>NC_081415.1:50250336-50573148 GCF_030272615.1 Cryptomeria japonica | reverse complement strand
TCTTCTGGTTGATCTCACTGTTCTTCTAATAATTTATACTCTTTAAGAGTTCAATTACCTCACCATTCTTCTTGAAAATCTCTAACATCATATTTTTTCCCGCACAGTCCAAGTAGCTTACTCTTATGTATCCTGAGCCACCCTCTTATTATTCGCCATCTGCCTATCTTTGTGCTGCTTAAGTTCACCCTCTTTAATTTTGGCATTAGTGGCTCTTAGTTTTAAGTTCAGAATCTTAATTTCATGGAACGTCCACCTGTTGAAACGGTAAAGATCAACCAAGGAGCTCCTAGCAGTGCCCAAAATGTCAATCAGGGTTTTCAGATTGTCTTGTAAATCATTTGAGTCTAAATACATCGG
This sequence comes from Cryptomeria japonica, assembly GCF_030272615.1. Lineage (NCBI taxonomy): Eukaryota > Viridiplantae > Streptophyta > Pinopsida > Cupressales > Cupressaceae > Cryptomeria > Cryptomeria japonica. The sequence continues at coordinate 50,572,788 of NC_081415.1, read as the reverse complement.
CTCAAAATCCTGGTCTTCATACTCATGTGGAGATAACTTACCCTCCTCCTCAGGATCAAACATATGATCCATGGAATTAGCCCCCAACCTAGGAGGTGAACTGGCATTCTCCTCCTCCTCAGAGTCGAACTCCCTAGGGTCATCACTTGGTTCATACTCCTTATCTTCACCAGAGTCATTTTGAATTTTATTAGCTCTGACCTTGCAGTACTCATAAATCAGGAGGATTAGACCTTGATGGGCAAGAGGGCTAGCTTTAGGATTTTTAATGAAATCTGCTCCATTATCATTTAGTGAGCAGGCGAGATAATAAGGGACATAAATCTTAATGCCATGGCAAAAATGGTTTAAAAGGATAAAATGATAGTTGTAGATTTTTGTAAACCTACCATCGACGGTAATATACCCCATAATTGTGTTAGTATTCCCAAAGATACTAAGAGGGGGGGTGAATCAGTATCTAATCGGTTTATGAATTTACTTGAATTAAAACATGTAAAGCATGTCACTATTGTGTACCGGCAAACCAAAAATAATACAGTAAACAAGAATAACAATAACCACATGAAAAACACACCATAACACAATAGTTTAATGAGGAAACCCGGTGTGGGAAAAACCTCGGTGGGATTTGTGACCCACAATATTCACTTACTGGCCAATAAGGGAATATTACTGTTTTACAAGAGGGGCCTGCACATGCAGGAAGGCCAAGTGCCTAGAGCTCACTGCTCAATTACAAAGGAAGTCACATTAACTTACAAAAATGGATTATACAAATCCAATGTCTTGTACTACTTCAAATTAGCATCTGCTATGCCAGATCCAGTACCGGTTTTAGCTCTGCTTCATACATAAACCCTTAACCTATAATTCGCATAATTAGGTTTGCTTAATTTCGCCTATTCATTCATATTAAATGTTCTACAATGATCTCATACATATACGAGTCATATTAGAACTCGCTATGTCGGCTTACAATGATTTTACAATTAATTACAAAATATATTATCAACAAAATTCCTGTCGGCCAGAGTGCCGGTATCCATCCTTTCACTGTCGGTGTTCTGTGTGCCGGTGTAGAGTTTGTCGTTGCCGGTGCCGGTATATTTGTCTTTCCGGTATCATATGATTGCAAGGTTGCCATCAATGACAAAACCTTCAATCACCTACAATTTCTCATTGGAGTGTGCATTTGCCAACAATCTCCCCCTTTGGCATTGATGGCAACACTCATGAGAAAAATCAAAAAGCGTCCAAAACTAACATCCCCAATAATTAGTTGCCAAAAATGTCTTACCAAAATTGTATGCTCAAAACTGTGTGCTCCCCTCGAGTAGATGAACCATTTTTCTCCTTCCTCTACTCCCCCTCTGACATCAGTGACAAAGGTTGTCATTCGCTGTCAATGGAGTCTTTCCTGGATTCTTGTAACCGGTGGGTTACAATCTGAAAAATGTCTGTCAAAACTAGATTTATTCCATTGCTGAATGTTTTGCAGTCTTTTATGGCTTCTTGAGTCCTCTGCACTGTACTGGTGAATATGTGCATTTGCTCTTCCGGTGTCTTTAGTCCGGGAACCAGAGCCTCAGATATTTCTTTTCTCAAAGAAATAAGATACTCTAGTCTTGGACCAAGTCTGCATTTTAAGTCCTTTTCTTTGTCCTTTATTCTTTGTTTTTCATTTTCCAGTTTCTTGATTTTCTCTTCTTGCTCTACAATTTTCTTCTCGAATTCTAAAAATGAGTCTGATGTTCCAATCAAATTATCAGCAATATTATTAATCTTATCCTGTGCTTTTCTGATTTCTTTGTCAAGATCCTCTGTTAATATATTCATTTTGCAAGTGTCCCTGTACAATTTCTTGAAGTCAAAAATGATTTCAGTGGGTTCCGGTAAAAGGGTGTCCATCTCTTCCTTATTCTTCTTAACTATATCCTTAAAGAATTTTTCTTTTTCCTTTATCAATCTCTCCTTAAATGTATCCTCATTTATTTTGTCCAGTGTTATTAGGTTACTGGTTATATACTTAGACAATGTGTCTAATTGGCTCAAAGAATCTTTGTTGTCTATGTTACACTTTGGAGCTATCATCTTCAAAATTGGTAAAGTGTCATCTATAGCCTTATAGGCTTGTGCATTGCACTTTGTTATTTTCTTTATTGAATCTAATAAGACCTTAGTTACATTAGTAGGTCTGAATTCTGTCATGGCTGTTCCAGATGTTTGTCCAACAGTTTTTACAATTTGTAATCCGCCGGTTGTGGTTATAGCTTTGCTTTCCTCTTTCTCTGGAGGATCTGTTTGAGTTTGCATTTCTACAAACAAAATTTTAGGCTTTTCATTTTAGGCCGGTGGCACTGTCTCTGTCTGTACCTATGAAGGAGCCTATTGCTCTACCTGTTTCTCAGTGTTGTCCACTACCAATTTTTCTTCTGTGCTGCCTATTGCCGGTGACTCAGTTGGTTTTTAAGTTTCAGTAGTTGCCGGTGGCTCAGTGGATGCATCAGTATGCACATCTGTGGTTTTTGCCTTTCCAGTGTCCAGGGGTTCACTTGATCCTTTAGTTTGTTTTAGTTCCCCAATTTCAATGTTTTCTACTGCAATATTTCCTGTCGGTGGCTCCATTGTCACATCTGATTTCTCAGTTGATTCCTTATCCACCACAATATTGACTTCTTGAGTGTCAATGTTCATTGTATATAACACCTCAGAATCAGGATTTGTATCCTCATGTGGTGTGTCCATACTCTCAGTTGCCGGTTGATTGTCAGTAGTGTCTACCGGTAGAGTATCTAGAAGCGGTGGGGGTAAGTTGTCTGTTATCTTTATACTGGGAGGTCCATCTACCTTACCTTTTCCTTTGTCCCTATCCTTTTGATATACCTTGAAGGTTTTAGGTTTTAGATACTTGTTGTGACCATTTCACACATCGCCCCATTAGAATGGGGACCCCCTCTTTTTGCTTTTGTTTCGTCTGTTCTTCTCTTTGCTCTTAGGGTTATGATTAAGTGAGTGAGTTGTCTAGACTAGGGTTAAGCCTTAGGGGTTTCTATTGGATATTTTCAGGCCGAGTCTAGTCAGGTTTTTGAAGGTTATTGAGCATCCTCCCAAAGGTTGCAAATTTTGAAATGAGATGAGCCTGTTAGGAAGGTCAAGTACGTCTCAGGTTAGGTCCAGTCAAGATTTTAAGGGCAAATTCAAGATAGGTCTAAGTGTTAGCATTTTAATGATGGAATTGTGCGATAATTTTTGTCTGGGTAAAATTTTGACCAAATTTTTGATAGCTTGATAACTGATTCCTGGCCTTAGAAATGACCTAATTATGCCTTGTGAAGTGACTGAGGACCTAAATTTTGGATATTTTGGCTTATAGAGGTAAAATCGCTCCTGTCCCTCTCCCAGGGACCAAGGCGAAAATGACATTTGGTGCCTCTTGGTTATTGACTTGTTTTAATCGTTTTGTGCAGGGTCGCCAGGGGATATGATCGGATGTGAATTGAAGATTTTGAAGATTTTGAAGACTCAAAAATGACAAGTTTTTAAGGTTTAAGGCAAAATCGCTCCTGTCCTTCACTGAAGGACCAGGGCAAAATGACTTATTTAGATCATTTTTGGTCTTGGTTGATCAAACTGAAGCATCCAGAACGCAAGGAAAGATGAAGCGAGCATAATGGAGTACCCAAACTTAGTTGTTGGCAATGAAAGGTTGAACTTTGGGCCTAAAAGGATAAAGGCGCTCCTGTCCCTCACTGAAGGACCGGAGCTTGAATTCCAAGTTTGCCTTATCCTTGCAAGATTTAAGTGATTTCGCGATTTGAGGAGGACAAAGGAAGTATGTTTTGCCCGTTGAATATAACATGAATGGGCCACAATGGAGAAAATCGATCCAAGTTGCAGTAGGCGCTCCTGTCCCTCACCCAGGGACCAGGGCGATTTTTTAAAAAGGAAGCTCCTGTCCCTCTCCAAGGGACCAGACCGATTTTCCCTCAAGACAAGTTTTTGGCCAAGGAAAAGCAAGTTTTTCGTTTGAGAGGAGTAAAGGAAGGCATAATCGATCCATTGAAGATAATTTTGAAAGTTTGCAAAACATAAGTGAGCTCATGATGGCCAAGGCGCTCCTGTCCCTCTCCAAGGGACCAGGGCGAAAAACACATCATCAAGCCTTTCCCTCCAAATTTGGATGAATCCAGGCCAAGGCACAAGATGGCGATGATATTTGAAAAGCTTCAAGGGAGAACAAAGTTGCAAAGACCGCAAAACTGGACGAAAAATGGCTAGGGCGCTCCTGTCCCTCACCAAGGGACCAGAGCGAAATTTTCAAATTTGCTTAATAGCCTAACATTTTGGAAAGCTACTTTCGTTTCAAGGACTCAAGATGGAAGGCAGAGTGATATTCTACGTTTAGAAAGTGATTTAAAGATGACACGATCAAGGGTTTGTACCAAGAACCAAAAGGCGCTCTTGTCCTTCACTCAAGGACCAAGGCGATTTTCATAAAATCAACCATTCCCTTCCAAAACCACGTCAAGGCAAGGATATGCAAAAGTCAAAAATGTCTTTCAAAGGACGATGAACAAGGAACCAACCCTAAAAATTGACTATCTTAAGCACAAATGCGAAAATCGCTCCTGTCCTTCACTGGAGGACCAGGGCGAAAATCCTAAGAAGGTCAATTTTGCCTTGAGAAAGCAAGCAAAACATGCATAGAACGAGCGATAATGATCATTGCCTACCTCACATTATGAATTGGCGATTTGGAAAATGAAGTCCAAAGATAAATGGTAGGGCGCTCCTGTCCCTCACTAAGGGACCAGAGCGAAATCTTCAAGTATGCCTAGTTTTAGAATGCCACTTTCGTTTCCAACACTCAAGATGGAGTAAGCAATGACGTTTTTGCCTTGAACGTTATTGAAAGTTGATATGATCATGAATGTGTGCAATAATGCAAAGATCGCTCCTGTCCTTCACTGGAGGACCTGGGCGAAAATCCTTGGAAGAGCTCATTTTGTCTTGAGAGGGCGAGTGAAGCATGCATTGAAAGGATGAATGAAGATCATTGATTGTCCTGCAACATGAATTGGCGATTGGAAAAGACAAGGACCAAGGACAAAGGTAAGATCGCTCCTGTCCCTCACCAAGGGACCAGGGCGAAAGTGTTTTAAGGTGCACTCCTTCCAAAGATGGAATAAATCAAACTCAAGATTCCAAACGAAAATGCCATTTTGGACGTCCAAGATAAGACTTTGAACGTAAAAAGCAAGAAATACAAGGTCAAAAATGAAGGGGCGCTCCTGTCCCTCTCCCAGGGACCAAGGCGAGGTTCTTACAAATCAATATTTTACCATGCCTAAGGTGCCAATGTCCTCTAAGACACATTAAATGCCAATTTCGCTAAAACTCCAAAAACATTTAAAAAATTAAATTGATATTTAATAAGGGCGCACATCATTTAATAATTAATTTAGGCCTTTAAAAAAATCAAAATTTTAATTGCAAAGGCATTTAAAATTAATTATTATTAAATTAAAATTCAAAGCGCTTAAGATGTCTCTTTAATGTTTTTGCCAAAGTCGGCCTCTCTTTTTATTTAAATTTTATTTATTCCTTAGCCTATTTTCCAAGTCGGCCTATGGGCAATTGCAATAATGAGCGCCTATATAAGGGAGGTATTTTGAAGCATTTTAATCCATCATTCAATCATTTATTCAAATGCGATTTGGAGAAGCAATAGAGGTGCGAAATCTGGTCCAAGAAGAGGTGCAAAGTTTGATCTAAGGAGGAGTGCGAACTTTGTTGGAGGCTAAAGTTGGAGCGAAATTTCCTCAAGGCATTGAAGACCAAAAGGTGGGGAAGTTGATAAAGGAGGGGCATTTGCTAGAAGACTTCGATCTTCATTTTTGCCTAGCGAATTTCTTAATTTTGCATCTCTTTTTTAGAGTTAGTTCTCAAAAGGAGGTATGGCGAGATCTCCCTTGTTCAAATTTTGAAATTTTGAATTTCCAATTGCATAGTTATATTTAGGAAATGATAATTCAAAGATTTATCATGAAGTTTCCTAAATTTAAAACTTAAATCCAGTCTATATTTCTACGTTGCAAAATATATTGCTCATTATGAAATGTTGTGTAGGTGACAAGATGGCGACCCCGAAGACAGGAGCATCCACTAGTCGTCCAGCCCTCATGAAGGAAGATCAAAGGAATGAAGAATTGGAGACCAAGATCGTGTCAAAATGGAGCAACATTGGAGATACCAACTTGGGAAACTTCAGTGTGAAGAAGTTTCGAGAGGTCCCTTACATCGGAAAGCCATCACCGGTCGCAAGGAGAGTAATTGAAAGTGGCATTATCAAGGCGGCCGGCTTCCTCCAGCAGTCCAGCGTCCTGAGCTGATGATCGAGTGTGCCCGCCATTATGACCCGCAATCCAGATCAATCGTGTCCAAGGAAGGAAACACTTTGGCTTACCTTTCAGAGGAGGCTATCAGTGAAGCTCTCCATCTACCAGAGCATAAAGATATGATTTACAAAAGCTTGTAAGGAGCTAGATCCATGTACGAAGATGATCCAGACACTTGCTTAAGCATCATCAATAAGAATTGGTTACTCAAGAGTCGTCCTCGCCTGAGCAAGGTTCCAAACACACCACATAGGATCGACTTCCAGGAGGAGTACAGAGATTTGATAACCTTACTCAATCGAGTTACAGGGGCTCCTCAAGCCTTCTATTTTGAGAAGTGGATGTTCTACTTCATCCAAGTGATAGTTCAAGGAAAAGGAACAATTCATTGGGCTAGAATTATCAGCCATTGCTTGGACGTGCAGTTGAGAAGACTGAAGGCTACCAAATCCTTCCACATGAGTTCATACATCATATATGCCTTGATCAGGAGTTTTGAATATGCAGGACTACCTCACAGAGGAGTGATCGGAAGAGGACCGGGGGAAGTCAGAGTTTGTGAATCTTATGTTCATTTGCATCATCCACCTGGAAGTAACTACAAGTTAGTTAATGATACCTTCACGATGAACATCACCAGGACATTGCAAGGTGGGATTCACAATTGGATATCTCAAGATGCACAGGAGCTTGTAAAGAGGTATGGTGCTTGGTTTATCCAATTTCAGAAGTTTACATATATTAGAGTTCATGGGTGTCCTTCACCACCATATATGTTGCCAAGATATCCGACAGACAGAATAGTGTTACTGGAGGTGACTAGGTAGTTGGCGGCTTATGCAAAGGCATTCAGACACAGGCATGGAAATGGAATTCCTGTGCCTATCATACTAGGGAATTCAGTTGAGGTATGTCCTGATGCTCTAGCCATGGATGATGCAGAGAAGGAATTGGCCTTATATTCATTTTCATGCTTTGCCTTGAGAGAGAATTTTGATCCTTATGGATATGTAGAAGAAACAGTTGGTAGAAAGTACAAGCACGAATTTCAGATAGAGGACTTTTTGATGAATCTCTCAAGTGATTTAGAGGTGAAAAGAAAGATGCATTCCAGATTACCTTTAGATCTCATCCGGAAATGCAAAGTTTACAAAGTGGCCGATCAAGCCCAGGACAGTGGTAGACATCTCCAATCATCTTATGACCGAGAGGACAAAACAGTGAAGATAGATTGGAACGAGCCTGAGATTACAGACTTGAGGACTTTGATGGCTCTGATTTTGTCTTGTACTCGCAGATGGGTGGATATACAACATCAAAAGTTGAGAGAACAGAACACATCGATGACTTTTACTTTGGAGGAAAGGCCAGGGGAAGGAGGAGCAAGCACAAGCGAAGGCAATCCTCATCCTAGGAGCACAAATGAAGACAATCCTCACCTTAGATGCGTAAGTGAAGGCAATCCTCATCCTAGAAGCGCGAAGAGGAAAGAAAGACCTGAGAAAAGGGAACCCTCCAAGAAGAAGCAAGAGGCCCATCGAGGTCACTCATCTAGCACATCTTCCCAACATGAAAAAAGGACAAGTCAGGGACAAGAGAAGAGGGTACTTGAAGTTGAGGAATCTATGGAATCAATGGTTCATAATGATAAGCATGAAGAAAGGCAAGCACCTCAACGTTCATCAAGTCAATCTCCCCAAGTCAATGAGCTACATGAAGACAAAAATGATGATGAAGTGACATCTCCTCTTCGAGAAGAGGGATCCGTGCCTAAAGAAATACAAGTTAGAGAGACAAGGTCCGCCATTCCAGACTGGTTAAAGGAGAGACTAACGAGGGTGATTGTGATCGAAGATGAAGATAATGTAATTTATTTAGAAAGCCTTGTTGGAAATTCTCAGGAAGTGACAGAGAGAAGGAAGGCCACCAAGATGTCCAAGATGATCAGAGATGAGGCAGGGTCCAGGAAATTGCAGATAGCTACACCGGTAGTGGACAAATATGAAGGTGAAATCCTTTCAGCAGAGTATGATGTAGAAACATTTGAGCTTGGTCCACTCACAGCCGAGCAGACACTAGATGAGGCCACTGATTCATTTGAAGCACTTAAAGACAAGCTTAGAGAAGAAATGGAAAAAAATAGACAGCTTGAGCGAGAGGTTGGTGCTTGGAGAGGCTACTTTAGCCATCTCAATCAGCCTTTGGGACATCAGGATCCAACAGTATCTCCTGTGCAAGCACTTCCCCTTGAATCAGTTGGTGAGGCAGAAAGAGTTAAGAGCTTGGTCCAGCTTATGAGCTCTTGGATTGACAAATCCCATACCGTTGCCATTGAATTCGCAACAAGAATGATGCAGACCACCCATCGAGCTATCCAGGTCCTTGAGATCATTCATAACCTAATGATAACAGTATCCGCCTTTGCCCACACTAGAGATGTTATCATTCCTGTTCTGCAAGTAATCAGGCAAACACCAAGGAAGATCTTGTGTAGGAGAAAAAGTGAAACTAAGCAAGCATGCCCTAATCTCACTTTCAATCACACATTTGCGGAATACGAAAGAGCCTAGAGATATCGCACAATTGGCTACTTCTTTTTGTGAAAGAGAGAGCCACGGGATATCTATTAGGATTTCTATTCCCTTGTTGAAATTGAAAGATAAAATGATGCAAGTTCAATCCCTAACCTCAAAATGCAAGTAGGAACTAATGACAAGATTGCATAATTGAACTTAAATGATGGAAAGCTGTAAACGCAAGGATAAGACAAGAATGAAAATGCGTACCTGGAGTTAAAATCTGACTGAAAATGTTCGGGACGGGGGCGCGGGCGCCACTGTCCTGATTCTGCCCCTGAAACTGCTCCGGAAACTGCTGTTTTTGCACTTTGGAAAAAGCTGTCAAAAATGCTGAAAATGCTGTCGGACCAGGGCGCCCAGAAGGGACCAGGGCGCCCAGAAGGGACCAGGGCGCCCAGCGCCCCTGTCCTGGCAGGACCAGGGTGCCCCACGCCCCTGTCCTGGTCTTTTGTTCTGAAATTTGGTGGGAAGGCCGGTCTCAGTCTGCTTCTTCCGGATCTGCAACCTGCGGCGTCGTCTGAGTCCCGAAACCTGCAATAATATCTATAAAGGGGAAGGGGCGGCTATATAGGGTTTTGCCTTAGTCAAACCCCCGCTTCGGTGATTTCCACCTCCACGAATAGCCAAGTTGTTTTGTAAAATGTATTGTGTGTGCAGACCTAGTGTGTGTGCAAGGTCCAAAATGCAAGAAAGCAAACTAGAGCAACCTAGAAAGTAAACCCTAATTGCTTGTAAATGATGATGCAAATGCTCTAAATCAAGATGCAATGTGATCTAAAGCATGAATAAATGATATATCAAAGCTTATGTAAGGACATGAAAACAATATGAAATCATACCCAACCCTCAAGGGAGGAGTACAAGCCAATCTTCAGTTGGTAATCTCCTATTGTTCTTCAATGTCTTCCAAGCCCTAAATGGATGAATGAATGAATTTGATAGATGCTTGATAGAGTGATGTTGAATGTTGTTGAAGTCTTCAAAGATATGCTCTTTCGCTGCCTGTGAAGTTCCTGGAAACCAAAAATGGGATCCCTTCAAATGAGGAAAGAGAGCTTTTATGTATGAAACCCTAGGTCGTAAATTCGTATTTTGGCCGACCTAGAGATTGAATGTCCCGCCAATTTCTTGGAGTTAAGCTTTATTTTATGATTGGATCGTGCTCCCAAAATTTCGGGAAAAATGTCCGGGACCATGTTGCACGGGCGCCATGGTCCCGACAACTTTTCACCAAATTTTCAGGGCCGTCAGATATGATGATTTTAGAGAGAATCCCGAAGTTACAGGTGATTTCGAGATGTTTTGACCCCCGAAATCAAGCCCCCAAGTTCAAAATAGGACCTAATTAAGGTTTTTGATTAAATGATGTATTGGAAGAATAAAATGAAAGGGGCACACTTTAATGAAAGGGCCCAACTTTATGATATGGGAGATGATAAAATAGGACCTTAGACCTAATTAATTTAATTAATTAAGTGCTAAAGGGGAAATGCAATGCAAAATGCAAAGTGCGCCAAGGCGGGTGCTAAACTAGGTGTGAAATTGTACCACCCTAGCAAGTGCGTACAATTTACGACGCTACAGATCTTAGCACAAGAAAAAATAATGGATGGAGGAGCTCATAATTTACTTCAGTGGTCAACTCTACTTCAGATGAAGGAAGTTCTTTTCGAAGACATTAGTACGAAATGTAATCAAGTTGAGGAGGTCATCCATCCGATTCAGGACAAGGTGTTTGAGGTGTTATGTTCTATTCTTGGCAGGAGGATTGAAGATGAGACAGATGTGAATCTTCAAGTGTTGGAGGAGAAGGTCAAGGTCATCTTTTGCAAAGATGAGAATGTTATCACCAATGAGCAAAGAGATCAAATGTTCGCCACTATGCTCCTGATTGAGAAAATCAAAGAACTCGAGCCTGGATGGGATGCAACTCATCTCAAGTCTTTTGATCAAGTCATCCACTTGGAGGAACGAATGAGGAATCTTCCAGAGATTCCTATTGCTGAGATTGAAGGAATCGTGTCCAGATTCACTGCATATGCTAAGAAGGAGCATTGGAAAGGGAACAAGGTTCTAGAAGAGAGGTTGTTATAGATGATGTGGCACCTTAATTATCATTGGTCTATGTTTCCTAGATTTTTGTGCCAATTAAATATTTGGCTATGCATTTAATATTGTTCAATAAAAGAGGAACTTTTTGTAATAAAACCCTAATTAGGGTTTAGGTGTCAAAATCTCAGCCGTTGATCTTCTTTTGATCTGGGCCGTTCATTGTAATCGAGGATGCTATATATACCCTCATTCATTTTCATTTTGTAATAGAATATAGATAGAGAATAGCAGAATAGAATTAGAGCTTTTGGACAGAAGAAAGTTATTTTGTAGCAAGATTGAGTTTTGAAGAAAGAATTTCAAGCAATTGTTGTCTATTTTGGCTTTGAGATCAATAAAATATTGAAGTTATGGTGTTTTATTGCAATTCTTGTGGCTACTTTCATGGTCGCTTACTTTCTTGAATCATTCTTGATCGAAGTAGTGTTTAAATTTGAAGGACTAAGTGTTGAGCTTGATCTTTGGTGAGATTCACGTTCCAAACCACTAGCTTCTTACTGATTGTAAGGACGCCTTGAGTGGTCAACTGGAGATATTTGGATTACTTAAAACTTCAGTCATTATTGAACTATTGACATGTACCTTCATGGTAGTGTCTATGATTCTTGATGATTTGAAAATCAATAATCACCTTAGAAGATCGCATCAATCTCAGTAGAGTTGTAATTCCTTGGTAATACTAAAACTGGTCGGATCTTACCAAGTCTAGCCTACATTGAGTCATTCTTAGGATTAGATTAGGATTCATCTCTTGCAAACCCTACCTTTTGATCTTTTTGAGAACTTGTTAGTTTTAGGAAAAACTGTTCCTGAACGGAAACGTAAGGCCCCTTGATGAAACAGCATTCACAACGACCACTGGTGCTTATCCACACGTAGAGACCCTACATTACAGAACCTTGGAGTCATCCTAATTGATCCTTCTTCGCGAGATCTTCAGCAATCAGAGGCTTTATTCAAGAGAGGATAAGGTACCCTTGGGTATTTTATTCTGTGTTAGGCAGTGTACAAAATACACGTCAACAATACTCTTCTTGTTTCTCTTTTTCTACCAGGAATATGTCCCATGCATCTGTTGTTTCCTCTTTTACCTTATTCACTCTTCCTGCCATCAATGCTACATGCCGGTGAACAGTTGAGAATACTGACCGGTTAGCCTCAGAGATTAATTGATCTATCTCATCAGGTGAGTTAACAGGGTGCACTGCAAGTAGTTTTTCAATCTTTATTTACTTATCTAGCTCAACAATAGCTACTCTTCTAGCTTCTAGTCTATTATATAGATATGCTGGTATTTCATCAACAACTTGCATAAAAAATTTCTTGAAAATATCTAAGTGTAAGATTACATTGTTCTGTACTTTCTCTTTGTCATCAACGGATAGTGTGTCATATAATTTGTTGATTTTCTTCAACTTTCCATCCTCTGTAATCTCACTAAGAAGTTTATCAATGGGAGCAATAGTTTGTTGTGTCTTTTTCTTAGGAGTCATCTTCTTTTTCTTTGGAGTTAATTTCTTTGCTGGGGGCCTCACAGCCTGTTGCTTCTGTCTTGTCCTCTTTGGTGTAGGAGAAGGTGTCGGTGAAGGTTTTCTTTTCCTTTCAACTCTCCTAAATACGACAGGTATGTCACTTTCTGAAGAAGTTCCAACCGGTGAAAGGTGAGTTTCCGGTTGAAGTGCTTCCAACTCATTTTTCAGTTATATCGGTTTGTTTTAGCACATCTTCCTTAATAGCTTTCGCCTGTCGGGTTCCTTTTCTAACAGTTGCCTCAACCTTCTTAACTCTTTTCCTTGATTGAATTTGGCTTTCTATAGTTTTAGCACTACCAAATACTTTTTCTTCAAGTTCCTTAGGAGCTTCCAGGAGGGCTTTTGCACAAGTTTCTATTATGTTGTCATCGGTTTCATACCCCATTTCAGTAACCCAGATGGTTCTAGGAATAACTGCCTCCATCCAAATTTCATCTTTCTTTATTATAAAATAGATTTCCTTTCGGTACTTATCCACAATAGCTTGTGATAACCTTACTCTTGTTTTCATTTGAGCCTTTAGGGCTTGAAAGTGCTCATTTATGGTTTTCTCCTTGTTTTCTCCCATATTGTTCAGCAATTCTGATAGTTGTTTTCCTACTGGTATATCAAATCCAAAATCTTTGGCACCAATACCGGGTACTTGTTTGGTTATGTATAGCATTAAGAAAACAAGTAGGTTTCCAAATCCGAATGTTCCTTTCTTTTCCCTTTTGATCTTTCCTAGATTGTCTATTAGCTCATCTTTAAGCCATTCACATATGTCTATCCTTGCATTATCATTTGCCATATCATAGGCACTCTTAATACATAGGCTAAAAATTGAGTTTAACCTATTTGCATGTGTAGCCTTGTAACCTAAGATCATACTGATAAATATGATATTTGTATCCTTTACATCGTTTACCCTTAGTGATCTTTTATCAAATGTTGCACCGGTTAGGTTTGTCACTAAGTCATTTGAGACCACCTTAGTTTTGTCAGGTCTGCTGCTGGTGGAGGGTAACCCTGTTACTGCTTTTACTGCTTCTTTTGTGATCTTGTGAATAGTCTAACTAGAAACATTCACCATGTACCATGCTTAGCACAATCCTTATGATATCCTTGGGAAAATCCGGGATACTAAGAATTTCTGTGAAACCTAGGGTTTCTATTATCTTGTGTTTAGGTTTGACATTTCCGGATTCATCATAGATTACAGTCTCATACATATTTTTAATTTCATCATCACCTAGCTCATCAATATGACAATGTATATACATTCTAGGGTCTTCAACATATACTACTCCTTTAGGGATTTGGGAGAATGCACCTATGCTGTCATCTTTCTTAGCAATTTCGGGAACTAGCTGAAAAACGGGTCTAGGTCGCTGAACAACTTCAACAATAATAGGGTTTGCAATAAATTCAGGAGTGGATGAAGATGCCATAGCTATAAATACCTCAATCTGCTTTAAGGATGAATGCTTTGATGGATTGCTTTACTGCTTCGCTTGGAATACCTTCGCTCGGGAATTTTCACGCTCTTGAAGATTTGAATGCTCGGTGAATAAAAAAGGGCCAAAACACTTGCTTTATAATGTTATTTTCGCCAACTACCACATTTAATGCTTGCCGGTTAAGTCACAACTTAAGTCATCTGCCGGTATAGAAGTAATTTCAACTTCTCACCATCAACCGAGGGAATGATAACATGTATTTCATTTGTTGCTAAACCCTCAAAGGATTTTTCTTCAGTTAGATGAGGAGTCTCCTGTCGATGGAGTGTTACTCTGTTATGCCGGTGGAGGAGTAATCACATCAACATTCTGATCTGACTTTCTAATCCATTGTTTTGAAAATTCTTGCTTTACCTCTTCAACTTTTCTTTACCTTTCAAACTAGGACCTTTGTTATTTGCCGGTGATGCCTTACTTCTGCAAAATTTAGCAATATGTCCAATCTTGTTACAGGCATAACAAGTCACATTGTTCTTTTGAATAGCTTTCCCATATCCTATGCCGGTATGTGTTCTGCATTGATTAGATAAGTGCCCAAATCTTCGACAAACATGACATCTCACATTCATTCTGCAATTTTCTGAATTATGACCAACTTTGTTGCATTTAGAACATTGACTGGTGGGTGTATTAGTGTTCTGATAATTTCTAGATCTACACTGATTTTCTCTATGACCATACTTGTTACAGTTAAAGCATTTGCCATTAAACTTGTAAGTCGTAGGTTGTCTTACCGGTTTGCTATCATCATGATTGTTTGCAGTACCAGAGCTTTCACCAACTTCAAAGCTAAGACCATTTGTATCACCATTAGGTTTCTGATTCATCCGCATGTCACCAAGTTCTTCTGAACTTTTCTTGAATTTCTCCTTGTGTTGATTTGCAGTAGCCAATTCTCTTTCCAAGATTCCTTTCTGTCTCATGAGCTCATTTGTGTCATTTTGTGTATGCATCAGATCTGTCTTCAACATATCATTTTCATGACTAAGTCTTGTGTTTTCATTTGTAGCATCTTTTAGTCTTCTAGTCAAGTCTTCTTCATTTTTCTTCCTATATTCAATTTCTTTGTAAAATCTCATAGTCATATCTTGCATCTCATTCTTTGTAGTACTACTTTCTTGTCTTAGTTTATTTACCAGATCATTAAGAGTTTCTTTTTCATCATTCTCATTCTGCATCTTTTCACAAAGTTCTCTTCTCTTATTTCTTGCAATGGTAAGATTTTCTTGAAGCGCTTGAATGATATCCTGAGCAGCCTTTAGATCATCTTCAAGTTTGATATTTTTCAATTTTTTTGTATCATAGTCTGAAAGAGCTGTTTCCAATTGTTTCTTCAAGTTTTCCATCTCTATCGGTGTCAAGACCTTCCTCAAGCTGTTAGGCTTCTAAAAATAGAGGACCGAGCTCTGATACCAATTGTTAGGATTCCCAAAGATACTGAGAGGGGGGGGGGGGTGAATCAGTATCTAACCGGTCTATGAATTTACTTGAATTAAAACATGTAAAGCATGTCAATACTGTGTACCGGTAAACCAAAAATAATACAGTAAACAAGAATAACAATAACCACATGAAAAGCACACCATAACATAGTAGTTTAACGAGGAAACCCGGTGTGGGAAAAACCTCGGTGGGATTTGTGACCCACAATATTCACTTACTAGTTGTTTATGGTGAAAATGGATAACAATAATAACAATATTGAAAGGCTAAATGAATCCAACCACTAAACCCTAGCCTAACAATCAACAAAGATCCACCATAACATATGAAGATTACCTAAGACAATGCGAATCAAATGAAATCACAAAGATTATACCATCACATGCCCAATAGGGTTTTGATCTCCATTCTTCCTATCTCCATTGATCTTGCTTGATATATTTGCTCTCAGATTTTATATGCACAAGAGCTCAACAAAGAACGGAATGTGGTTGCAAGTAGGATCGTAGTGTAGCAAGTTGCATGAAAGATCATTAGCATGAGTGATTAGAATGCATAAAATGATTAGGATCATTAGGGTTTGATAATGAAGAAAGCATCTTCTTAAATAGAAGACACAATATGAAATGGAGGGTTAAGATTGAGAGGTGTAAAAAAAGAGGTCGGCTAGGATTAGAGGGTAGGTAAAGGAAATAATAAAATAATGAAAGGGGTAGGTAGTGTATGAATTAAGAGATGAATGACATGTGTCATGGGTAGAAAAAGCTAATGAATTAATTAAATAAATAAATATTTATTTAATAAATAGAAGAAGCAGGATAATTAAATAAATAAAAATATTTATTTAATTTAGGAAAAGGATAATTTAAATAAATAAATGTATTTATTTAAATGAGAAATAAGGCTAGAAGAGGATAAATGAATTAATTAAATAAATAAAGATTTACTTAATTAATAGAAGAATTAGGCTTAGATAATTAAATAAATAAAATATTTATTTAATTAGACATGACAATTTTAGATGTCTACACTAGCCAATAAGGGAATATTACTGTTTTACAAGAGGGGCCTGCACATGCAGGAAGGCCAAGTGCCTAGAGCTCATTGCTGAATTACAAAGGAAGTCACATTGACTTACAAAAATGGATTATACAAATCCAATGTCTTGTACTGCTTCAAATTAGCATCTGCTATGCCAGATCCAATACCGGTTTTAGCTCTGCTTCATACATAAACCCTTAACCTATAATTCACATAAATAGGTCTACTTAATTTCGCCTATTCATTCATATTAAATGTTCTACAATGATCTCATACATATATGAGTCATATTACAACTCGCCATGTCGGCTTACAATGATTTTACAATTAATTACAAAATATATTATCAACAAAATTCTTGTCGGCCAGAGTGCCGATATCCATCCTTTCACTGCCGGTGTTCTATGTGCCGGTGTAGAGTTTGTCGTTGTCGGTGTCGGTATATTTGTCTTGCCGGTATCATATGATTGCAAGGTTGCCATCAATGACAAAACCTTCAATCACCTACAATTTCTCATTGGAGTGTGCATTTGCCAACAAATTGCCTTAAGCATTTTCCTCCAAAAAGTTTAATTTGAAGAGGGGTAAAGTAAGATTTGTTTAACATTGCCATATTATTCCTCTCCACATCAGATTTTTGGAACGTTTTCACGGCACTGCCAGACAACTTCCGATCCCTAAAGAACTTCACGCCTTCCATGGACATACTCGTCACCTCCGCAATTAACCCTCATCCAATTTGATAGTTTGGCCGAACAAGGTGACTTTCTTCTTAGACCATCCCTTAACAAAGGCTTTGGAGGCATGATCCTTATTACCGTGTAGCTTCTCCATGAAACTAGCCACTCCTCCCTTTTGCAGCCTCCTCTAGATTTTCTTTTCCTTCCTCCAAGCCTAGCAGCTCGGGGGTTCAATCGTGTTGATATTGCCTCCCATGGTGATGACCACCCCAAAGATATGAATCACAATCACAAACTGAAAACCTTGATAGTGAAAACAGGGGAAATGAATGTTAATAGACTAAATGGATAAAACAACTCAGAAAGCATGCGAAAAGAGCCAGATCATCCCTGTCATAACCCCTCTTTGGACATTGGATTAAATAAATACGATAATTAAAACATTTATTAATTAACATTTAATAATATTAGAAAATCGTCTCATTTATGA
Source organism: Cryptomeria japonica (assembly GCF_030272615.1). Taxonomy (NCBI): domain Eukaryota; kingdom Viridiplantae; phylum Streptophyta; class Pinopsida; order Cupressales; family Cupressaceae; genus Cryptomeria; species Cryptomeria japonica. The sequence goes on along the minus strand of NC_081415.1, from coordinate 50,555,011 downwards.
GACTTCACGATTTTCCTTTAATATATGATTATTAATATTTATTATTTGTTATGATTATTATTTATTATTATTGTTTTATTTTAATATAACGTTCATATTTCAATTATTAATATTATATTAACTATTAAAGAAGTTTTACCATTAAAACATAAAATAGATATATTGAATATATTACACACTCCTAGGCTTCTAATGTCTAAGTTCTTATACGCACAACCTATTGAACAAGCAGGACAGCAAGAAGGAGGTGAAGGATGGGGTGATTGTTTATGAGAGTATGTCATGTCCCCATCTTTGAACTAGAAAACAATAAACAGGTTGTATGTCTTTTGTAAAATAGCACACATTGAGGAGATCATCTTATTCCCATATGGATTAAGACAAGTAAGAGATTGATATATAATCCATCCACCGACGCATAAAGACTTGCAAGCATCCAAATTCTCATGGTGAAACAACTCTCTCACACATACGAAATCATGACCATTGTTCATCTTAACCAATGATAGGTGCCTAACTTCAGGAAGCTTTTCCAAACCCATCAGTGAATCACAAATGATTTCCTAAATACGACAAGAGATGGAGGAGCACAAGTATGTTTAGAAATATCAACGCACATTTCAAACAAAACGTATTTTATCGTGAACACAAGTTAATGTAGTTTGATCAAATCGTGTTTCTATATCAAGCAAATGGAATCGCTGACCAGAGCATCTAATCAGGCTCTATATATTCAGCTATTATATTTTCTGAGCATGGAAAGTCTGTAGAAGATTATCAGCAACAACGTATACAGTAGAAAGTCAAAACACTTCGAGACAATGCAAAGAAGTAGGTTTCGATGATTAATCATATATGAGATAAATCATAAAATTGACTATAGCCAAGCTGTATTCATTACCTAGTATAATCGATAAATTTGAAAGAGTCGATAATCCTATTGTCGACTTGTTAATATTAAAAACAATGGAAGGAAAGTTACAATTTATATTGACCAATGGCCAACAAATGTAAATCGTGCATATTACTTAACTAAACATAACCGATAGTTATATGAATTGGTTAGTAATGAAAAGTCATTGGCTAAGAAATGCAGCCTTCTACGAACGGGCATAAGAGGGGCATATAAAGAAAAAGAGAGTGTGGTGTAGAAGGGGGAATGAGGAGTATAGAGTTCAATCAGTTCTGCAGACTAGTAGATAAAATATTCCAATCTCATATTCATTGAAAAGTTATTCAAAGACAGCAGATATATATGTCAAATACATAATCAGATGCACTCAGAAAACATATATTAATTCAACATCATTTATAATTATCTTGTGATGTGGAAGCAGATTATAAAGGAAGGAATTCCACGTGGGGTGTCTTCGATCTGACAGAGAAATCAGAATTTAAGGAAAAAGACTTCAACAGAAATTTAAGTTAATTAATATTAGAAGGAGCTTGCCCAAGTGCTTTGTGGGCCCACCCAATAATTATTCAGAATATTATAATAAAAGAATCTTCCAATAGTATTTGTAGAAAAGGTTGAAGATTTCACAACTTTTGTTGTGTGTTTTAGCAGCAGCTCCACTATAGGGAATGGGGCCCACTTGTAATATTTGGAGGTATTGTTTGTGTTTTCAATTTCAACACCACTTAAGCTTTTACAAGGAATCTGGGAATTTTTGTTTGTGATTTGAGCCAAAGGGTTAACAAATGTTTAAAAGGAGTCAACAACATGCTGAAGAATTTTGTTTCGGAGAGTGCCAAGATAAGTACTACTCTTTTAAATTCAATATTTTAATGAAATGTGTTTTTTTTTAATAATTTTATGTTTATTAATATATTATCATTCTCACTTTAATTTGAAATTGATGTCTCAGTATTAAATTATGGTAAGTCTTAAATGGGGACATTACAATCCCCGCCTAGAAGCTTCCCCCTATTAGAATAATAATTTTCATTCTTGTTCTCATTAAGTGTACTCATTATTAGATAAGGAAGAATTGATACCATTAACTCGATCAAACAATAAGTTCCCCTTCACCTCAAAAGGTAACGATCCTTCATTTTGCCACGAAAAAGAGGCAATAGAGATAACTCCAAAGTTAGCAAAGAAGTCTGCACACCTATTGGCTTCTCTAAAAATATGAGTTATAATACATTCCTCAAAGTCATCAATAATCTTGAGGGAATTAAGAATGATATTCTTAATATTCCAAGAGGGCTTGTTCTGCCTTTTGAGACATCTAAAAATATTTAATGAGTCCCCTTCAATCCAAACTTTATTAATTTTTAATTGTCTAGCAACTTTGAGGATTTCCAAAACTCCCATGGCATCCGCTATCTGATTGGACTGAATCCCCAACGAAGAAGCGATAGCAGCCACACAAATCCCATTAGAATCTCTTATAACACCCCCACATCCTGCCCTACCAGGGTTCCCCTTAGCAACACCATCAAAGTTAATTTTCATCCATCCTTCTGAAGGGTAGTACCAGACAATACCAGCCCTACTCTTTTTAACTTTGTAGTTACTGATGTCAACTTGAAGACCCCATTTCCTAGCAACAATCTTATCCTCCTCCTTGACATAGGATGAAGAAATAGACCCAACATCACTAATAGACAGGTTCAAGTTCTCTCTAGATGCTCTGCAAATTTTCTCAAAAACAATCTCAAAAGAACAAGTCACATTTCTGAATATAGGATTGTTTCTTTCTTTCCACACTTGCCAAGACACAAAAGGCAATAACAAAAACCAAAGATTTTTCAAAAAGGGGTTAGAAGAGGGGCACTTCCATTGAGTAAAAAAATCTCCCACCTTCTCAGGAAAGACCCAATCAATACTCCAGAAATTAAGGATTATGCTCCAGATATCAGAGGTGAAAGGACAATGGAGAGAAAGATGTGAAACAGATTCACTAGCATTAAGGCATAAAAAACACCTATTCGGAAGTTCAAAACCTCTCCTCATGAGGTTATCAAGAGTAAGGATTTTATTTTGAAGAAGTAGCCAAAAAAAGATGTTGATTTTTGGAATAAGAATCTTAGACCAGGCTTTGGCCCACACGGGAGGATGAAGAATTGGAGGGCTCATAACCTTGATGGCAGAGGCAACTGAGAAAGAACCATTTGAAGTCTTCTTTCAGGTGAAAAGATCATCATGATCCCGATCCACATAAAAAGACAACAAAGTTTGCTAGAGAGGAGAGAACACAACATCAATATCTTCCAGCCTAACCCAAGAAGATTGCTGCCAATAATGACTAACTAGAAAGCCAATTCTTTCTTTACAAATCTCCATAAAAGGCACCAAATTATCATCACAACATAGGGGTCTATCAAACATCCAAACATCTTCCCAAAACCTGGTACTTTTACCTTTGCCAAGAACCCACCCAACATCGACAACAACAACTTGTTTGGCCTTGAGGATACTATTCCAAATAGCCGAACCCTTAGGGATGTGGTTGGATTGAAGGAAGGAAGCAATATTTGGAACATCCTGAAGATACTTACTGAACCAAACCAAGTTCCAGTCCTTTCTGTCACCAAAAGATCTCCAAATTTGTTTAGCTAACAGAGAATTATTAGTGTCTTTTGTGGTCTTTAAGCCAAGGCCCCTATAACACTTAGGACTACAGACCCTTTCCCAAGCAACCAAGGGAAGTCTTTTTTTCTCTTCTACCCCAGTCCATAAAAATCTTTTCTGAATTTTGTCTATAGCATCAACAAACTTAGAGAGGATCTTAAAAAGACTAAGAGCATAGACAAGAAGATTTTGAAGAGGAGCCTTCAGAAGCTGCAACTTCCCCACTTGACTCAGTAAAGCCCCTTTCCACCCAACCAATTTCTTGAAAAACCTGTCTACAATAGAACTCCAAAAGGAATTAGGAGGAGAGACCCTTAAAGGTAGCCCCAAATAGATTGAGGGGAAGGAATCAATAGAGCATCTGATAATATCTGCAATCTTTCTCTGCTTGCAAAGGGGAGTGTTAATGAAAAAAATAGAAGTCTTGTTCCAATTGATCAGCTGGCCAGAGGCCCTAGAATAAGTTTGAAGAGCACTTTTAAAGGATCTAGCTTCAAGAATAGAGGCAGCACCAAGGAGGATAGCATCATCCACAAATTGTTGATGGGAACAAACCATATTGGAGGATGAAGGCCTAAGACCCTTAATATCTCTCGATATCACGAGATTTTGCAATAACCGACTCAAGGTTTCAGGCAAAATGGTGAACAAAATTGGAGAGATAGGATCCCCTTGCTTGAGACCCCTAGTCGACTTGAAAAAAGAAGAGGGAGATCCATTAGTAATAACATACATAGAAGGAGTGGAGATAACTTGCCAAATGATATTTGAAAATTTACCATCAAAACCGAAAACCTGAAGAATTCTTTTCAAAAGGAACCAATCCACTCTATCATAAGTCTTGGCAAGGTCAAGCTTAACAAGGAAACCATCTTTTTAAGAAGCAATAAGAGAGTGAAAGTTCTCATGAACCAGAATTATAGAATCCAAAATTTGCCTACCTGACACAAATCCATTCTGATGCGATGAAATAAGCGAAGGGAGAAAAGTGATCAATCTAGAGGTCACCACCTTTGAGATAATTTTATAAAGAGAATTACAGAGACTTATAGGTCTGAGCTTATCCATAGAGTCCGCACCAAGTTGCTTAGGAATAAGAACCAAAAAAGTAGAATTCACCTCCTTAAGAAACAATTTAGTTCCAAAAAATTCTTTCACAACTTGAACAATGTCCTTCCCAACAATATGCCAGAAGTGATGAAAAAAGAACATGGGGTACCCATCAGGCCCAGGAGATTTATCTCCTTGGAAAGAAAAAACAACCTTTTTAATCTCATCATAAGAGGGAATAACACATAATACCTTATTCTGCTCCAATCCAATAACCTTCGAAATATTCCCCAGTATGGAATCTTAATCTTCTCTACAGAGGTTAGAATTAGTTGATAGGAGATCGGAAAAAAAACGGGCAACCTCCTTAGCAATATTATCATTTCCTTTAACGATATTACCGTCCACCACTAGCTGGGAAATTTTGTTGGCAGCTTTGTGTCTAACAATGGACAAATGGAAATATTTAGTATTCTTATCTCCAACCGAGAACCAAAGAGCCCTTGATCTTTGTCTTCGAGAGTCTTCTTCATTGGCTATGATTTTATTGTATTTAGCAAGGATCTCATTCTCTTTATCCCTTGAGACAGAGTTATAACCATCTTTTTGGAGAGTATCTTGGATTAATTTTAACATTGTTTTTAAAGCATTTTTCATAACAAATATATCTCCAAAAAATTCCTTGTTCCAGACCCTAACTTTGTCCTTAACATGCCTAAGTTTCTTAACAACTCTAAACATAGTAGATCCTTCCACCTGAATATTCCACCATAGTTTGATATTCTTTTCCAGGGTTGGGTGGGATAACCACATTTTCTCAAATCTGAAACGGAAGCAACGTCTTTTAACAAGAGGTTCAACCACAAAAGAAATAGGGAAACAGTCTGGTCCAATTCTATTGATGATAGATAAAGTGTTGTTGTACTTAGTGAGCCAATCATTGGAGATTAACCCTCTATCCAGTCTAACCTAAATCAACTCATCACCATCCCGCCTATTTGACCAAGTGAAGGCCGCCTCACTCATCTCCACATCAGTGAGAGCCATGTTAGTAATAAAATTCATAAGATCAGTTTTTCTATCCAAAAGAATTTGAGATCCTCCATACTTTTCATAATCATATAGGGGAGTATTAAAGTCATCCATTATCAGCTAATGATCATGTTGGAAGCCTTTTCTATTCTCCTCCACAACTTTCCAAACTTTAGAATTTGGAGCATAGATGTTGGAAATGACCCAATTAAAATCATCCCTAATATGCTTAAATCTAATGCTTATCAGGTTACCTTCAACTTGGATCACTTCACCCTCCATAACCTTCTTATTCCAGAAGATAGCAACCTCCCGAAGCCCCTTCAGAGCTACTACCAACAACCCCTCCAAAAGCAAAAGCATTAATTTTTTCCACTTTTTCTTTACTCATCTTAGTTTCTTGAATTAAAACAACATTCGGTTTATGGTCTCTAACCAGATTCCTTAATATATCCTGTTTATGGGGGCCATTTATACCCCTTATGTTCCAAGATATCACCTTCATTTAGACAAGGGAGAACAGGTCTCCAAGATGGTTCGCTGACTTTCATCAGCTATGTTTTGTTTACTTTCACTTTCTTTGTGCCACCTAGCCGATTTTCTGCCCGGTGAAGATTTGGAATTGCCAACATCAGCCTTAGCTCTTGTCCTAGTTTGGATACCCATGACATTACCTGTTTTCTTATTCTTCTTTTTTTCCCACTGTAAGGAAGTCCCCATCCCCATCATCATCCTTGAAGTCTTTCGTATTTTGATTCTTCAGCTGGTGATTCGGGGTACTTATATTATCTTTTAAAATCTTTACAGCTCCCTGGCTAACTAATTCTTGAGAATCCAAATTTAATCCCATGGGACTAATAGGCTCCTCATCTTTTTCATGATCAATTTTAGGCACCTTAGAGTAATCAATACTTTCATTGTCCACCTTGTCTTCCTTTGAGGGTTCCTCCCCATTTGCCACCGGTTCATCTATCTCTCCTTCTTCCAGCTGCATTCTCGGACTATCACCACTAGGTTGCAGCTCAACATTATTAGGATCCACCCGATCATTCTCACTAGCTTCTCCTTCCTTATTTACCTTATTCCCAACAACTAGGATCACTAGAGCTTGCAGATTTGGACCATTAGACCACCTGTCATCTTTACCTGGTTTCTCTTTCCAGGTTTGCTTCTAAGCCCCTATGTTCTTAGAAGCGTTCTTCAGATTGCTTGGACATCCTCTAGCCCAATGTCCAACTTTTTTGCAATGAAAGCACACAAAAGGCAGAGATTTGTATTCGATAGGCTACTCCCATCTCCCGAGTTTTGAGAGTATATCAATGGATGAAGGGAGTTTTGAGTTATGGCATACATTCACACAGATTAAAGCATAGACTAATTTTTTCCTTACAACTGTCATAGGGTCCGTAGCAAGAAGTTCCCCAAAAGAACTAGCTATCCCTTTGAACACATCTTCAAACCAAAATCTCCAAAGGCAAACCAGACAATCTAACCCAAACCGGAGCTGAATAAAAAAGGATGAATCTTTTAGCTCCAGCTTTGGGGACCATTTTCTTAAAGTCAAGGAAGTTTTACCAAACATCCATGGGCCTCCACAAAGCACCCCCTCTAAATCTTTTGAACGGGAGAAGTTAAAAGCAAAAAATCCTTTGGGCAAAGCTAAAATATCAACTTGACCTTTCAGATGCCATTTCTTTTTAGCAAAGACCCTTACATTCTCAATATTAGGCCTTGGACCAACGAATTTACCCACCAAAGTGAAAGCCATTAAGGATACATTATGCTCAATCACAACATCCAGAATAGAGATGGCAAATTTGCCCTCTATCTTATTTAAAATATCTTTCACCTTAGGAAAGGCAGACTTACCTGTAGGTTTCGTACCGAATAAGCCAGCCCAAGATTTCAGGGGGCCTTGGAAAACCATGTTTTGTTCCATCTCAGATTCCCCTTGAAGAAGAACATTTTCCACAAGACCCAAGGACCTGTGAAAACTGGCCTTCCCCAGGATCAAAAGGAGGGTCCACAGGATGAGGGTCCCCGTCCGTGTTGCAATCCCCATCCTCAATATCACCCGCAGATTTGTCTGAAGCATGCAGCCTGTGCGCAGAGATTCCTGTTCGAGCCCCAACATCTTTCCCGCTCAACAGACTCCCTCCCAGTTCCATTTCAAAAGTTTGCACGATAACTCTAATTGTTGATCAATGGTTAAATAATCAAATAACTATTAAGTATTCATGTAATTAAGTGGACAAACTTGGGTGTCTACATTTGCCACTCTTTGAGACGATGTAGTTTATGGCACTATTTCAAAGAAAAACAAGTAAGCAAGGTACATGTCCCAACATGCACTAGGCTAGTGGTTAGGTATGCCCCCTTGAGAGATGGGATGAAATTTAAAAAATTCAAGCGATCTCTCGAAAATTTTGTGAAAATTAGGCATGGTAGAATGGTGGATTTTGGAATGAATAAGGGTGAATGGCAAGCAATAGAGAATAATGGGAAGCCAATAAGTACCCTTAGGTCATGCGAGAGATATGATGCAAATGCAGTATTGTGGTGCATTGTTTGGACAGTCTGGTGCGATCGGTTGAATTGCCTCGGTTTTAATCAAAGCGAGACAATTGATGTCAGGTTTTTCTGGGACAGGATAACGTTTGAGTAATTGATGCAAATCAACCTGTTGAGACTTAGACAATTGATTGAATTTCCCGATGAAGTCAAGGTATTTGAGTCAAATTACTCATTGAGACTTAGACAATTGATGTAATTGTCTATTTGGATTGTGTTTGATTGATTGGACAATTGACAGTTTTATGTGAAAGGCAAACACATGAACTTGCTTTGCTTACATTATCATCCATTTAGAGATGGATGATAATGTATTGGGTGGGATAGGTTTTTATGGGACATGATGTAGGGTATGCAATGATGATGACCTGGATAGGGAGGGTGAGGGGAGGGGAGTCCATGATAGATAGAAGGTATGGAGGACCTAGTACCCATTCCTATAGAAGAGGATCGAATCGTCATGCCTATGTATGAATGATATGCAGTGATACGAATTTATGGATGGATGAAATGCAACAGAATGCAATGGTAGGATATTTTCCAAATGAAATAAAATGGATGGATATTGAGCTCTTCATAGTGCTTTCTTTCATCATTAGGCTTATTTGGTACCGATCTTGAATGAGGTATTGAAAACCAAGGTTAAACGTTACACTGGTAAACAAAAAAATAATAGACAAGGAATATTCCCTTCCATTCTAGTGCTTATACTGATGGTCTAGGTATACATTGTAGTCAATAAGCCATAGTGATCCATGACTTTGTATTTTTGCATAGGATCTCATAGCTTTATGAACTTCCCACGTAGATACCATTAGTATTTGCCCTAGAACTTCGTTGGAACAATCTATAGACAAAAAACAAATAAAAGATATCATGAACCATCTTGGCCACTTTAATCACTTGTAGATATCTTTGAGTAGCATAGGAACATGATATAAATCAGTAAAAGACAAAAGTACTATTAATGGTCAAATAGTCAAAGAATTTTCTTGCCAAAAGATGTGTCATCATGTCTTGTTGTAAGGATGCATCCTTGTTAAGACGTTTGTTTGATGTTTGGCCTAGGCAATTAACGGTTCATGAACTAATTGATAGTTTGTCTTGTTTGATATTTGATTTGTAGGCTCGATTTGTTTTTGCATTTGATCAAATATTTGTGTTAACAAGAACCAATTTATTAATGTTTTCCATTTATTTTTGCCATGTTTTTGGATTTTCTAGTTTTGTACAGTTTTCCCAATGTCTTTGATTTATGTTAGAAGATTTTTCAAATATTTTTGAATTATTTCATGATGTTTTTCAAATATTTTTGGTTGATTTACAGTAAAGTAGTTATGTGAACTAGTGATGTTGAGGATCCACTCTCATCATAATGTCAAGGAAAGTTGCCCCCAATTAGGTGTATGTTCTATGTGTGATGGTGGGACTGTAGGACAAAAATTAATGATAGATCAATATCAAGCCTATTAAATTGAATTTGACCTTGTTCAAAATTTACTTGATTATCAATGCCATATGTTTGATTCAACAACTCATCTCTGATGACCATCCCATACAATGTAGATGCATCCTCCTACTTGCTACATGCATTCTCATCATCTTCAAACCCATAGATACAAAGAGACATGCAATTTTGACATAAGTGAGGTGAACATCGAGGACTACAAGCCTCTCCCACATCACCCTATACAAGAAGCCTTGTGTGCTATATAAGGGTTTGAGTGAGTGAGCTAATAGACTTTAGGGTTTTGATCTCAACATCGTCCTTCACAATGGATGAGATAGTGACATGATCAAAATATAGTTTAGCTAGGGGTCTTAGTACCTAGTTTTGGGCACTAAGTGCCCCTACTTTGTCTTGTGTAAGCCTCCACCTCTACCTTGGAACTTTCACATGTTGAAGTAATTTGGGATCTCTGTAAGGACAAAATCGGAATAGAATTTCCTCAAAATGTATTTAGGACCTCATTTTTATTGCATGGAGGATTGTCAAAAACCATTTGCTAGCATCAACCCACAATAATGGTTCCCACTTTTTGGCCAAATTAGCATAGTGAAATCAACACTTTGCATCAGACCTTCGCTAACACTTATAATAGCTAAACCATTAAGAATTTGAAGATGGAGCAAACTATTGATTTGTGAGTTTTTTTTGTGTAGATTTTAAATATATATATTAAAAAAAAAGAAATAAACTATGAATCTTTTTACATAACTTTTAATAACTTATTTTTTATGGTAAACAATATTTTTTAGAAGTGACGTTTATGTCTTCATGCATAATATTTTTATAGAAATTGTAAAAGTATAATTTTTAAAATATAGATTTGTCACACTAATTTCTTGTGCATGGATATTTTTTCAGTTAATTTTTGAAATCGGATTAATTAGCCGATAGGCTATATTGTGGAGGAACCCCACCAGACTTGTGTGATGTCTCACATCGGACTTTTCCTCGTGGTGCCGGCAAAAACATGTCGTCCATTTGCAACAAATACTTTGTTCATAGTTGTCGATGTCCTACTAAGATGTCTTGTGGCATGTTTGCAATTTTGACTTTGTCTTTGAGGTCATTTGCAAACTCCGTTTCAATAAAATTAAGATAGCATAATGGATGGCCTATATTTGTCAGACATTTTAGTTGCAAGTACCTTGGTAGTATCTAAAATGTGGAAGCATAAACAAGGCATGTGCATTGTTTGGCAAAATGCTTCAAAGAAATGTAGGCTCATGGCATGTGATGAGTGTTGGATATGTTCAAAATGGGCGTTTTGAGAAGGTTTTAGAAACTTTTAAGCAAACACAACCGGCGAGTGTAAAGCCAACCATATTCCACAACATTTGCTAGCATTATCCCCTCCCTTGCTCAAATGGGATCTTTGGAATTGGTTACAACCATACATCAAAGCATTATTGAAAAAAATGAGTTTTCTTTTGATATTTATAGTTGAAAATGCATTGATTGATATGTACACAAAATGTGGAAACATGCACAAGACATGTGAACTATTTGAAAGAATGCCTCAAAGAGACATTGATCATAAGATATGATCAAAATGGATTTTTTGAAAAGGCTTTAGAAACTTTCAAAAAAATACAATTGGAAGGTGTACAACCAAATTCCACAACCTTTGCCAGCATCCTTCCAGTCTATGCCAAATTGGGGGTTTTGGAATAGGGTACAAATATCCATCAAAGCATAATGAAAGTAAGGTTGCCCTAGCCTCGTTAATTATCCACCGTCCTGCGCGCACACACTTCATACAATTAACAACAAAATAACTCTTAAATTGTAAAATTCACTACCAAATAGGTAAAAAACACAAGAAGCAAAGTACAAGGCAGGACACAAGAATCACATATTTAAAATATTTAATCTACCCCGAGGAGGATTGAAACGTGTCCAGTGAAGTAGCTGCAAACTCGTCAAGGTATGCAAACGTTTACATATAGTGTGTCTTTTCCCTATTTTTCCACTAATACTTCCTTTGAACAATTAATATTAAAGAATAATATCCAATAGAAAAATAAAATGAAAAATAGATTACTACATGAAATTAACGTTTCATATCACTATATTAAATATTATATGAAATTATCTTATAAAAATATCATGAAACATCAAATATTTAATCAGAATTTAATTCAAATTATTGAAATTATTAATAACAAATCTCGATCTTACACTTAAAAAGATTAAGCACTACTATGTTAGTAATTTCTAAACAACCAATATTAAAGAGTAATCTCCAATAGAAAAATAAAATGGAAAATAAATCATTAGTTGAAGCCTATAAACTCACAATCTTGCCAATAACAACCAAATTTAAAGAGTAGTTCAATGTAAGATAAAAATTAAAAAGTTGTAAATGTTTAACGGATTGTATGAAACTCTGCTCTATGAAGATTTGGTTATAGAAGCTTCGTGACTTACCACGACTTACAATATTTTGAAGTTAGTATCTCTCAACTAAAAAGCCCAGAATCAATAAATTTGTAGTTGGACCAATCAAACACTTCAACCAGCAAACAAAATAAGTTGTATAATATCACCTAAACGATTAAGAGAAAACAAGGGGAAGGTGCTTGGAATATAGGCCAAAGGTAAAGCTCTTTTCCATCTTTCTAGAGACAAAATTAGTAATTAGTACTAAAATTGCTTAGTGTTTTAAAGTGTGTCAATGTCGTAAAAAGGGGTCTTTTAAATGATTTTTTTTTTGAAAATTATATAGTATAAAATGACTGCGTCTATTTTGGTTCTAAAATAGACTTTTCATACAGCATGTTAGCGACATGATAGTCAATGGCAACCGTTAATTGCAAAATCGACGGTGTAAAATGCGCGACTAACATGCGTGTTAGTCAATCCGTACTGTCGTTTTGGAGCCAGAATAGACGCGTCTGTATAAATAATGGGTGGCGAGCATATGCTATTATAATATAATATCTGCTTTTGATAAATTTTCATAATTTTCTTCTATTACGAGCAACTAATGGTATCATTGATTTTGTTTTAATTATATAGAAATTGGTTCAAAATATATAAACATATATAGTCATCCTATAAGAATGTTAAGTTCCAAATATTTCAATACATAAACATTTTCTTTAAGATTTGTAGCTTCTGATATATTATTTAAAGTACATTTTTCTATTAGTGTAACCATTGCACCTCGTTTGGTGTAAGTGCTATTTATAATTTAGAGAGAGGTGTATGTGGTCATGCATACCATTTTTTGTACCCATATGAATTAACTCCTCCTTTTTTATTGAAATGAGGATATCAGCACCTAGAAAAAATACATTTTTAATTTTTTTCTTCTATTTTTCTATTTTTCCACATGTTTGAAATCAAGACCTTAATATTTGATGAAAAATCGACATTCACAAGAAGTGAAAAATAAATATATTTAAGAAATTCAATATATTCAAAATTATACTTTTTAAAAAGCTTATAATACAAGCTAGATAGTTACGAAACGTAACTTCTAAATGAATTCATTTGACTTCGTGAAAGGTAAAGGAAAAGTGGTTTCTTGTCAACATTTTGATAGATGTAGAGGAGGCTCCATTATAGGTCTGATTTAATACTAGAGGGGTTCTATCAAAGAGGGTTTGATCTAACCCTCTATAATTAAAATCCTTCAATGAAACCTCTCAAGGCTTAAATCGTTATAGTTTTTAAAAAATATGCGATTTTAGGCAAAAATTAGGATGTCCCAAATTTGTAACCCATTAATGTGGGATTATCGACTACCTATCCCAAAAGTGATTCCTTATCCCTTGGTGGTGACACTAATGGATACAACCTACATGTGTCATTATGGGTGCATTAGTTTGTGGGTAAGTGAATAATGGACACATTTTAGATTCCAATTTTTAATTTTTTTTAGTTTAGTCATAAGATAATTTGTCTATATAAAATTGTCTTTTTTCCCCTCTTATTTGACTGAATCTTAATTTGGCCAGCCACGAATACTATGTGAGAGACGATCGACTCTAGTAAAGTGGTGAGGGTAGACCTATAGGGGTTTGTTGTTGATGAATCTCTCAACCTTCCATATGTTGCTAAAGTTCTCTCTTGTTATTTCCAGTTTACCCTAATATATTTTCTTGAATCTTGTAAGGATGTGAAGACACTATCAAAGGGGTTTGTTGCAGTTGTTCTTCAATAGGGTTTTCATGAATAGGTAAATGAGGGTTTAGATCAATTGTTGGTGCATTATCAATTCCCAAAAAATAAACAAAATCCACTTGAAAACAAATTAAATCTATTTTTTAAAAAATGTAAAAAAACTCACCTCTTCAAACTCAATGACATTTTGGTAACATTTTGGCGATGATTTGATGGACAAACAATGATGAAAATACTATCCCACAATGTAACCATGTTATAACACACTTGTGCTATGTTCAAATGTGTCCCCCCATCCTTTTGCATTTACCAAACATCTAGTTCAAATGTGACTATAGATTAATACATTTGTTTGGTTGAGTTTATTAGCAAGGTTCCTAAAGAATTTAAACCAACAAAACTCAAAAAAAATAATAGAGGATTGATAATTAGTAGGAATAAGTCTAATTTTAATTTTTCTGCTTGAGATAACATAAAAAAATATCCACGTGTAAAAATAGAAGGTGATAAAAGAGGTATGTTACAACTACACATGACTATTGAAAGTAGAAGTCAACTTGTGAGAAATAATTAGGGTTAGTTAGATTATGAAGCATTTATATCAATTTAGATAAATTGAATTTTTTTTTGATATATATCTATATATATTGATGGAGGTCTAGACCTACGAGCACTAGAGCCCAACAAGGATACGAAGTCCATAATTTTTTTCTTTTTGATTTTTTAAATATATATTTTAAAATGTCAACTGAAAGACAATTAAATGACCAAATCATCATGAAATTTTCATGTGAGAGGTATGCTGAATACTAAGAGGGGGGGTGAATTAGTATTCCAAAAAATACTGTACTTAAACACTTAAATAGTCTAGCAGTAAACCGGTAAAACAGTTTCACAAACAAACCGGTTAACACACATGCAAACCAAATAGCAAATAAGGCATTCACCCATAGAAGCACAATCACCATAACACAAGAGATTTTGATGTGGAAACCCAAATGAGAAAAACCACGATGAGATGAAACTCACAAGTAACTATCTGCAGAACAGTAACCAAACCGGTTCAGGTCATACAATGTTCTTTACCAGAACAAATCCTGTTAGGAATCTCAATCTTTGTTAGGAGATAAGTTAGATTAAAGACTACCTTGTGAGAGGATTTCAAATCCACAGATGTGAATCGCCTTGTTAGAGGATTTACAAAGGATTTTTTGGGCCTACCCGATTAAGGGTTTCTGACTTGTCAAAGATGTGAGTAATCAACAAGTGAATGATCTAGCAAATGGCACAGTCTGCTTGATTAGATCCATGGTAGCTCATTGCTAATGCATTTCAGCATTACTTCAATCTTCAGTAAATCCACACTCTGTTACAGCACACAGACTTGATCTTCTTAGTTAAGATCACACATACAAGAACTTCGTCAACCACCAAAGAACCTCATAGCTACACACATACATACAAAACCCTAGACATGATGTCCTTAAAAGGAATCTGATTTCATGTCGGTCCAATAGAATTACATTGCAAGTTCCTAGGTTCATTGTATCTAGACACATTTGGTAACACGACACAAAATCACTGTTAAAGTGTCGGTGGATGGTAACTCATCACAAAAATATATCGGTTGGTAACTCATCACAGAGTATTACCGGTTTATACAACTTTACCAGTTGACAAAAATGAAGACTGGGAAAATGGTAACTGCCGCTTCTAGCTCCTTTGCTTCGCTTCGCTTGAGATTCTCAAACCGCTTGAGCTCTTCATGCCGCTTGGGTCTTCATGCCGCTTGGGATCGGTAAACACTTTTTGTTTAGCATCAATAGTCTAAAGACTACAACATAATACCGGTTTGGAACAAATATCGGTTGAGCATAATTCATACATTCAAAAAGTGATCTCATAGAAAGTGTGTGTCCATCAATGACAATCACAGCATAATCATAAAAAATGCCAACAATCTACCCCTTTGGCATTGATGGCAACACTTAGCAAAATTTTTGACATCTAAGTGTTTTACAACAAAATTATGCCATAATAAAAAATACTCCCCCTAAGCATAAACATTATCCCTTTGTAGAAAATACAATGTATACTACTCCTTACAGAGATAAACATGAAAGTATACATAGCATGCATCAAAATTTTAAATACAGAACACTACTCCCCCTTTGCCAACAATGACAACATACAATTGAATATTCCCTTGTTTCTATTAGCTAAATAAATGTTTATGACAATAAAGAGTGAAATTTGTCAAAAACTGATTTAAAGTCCTGCATAAATTGCTTCATGGATAAGGACCATGACTCAAGCAATGAGGTAGCAACCTCATTCTCTGTTTGCATCTGATAGACCTGTTCTTCCATGGCATCCAAGGTACTCATCTCTTGAGTGACCGTTAGTGCATCCAGATTGAGATAGCATTTCTAGAGAATTTGCAGTCTTGGTAGTAGGACTAGTTGAAGTTCCTGCAAATTTTGTGTCCAGTTGCTTATCTCTGCCTCTATTCTTGCAGACTGGAGTTGAAACATGTGAACGGTTTGCCCATATGTGGTGAAGGAATCGTATGGCGTCTTGAAGGTTCTTATGAATGACTGCATATCAGATTGTAGTTTGTCTTTCTGAGCAAGTACATCATCACAAAATAGATGGGGTTGACATATCTTACTGAGCAGTAATTTTCCCTCATCCATTACATCTCTGATGTCCTTCTGTGCCTTCTGTAGATCGGATCGGAGCTCAGTTAACTTTTTCACCAAGGCAATGTCCAGAGTCTTTTGATGTGTTTTTTGGGCACTGGCTTCAGCAACTTCTTCCAGGCTTTGCACCTGGTCTTCTACAACTATGCATAGGAGCTTCAATTGGGTAAGAGAGGAATCGGTACCAAGGAGGTTGGTACCGGGTAGCAAATTGGTGAGGGTTTCCACCGCAGTTTGAATCACCTCTTCCTCCTTTTTCCTCCTTAGAGAATCCAATCGCTCTTGAGCAAGCTTAATGCTTTGCAGTAGCTCCATTTCATTTGTAGACTGGAGGTCAATCGAACTAGTGATGTCAGTCGGTTTGGCTTGACTACCGGTTGCCTTTGGGGTCTCCACCTGAGTGCTCTGTGTCGCTTCCTCTTTCTCTTTAGCTCTTTTCTTGTCCTCTTCCACCTTCTTTTTCTCCTCTTCCTCTGTCTTTCTTTTCTCTTCTTTCTGCTTCTCCTCTTCTTTCCGCTTCTCTTCGTCTTCATCCTTCTTCTTCTCCTCTTCCTTTCTCTTCTCCTCTTCCTTTTTCTTCTCCTTTTCCTATTTCTTTCTCTCTTCTTCCTTTCTCTTCTCCTCTTCTGTTTCTTTTTCTCCTCTTCCTTCTCCGCTTCCTTCTTCTTCTTCTCTTCCTCTTGTCTCTTTTCTTCTTCCTTTCATTTCTTTTCCGCTTCCTTCTCTTGTTTCTTATTTTCTTCTTCTTTTCTCTTGTCCTCTTTCTGTTTCCTCTTTTCTTCTTCTTTGCTCTTTTCTCCCTCTGCCTATTTTTCTTGTCCTGCCACTTCTATTGATGTACCCGGAGTAACATCTTCATCATTCAAGGCATCAACATCAATAGGGTCCAATTGAGTAGTGATTGGTTCTTGCTCAGCCTTTTCATTGGCTTCAGTCACTTGATGCAACCTTAAAGTGGGTTGAGCAAGGGAGTGGGTATCTTTTACCACTTCCGGGACTTTTCCTTCTAGCAACAGGAGTCTCCTTCTTCTCATGAAGAAGAGGCCATTATATCTCTCCACCACTTCATAAAGTTCTGATTTGGGCACATCAGGAAATTATTGTGCAAATACTTCCTCTCTTATTTCCTGTTCCTTCTCTATGGCAATGCGCCATTTGTTATCTAAGGAGTTATATAAAGAATCAGGTGTCTCAGATTTAATTTTTGAAGGCCACTGGTCATTAATACATAAATAATTAATCACTTCCTATTCAACTTCTTCCTTTTCATCATCATTAAAATCATCAAAGCACTCTTTCAAATCACCAAGTACTTTTCTTCTAATATTCTTAATAGTTTTTTGACAATGTGTCAAAGGTTTGTAAAAGGAAATATCAATATTTACCGATGCAGATGTTGCCGGTTCATTCTTTGTCTTTTTCCTCGTTTGCCTAGTCTTCTTAGGCTGTTCTTCAGACACAGTGTCCTTTGAGTCTGGTGTGTTGCTTTTTGTCTTCCGCTTCCTCTCAAAGACTTTGGCGGGTGTAGCTTTCGGTTTCTTCTTTACTGGTGACCGCTTGGTCACTTTGGGACTGGCTGCAGTAACTGGTGCTGATGCAAATGGCACTTCCTTTCCGTTCTTTACTTGAGGCTCTTTTCCTTTCTTTACTGAAGGTTCTTCAACCGGTGTTACTCTTTCCAAATAGGTGCCGGTTCTCTTTGCCTTTGGATCAAGGGGCGAGGCGAGTAGGGTAGAGGCATACCCATCTAGCATGTCATACATTACCTCATATCCCATGGGTTCCACTTCTTCCTGTCTCGGCTCAATCGCCTCCATTATGCACTCATCAACTTTGATGGTGAAGCAGATGTCATCTTCATATTTCTTGACAATATCGCCTGATATTCTCACTCTTTGGCTCATCTTGCGTCTGAACTCATCAAAGTATTTGTTCAGAACTTCCAGATAACCGGTTCCAACCGCTTGTAGGCTTTCCTTGATTTGCTTTGTAACCGGTTGGTCGGTAGACCACTGAATATCTCCGACTCTTGGGAAGTAACCTTGGAAGTAGAAGAACAAACCAACCAATAGTTGTCCAAACTTGAATCTCAAGGCATTGTACTGTTTAATCGACTTTAGGTTCACCAAAAGTTGCCTTTGTATACAGGTGCATAAGTCAAATGATACATCTTCCATGATCATCCTGTAGGCAACATTTACCGCTGCAACAAAGACAGTTGATTCTGTTGGCATGGAACGTCCGGTATCCTATCACCATACACGCATATTTGACCAGATCGTCCTTGATGGAATTGACAGTCATTCCCCGTGAGTCACTCACTGAACCAGTGAGCTTGGTCATTTCTGTCTTGCTGATCTTCCTTAGGGCTGGCACTTCACCGACGTTATAGGAACTAGTGACGGCATGAATTGCTTCCGGTGTGATGTCATGCGTCTTCTCTAAGTACATTTTATCATTGTGCACTCTGCTCAGAATGATGCGGATGTGATCATCTGAAAACTCTTCAAGGAAATAGATTGCATTGTGAAGCTTCTTGTTTTCTAAGATGCTAAATTCCGATTTAATCTTCTTGTCCTTCCTGCAGAACAAACTCAACTGAGAATGAATCACCAGAGATCCTAGATCTTCAATCTTATAGTCAATGTAATTGGAAATGTCTTCCTCGACTATGACACCAACAGGTATTTGAGATAGGGCATTATATTTTGCCTTCCGTTGAATGAAGTCTATAGAATCAACGGGTGCACTAGAGCTAGGGTGTGATGCAGAAGCCATAATAAATAGAGAAGTTTGAAAAGTACCTTCGTAAATCGAAATTTAGGGCTTGCAAATTATACTTCGCTACACACTCCTTCGGTTGCTGAAATACTGCTTTGTGTTCTACACTTTACCAACAGATGTTAGCTTCTGATTCTTCTTCAAGATTTTGAAATTTTTTTCGAATCGCAATCCAAATCGCTTTTCTTTGCTCAGTGTTTAAAAAATTCTTCGCTCGAGAATTGATAAGTGAAAAATGACTTGAAAAATTCTTTTAAACAAGTTCTTCACCTACCATAATAAATGCTCCACTATTAGGGTGTAAACCCTAATTTGCCTTTTACCGTTTCTGGTCTTCTGCCAACTGACAGGTATCACATACCGGTTAAGGTCTTTTACCGGTGTAAACCGGGGGTTCGAAACATTTCACCGTTTGCTCCCCCTAAGCTTTTCTGATGCTTAGTTTGCTGGTTCAGCGACTTCCACACTAGGTGTAGCAATCGGTTCTTCTTGAATCACTTCTTCTGGCTTCTTCTTCCAGGTTTTCTTCATATCCGCTTGAACAGTTTCAACATCAATCTTTCCTTCTGGAGTGACCGGTATATCATTCGATATATTCTTTCTAGTTCTGTAGAATCTTGTTGTATGACCCGGTTTGTTGCAATGATAGCAAATCATTCCAGGTGATCTCCAAGGTCCACTACTCATGTTTCCATTCTTCCTTCTGCATGTTGCAGCAGTGTGACCATGACCATGACAAATCAAACAGTTTGCTCTCCATCCGGTTGCCGCTTGATAGCCACCGCTACCTGATTGATGATTATAGGTATTAAACTGGTTTGGATTCCGGTTCCCAGAGGGTTCAGGAAAAACTCCTTGACTCCTTTGAGGATACCTTTCGGTATTGTGCATAACAGACCTGCATTCAAATGCTCTATGCCCAAACTTGTTGCATGCATAACAATTACCATTGAATCTATTGGGTTTAGGCTTATTGTTTAGAAAATATGGAAAATTATTGTAAGCCTTACTTCTACAGACATTGACAGTGTGTCCTTCCTTGAGACAATTAAAGCAAACAGGTTTGAACTTCTGCTTACCTTTATCTTTTGGTGCTGCTTGTTTATTTGATGCTCCATCTTTTGTTCCAGAGGTCTCTCCTTCCTCATAATCAAAGAAACCAAGTCCATTGGTATTCTTTACCGATTTAGCTGATTCAAGCTTCTGCTCTAGCTTGACAGTGCTCTTATTGAATTTGGCAAGTATTTCCTTTGACTCAGTGAGTTCTTTGGAAATAGCAGCATTGGATTCCTTCAAGGTTGCATTCTCAAAAATAACCATGTTTAGTTCACCTTGCACTTCTTCTTTTTCCACTTTACTCTCTTGGAGATGAGCGGTGAGATCATTGATTTCTTGCTTCAGCTTGGAGATCTCATGATCTTTGTCTTTTACTAGATCTTCAGTTTTCCTCCGGTTCTCAAGCTCTTGATACATTCGGATAGTCAATCCTTCCAACTCCTTTCTCAGGTTGGTATTGGATTCATTTAGTTTTTCCACTTCTTGAACTAGGGCTTCCATGTCCGCTTCATTAGAAGAACTGTTTTCAGTTAGCTCCATCAATTTTTCAGCATGCTCTCTTCTTTTTGCCTGAGAGGCCTTATATTTGACTTTAAGTTCATCATAGGCTTGCTCAGTCTGAGTGAGTCGACGAGTAAGTTCCCTCACAGTATATTCCCCCATATCTCTTTCCAAGTGGTTAAACTTATAGAAAGGTTGGCTCTGATACCAATTGATGAATACTAAGAGGGGGCGGGGGGATGAATTAGTATTCCAAAAAATACTGTACTTAAACACTTAAACAGTCTAGCAGTAAACCGGTAAAACAGTTTCACAAACAAACCGGTTAACACACATGCAAACCAAATAGCAAATAAGGCATTCACCCATAGAAGCACAATCACCATAACACGAGATTTTGATGTGGAAACCCAAATGTGAAAAACCACGGTGAGATGAAACTCACAAGTAACTATCTGCAGAATAGTAACCAAACCGGTTCAGGTCATACAATGTTCTTTACCAGAACAGATCCTGTTAGGAATCTCAATCTCTGTTAGAAGATAAGTCAGATTAAAGACTACCTTGTGAGAGGATTTCAGATCCACAGATGTGAATCACTTTGTTAGAGGATTTACAAAGGCTTTTCTGGGCCTACCCGATTAAGGGTTTCTGACTTGTCAAAGATGTGAGTAATCAACAAAATGGCACAGTCTGCTTGATTAGATCCATGGTAGCTCATTGCTAATGCATTTCAACATTACTTTAGTCTTCAGTAAATCCACACTCTGTTACAGCACACAGACTTGATCTTCTTAGTTAAGATTGTACATACAAGAACTTCATCAACCACCAAAGAACCTCATAGCTACACACATACATACAAAACCCTAGACATGATGTCCTTAAAAGGAATCTGATTTCATGTCGGTCCAATAGGATTACATTGCAAGTTCCTAGGTTCATTGTATCTAGACACATTTGGTAACACGACACAAAATCACCGTCAAAGTGTCGGTGGATGGTAACTCGTCACAAAAATATACCGGTTGGTATCTCATCATAGAGTATTACCGGTTTATACAATTTTACCGGTTGACAAAAATGAAGACTGGGAAAATGGTAACTGCCGCTTCTAGCTCCTTTGCTTCGCTCCGCTTGAGATTCTCAAACCGCTTGAGCTCTTCATGCTGCTTGGGTCTTCATACCGCTTGAGATCAGTAAACACTTTCTGCTTAGCATCGATAGTCTAAAGACTACAACATAGTACCGGTTTGGAACAAATACCGGTTGAGCATAATTCATACATTCAAAAAGTGATCTCATAGCAAGTGTGTGTCCATCAATGACAATCACAACATAATCATCAAAAATGCCAACAAGGTAGGGATGAATATGTTCTAGGCTTGGCTGATTATAATTGGTGATGAAAGGTATGCTTCTTTATTATGCCACTCACCAAGGTTCAAACTCTAGGAGGGTTATTAGGCTAGGTCGAACTGCTAGATAACTTCAATTCATTAGATTATAATTCAATTGTTCAAAAGACAAATATGTCAATATCTATATAATCTAGTTATTTTTCATGAAATGAGTAAATAAAAAAATTAATTCAATAAATAATAGTTTTGATTAAGATAAATTAGTTTTGAAAGGACTATAAACAGTATGCATTAGATAGAATAACTCAAAGCTTACACAACAAGTTCCTAGATGACAGATAAATAATACAACTCTAATCAAACTGACAAACAAGATATAACACCACTACAATCCAATTGTCAAACACAAAATAATATCAATAAATAACAATTGATAACTATTAAATCATTTAGACAATAAATATTAAGAAGTCAATTTCATAAAACCCCCTTTAAACTACACACCATAAAGACTAAATACAAATAATACAAATCAATTATTTCGAAAAAAAAATTGATTTATTCACTTTCCATGTATTTATTTAATACAAAAGAAATACAAAACAAACTTTTAGTAATGTCAATGGTTCTTCCATCTGGAAGAAACCAATCAAAGCTTTGCAACAACCTTGCAAGAGTTGTTTGCACCATACAAATTGCCAAAGAAGCACCAGGACATCCTCTTCTTCCTGCCCCAAATGGAGCCATCTCAAAGTCATTCCCTCTCATATACATGTCTAACTCTACTTCCTTCTCTATAAAGCGCTCTGGTATAAATTCCAATGGCTTGTTCCACAGTTTTGGGTACCTATGAATTGCCCATGCATTTACCATCAGAATTGTTCTTGCAGGAATATGATAGCCTCCAACCATGCAAGCCTCAATAGATTTGTGTGGCCCCAGTATAGGCCCTGGTGGGTAAAGACGCATAGTCTCTTTCAGATTTGCTTGCAGGTATGTTAATTGGGGTATATCTGAGTTCTCCACCAGTCTCATCCGTCCAACTTTAGAATCAAGTTCCTCTTGTGCCTTCTTCATTACACGGGGATGTTGCAATAGCAATGACAATGCCCACTCCAGGGAAATTGAGACTGAATCAGTCCCTGAACTTACCATTTCCTACAAGGATTCAATATCAATAGAAAGAAAACAGAGATAAAATCAAAACTTAAAGAAGTAAATTAATAGAAACTGATGCAAGGATTCAAAGGAAAAAAATAAAATCTTCTAATCTATTGACAACGCAAATGTTTCTTGAGCAGAGATGTCATAGAAAACCATGTGTTAATTAACAATTACTAAAGTTTTGCTATCCTAAGCTAGTATCAAGAGGTTCTCATATATACTCACTTTTGAGCAGTAGATTGATAGATCAGGAATTCAAGGGTCCTTAGGACATTGATGTCTTGATAGAAAGAAGGGCCTTCAAGGGTTAGATTTGAGTTGGGTGAGGGCATTTATACCATTTGTCTAAGGGACGGCCTGTGCAAGACTGATGCTAAACCATCCCTTCATCCCTTTTCCAAATCAACAGGTCTATTTAATGGCATGAATCAAGTATTTGTCATAGCTAAGTTGCAAACCTCACAACTAAGTTGGTAACTTAGCTTTTGGGACAGAATCCGATTAAGATGTGCACCTCCCCTGAATATGGGAAGTACTGTTGGACCCCCCTTACCTCCTTTCATCTCTTGACTATTGCTCTCATTTCCCCATTGTATTTACCTGCACTCTTCTTTCTCATATCCTTCATTGATGCACCCTAGTTACGCTTTGCTGACCTCCTATTTGCTCATGCACACAAGAAAGGGAAAGATCTTTGTAATCACCAATACCAAACGATCTGTATATGGGTTTACATATGATTTATACTAATATGGGACTACTCCGGATTTCTTATGGGAGGCACCTAAATATGCTACCAATGAGGCATACATATCTTACTCCCTTAGAATTTGAACTTGTGACCTCTCTTTCAAGAACACAAATTCTCCACTACTAGATCAACTCAGGCTGTACATCCTTAACATAATTCACTTGTTTGGCTTGGAAATTGAAAGGATCTAAGTAAACCACTCTTTCTTGGACACCTACCAACCAAATTTGTAGAGCCACTGGTGCAACTAATGGTGAGGATATGGATCTAATGTTTGTGTAGCTACTTACATCTATATAAGGATGATTAGCTGAAGGGCTGTTGGTTGAATGTGTAAATGGTGGCTGAATGAGGGTTTAGTCGAATTTGTATGTGAAACAGGGTAAGAATTGAACTCTTTTCAGGAAATCCTCAATCATGCACATTGCTACTGGTTCAAACACCATACTTGGCAATATCTGTGCAACCCAAAGGACTGGTAAACCTGCAACTAGTATATACACTGAAAACCTTGGCAGACAGAAAAACAAATTAGGCATTCAAAATTTCACTTGCATTTAGAAATAACCCATTCATATTTCAACACAAAAGTATGAAACATATGACTCATGTTGCATTTCTTGGAATTAGCCTGTCTAGTGCATTAGCTGGTTGTTCAATACTAACTTATCAGGTGTTACCAGGGGTATATTCTAATTCTGAGAGTCCTAATATAAATCAGAATTTATAAACAAAAATACCAAAACTAGCAAACTCAAAACAACTTACAATAGCAATTGCCTTAATAAATACATCTTTATCAGGTATTGCTTCACCATTCTCCTCTGCCTGTGAGATCATCACATCAATAAAATCGTCCATCTCTCCACCATCTTTTGATCCTTTCTCCCTGTGCTTCACCACAATTTTCTGCATATACAAGTCTAATTTTGAATGTACCTTCTTCATAGCCTTCTCATAACCCTGCAAATCAAGCCACTTCAACCAGGGAATATAATCCCCAATATTAACTACTCCTTGAAGCACGAAGGACTCTTTAATCAAACGGGTCACTAAATCTCCCGAAATCCCCAATTCCTCTCCAAAATACCTTTCATTTATGATCATAGTTACCGGAATTTTAAAACTCAAGTTGGACAAAACATTTCTCATCTTAACAATACTCTGCAAATGTGCCAGCTGAAAGAGAGAATTTACTGTTTTACAAATCTCTTGCATTCTCTAAGGTTCGAATGATTGGATTCTCTTGGAAGAAAGAAGCTCAAGTACATAAATGTTTCTAGCATTTCGCCAGTAGGGGCCATAAGGAGCCCAACCCAGCATAGAATAATTGTAACCCAAGAGCTGGGCTTGTGCAAGCTGAGGGCGAGAAGCAAAAGACCTATCATTTACTGTAAAACATTCTTTGGCTAACTCAGAAGAACTGATCACTAAAACGGGGCAGCTACCAAATTTTAGATGCATAATAGGTCCATAGACTGGTGAGAGTGAATTTATGATCTGATGAATTGGCTTTGTTTTATCTCTGAAAAGATGAAGGTGGCCAATTACAGGAATAGCTCTGGGCCTGGAGGGAGATGGCTCCTGTAATATCTATGTTGTTTTAGTAGAATTGTTGCCAGAAGGAAAAGTGTGGCTGCTCCTACTACAATAACAGACATAGTCGAAAATGTTATGTTCGTGAATACATCCATTGCGTAAAGATCTTTCTTTTCTGAGAAAAAGTATGAACAGAGTCAAAGACATGAGATAGATAAGTTTGTTGAGTATGTGAAGTCTAACAGTCTCTAGATTATTACTCTCAGTTCTTTTGGACTCAGTAAAAAAATGTATATATGTTGGATATTGATTTGTAATTCATATAATAGTGAATAGAATATATTGTCTTACTTTGTGGTTTTTGTTGTATGTAAGTTGAGACAATTAACTGCATGAATTGTTTTTATAATAGATTTATCTAGACTTTTTAAATACTGGGAATGTGGTTCAGCTATAAATTCTTGGAAGTTTAAAATGGTTAAGTATATGTTCAAGATAGGGTAAACTTTTTTGGATGGTCCTCTTCTAGGGTCCATTATCAAGAAAATATTTTTTTTGAGATTAAGATAATTTTTATAAAGATTTATTAAGATTTTTTAAATATTGGAAATATAGTTCAATTGTAAGTGCAGTTCAGTTATAAATATTTTGAAGTGGGTGTGTTGATGGGCCTTTTGACACACCTAACACAAGCTTTGTGAAAACTAAGCTTCTCTCGAAAAAGGTAAGGATGTAGGGATTCCCAACCTTCCAAGGTCTCTTTTGTTGGGTCACAACGGTGCAAGAGTAACCCAGTGTTCACGTGGTCTGTTTCAATCAAGGGGTCTGTTGGTTGCGAGCGGAGGATACAAATAGAATCTATATTAAGTAAATAAAGTCGACTATGCAACATGATATTATCAATAACATCTAGAGCAACATTGAGAACTATTTCCTATCAACATGCAAGATCATTGATTTACATGCAAACGGAACAAGATTCTTAAGAACAAACTTTTCACAATACCATTCAATCTTACCATTTACATGCACAATATGATTCATAGATTAATAAAGCTTGGAGCAATCAAATGCTTTATGGAATGAAAGAAGATATCAAACTACAAAAGAATACCAATTTCGAAGACACAACTTATTGACTATGCGATCCATAAATTTTCTTGTATTGATTTAGAAAAGAAGCATCAACAATCATTGATATTTTAAGTGTTCAACTGTCTATCAAGAGCTTAAAAACTAAAAGTTGCATGAAAATGAAATTACTAGCTACTAGTCCCAAATCATCAATTTTTGGACCCTTACAATGACTCAGAAAATTACATTTATAGGGCTAAAATACCAAACTTAGAACAAATTTCGCCTAAGACTCAGCTACAAAATGGAAGGAGTTGCAGTTAACATGCAAGTTACTGTGCTCTAGCCTTAATTAACTATTTGTAAACAAGTCTTCACTAATTGGGACTCAGAAATTGTAGTCCTTCTTTGGTGTGAGTTTCTCCTTCTGAGATGTCATGGAGCCATGCATGTGAAGTAAACTACTCCTTCCGCATGCTATTTAAAATTGCAGTTTACTTAGGTGATATTGTGGGTTGTCCAGATGCATTGCAACTAATCTTCCTTACTTGAGACAATTGGAGATGCAACTCTTTGTTTATCTACTTATTCTTCCTTTTGAAATCTCAATAGTTGTCCAGATATAACATTCATTTGAATTCTAACGTGGATCTAGAAGATATGCAATCTGAAACTTGGAGACTCTGATACTTTCTCTTGACTCCTCCATCTTGTCTACCAAGTCATCAACCACTTGAGTTGCCGGTCCCATTCCTTGAGTACCGACTCTTGCATAATCAGGCCATCTTGAGTTCTAGTTGGCACACACTACTTCCATATGATCCTTCTTAATTTTGCAAAAAGAAAATCAACTATTCAACACTTCTCCATAAAATATAATTTACCCTTTATTAGATTTTTAATAAAACATTAGACTTCGGAAACCCGAGGTTTTGGGGTCAAAAAAGGTTTCCGCAGAGAACAAAAGGTCTAAATTCATAATCTTGAGGTTTCGGGTTGAGAAGGCTCGAATTACTCTAGAGCTCGGGATTCTGAGATCCCGAGAAACTCTATAATGCAATAAATACAAGAACCCCCGAACTCTGGGACTCTGAGGTTTTGAGTGATTCAAACGTCAAAGTCCAGAACTCTGGGCTTCTGGGGTTCCGAAATGGAAATCTTGGAATCAAAGACCATACCTTGGGATCTTGAGATCCCAAGATTTCAAAGTTGTGCAGAGGATATTCTCCGGAACTCTGGGGTTCTGGATCTGAAAGCTCAATGACAAAACGAACTTCGAGATCTTGGGGTTTCGAAAGCTAGGAAAGATAACACTCCAGAACTCTAGGATCGTGTGGTTCCAAAGCCAAACAAAGACAACTTTCTGACTCCATGGGGCTCGAGATTTCGGGACTCTAGAATTCTGCATACACAAGGGGAATGACAAAATCTAGGGCACAAACACACTAAAAAAGGGCACGCGAAATTGAACTACAAACCCTAAAATCCGAAGGATGAAAATTTATTCAAGAGTCATTATAACGACCAAAAATCATTTTATGAGACCACAATGGTGAATTCATGAAGAAAAATGACTTATTTACCAAAACCCTAATCTAAGAGGCACACAAAGCCAGAGAAACAAGAACAAACCAAAACAAAACAAAAACAAGCAAAACACAAGGGAGGAAAAGAGCCTACCTCAACAAAACAAAGAAAAAACACAAGGCCAGCATCTCAAAATCTGCTTTCACAAATTTGCTAAAAGATTGCCGAATGCAAGGAGCTCAGATGTGAAAGATTAAATGTGTGAATGAGAAGAATAAATTATGCAAGGGTATCTATACTCCTATTGCAGTTATGAAAATCAAGGCATCACACAACCAAACTCAAGGTTTCGGGATCCCGAGGTCTCGAGTGGACACAACCAAAGGTCAAGAAAAACTTTGGGAACTCGGGGTTTCGAAACTCTGAAGAAAACAAACAAAATAGGGAGAACTTGGGATCTTGGGATTCCAGGGTTTCGAGACCCCAAACAAACAAGCAACAACAAACTCAAGAACCCAAAATCCTAGGGTCCTAAGGGCCCAAAAAATAGAGAAATAAAGGCTTCGGGATTTTAGAGTTCTGGGGTCCCGAGGTCTCAAGAAATTAAATGCTAATGAAAACCTCAAAACCCAGAGGTTTGAAATTCCAAAGACCAAACAAAAACAAAACAAAACCCAGGAACCCGGGCTTTTGAGGTTGGGAAGAAAGAAACTCCTAAACCCGGGACTTTGAAATCCCGAAGACAAGACAAGCAAAATAAAAACAAGAAAAAGAAAGGCAAGAAAAACCAAAAGAAAACTCGGGAACCCGAGATCCCGGGGTTTCGAGTTTTCAAACTCGAGAACTTAGAATTCTGCGATTTTGAAAACACAAGAACAAAATGAAACAAAACAAAACAAAAAGGAAACTTGAGAAATTGGGGTTCTGAGGTTTGAAGGAGGAAAACCTCCTAAACCCGAGACTTTGAAATCTCGAAAAGAAACAAACAAAGGGCAACAAGAATGAAAGGAAAAGGAAAACAAAAGCAAAGAAAAGGGGACCCAAATTTTGCCAAGTAAAAATGTAGGGGTGAGTATGCAGGGCATAACATGGTGGTTCCATGAATTTTGTAGTGTAGCTTAAGCTCTCAAATTTATGAAAGTTGGTAGTCTCATTAATTTTATTACTTTACATATTCAATTTAATAGAGTATAGTAGCACTTGTACCTTGGTGTGCAATGGGTATGTCGAAGAGTTGTTGAAGGTCAATTAGGGAAAATTTGGTCTTATTTTTGCATAATTTTTTGTAGTACATGAGGTCAATTGGTAGGCCATGATGTTGTTTGTATAACAAAACTCTCAATGGAGAAGTGATAGATTCAAATAAATTATGCATCCACTTATAAGGATCCAATCATATCTAAATTAAAACCTTTGAATAAATAAGATAATGAATACTTATAAATAAGATAATCAAGTTTCATTTGCAACATGCTCATGTTGTGTTTGCAATAGGGTGAGAGGAAGACAAAGGTAGAGATAGGGCTAGAAAGAGGGAGAAAAAGAAGGGGGAAGAGCAAGAGAGAAATGGGTAAAGAGATATAGATAGAGAAGAAGATAGGGATATAGGTAGAGTTGGAGATAGAGATGGGGAAAGGGGAGAGGAAGATGGAGAGGAGAGAGATATAGAGAGATAAAGAGAGGGGGGAGAGAGGAATAGATAGAGATGGAAGAGAAAAATAAATAGAGAGAGAAGGAGAGATAGAAATATAAAGATAGAGACAAAGATAGGAAGTGATGTATAGAAAGAGGGAGAGATATAGCCTGGCATATAGAGATAAAGAGATAAATAGATATAGATAGAGGGATAGATGAAAGAAGAAATATGAAGAGATAAATATAGAGAGGAAAATATATATAGACATAGTGGTCTAAAATGAGGGAGAAGGAGAGAGAGAGAGGGAGATAGATGGATGGATAGAAGGAGGCAAGTCTAGAGATAAAAGGGAGAGAGGAATATAGAGGTAGAGATGAATATGGAGTGAGAGATGAATAGAGAAAAATAGATAGAGAGAGGTAGAGAGAGAATAAAGATATAAAGACAATGGAATAGAGAGAGAGAGATAGAGATATATATAAAGGAAGAGGGAGAAATAAAGAGATAGAGTGATATATAAGGAGATATAGAGAGATAGGTAGAGAGATGAAAAGATGGAAAAATAGATAGAACTAGAGATAGACAAATAGAGATGGAGAGAGGGTGAGAGAACTAGGGGGAGATAGAGGTAGATATCGACATACATTGGAAGAGAATAAGAGATATATATAGATATACAGGAAGAGAAAAGGTGAGGTAGAGAAAAATCGATAGATAATGGATAGAATTAATAAATAAAGACAGAGGTGGAGATAATAATATATAGATGGAGAGGGGGAGGGATATGTGGAGATAGAGATAAAGGGCAAAAGAGTGAGAGAAGAAGAGGTGACAAAGACAAGTGATATAGAGAAAGGTTTAGAGAGACGAAGAGAGATGGAGAGAGGGAAATAGAAACATGTAGTATGTGTATATGCTTTAGAGAGAGGAGAAGTAGAGAGATATAAAAGGAGGGAGTGACAGGGAAAGAGGGAGAGAGATATATAAGGATATAAAGAGGAAGAGGTAAGGATACAAAGGAGAGATAGAATAGATGTAACTTGCAAAATAGAAAGTGGGTGAGAGAGAGGGAGATATGGAAGGAAAGAGAAAGAGGGAGAGGGAGAAACAAAGATAGAAAAATGGTAGCAATGAGAGAGATCGAGAGATAGAGAGATACAGAGATAGAAAGATATACTAAAATGATATATATAGAGGTACCAAGGGATATAGAGAGAGCAAGAGACATGAAGGGAGGGAGTGTATAAGAGAGAGATTTTCGATAGGGAGTGTGTGGTTATGTGAGTGAGAGAGATATATAGATAGAGATCGGTAGGAATAAACATGTAGTGTGAGAGAGAGAGAGATATGAATATAGATATAGAGAGAGGGAGATACATATATAAATAGATAGAAAGGGGGAGAGAGGGAGAGAGAAGATATAAAAGTAGAGATATATAAAAGAGACGTGATAGGGAGAGAGGGAGAGAGAGGAAGAGATAGAGAGATAGATGTAGTGGGAAGGATAGAGGGGGGAGAGAGATATAGGAAGACATAAGAAGACATAGATATGGGAGAGAGATAGAGATGAAGATAATAATCAAATGACATGCTACCCTAAGCATAAGTCACCAAGGACACATGCTATCCTTAAATTATTGGAATAAAATGAGTAATCAAAAGTTAGTTTCTCTCTCTCAAAATGCTTTTTGACTTTAAAGTTTTAATTTAGGTTTTAAATTGAAATTTATTTTATTATACAAATAAAAAATAGAAAATTAAATATAATTATTCTACAATAAATAGAATTTTAATAAGAAAAAATTTATAAATTACATTAATTCTAATATATTTTAATAATTATTCGTAATTCCAAAAGAAGATATAAATAACTAAAATTAAATTTTAAGTTAATGAGAATTAATCCTTCAAAGAAGAAGAAGAATTAGAGAAAAAGATAGAATATCTAAAAAAGGAAGATAACATTTAAGGGATCTGGGCTAGACCAGAGGTTTTCTTCCATCCATTTTGTTGGCAATTGACACTCAATTGGTTGGTTTCACTATGTTGTCATTGATGGCAACATGGTATTTTGTTCCGACTTCATGTTTTGGTTCAGTTGTGTACTGACAGGCACTTCATAGACACTACACCGGCACTGGCGAGACAAAAGGATTTCTTTGGTTACCAACAATGCAGGCCGACATGGTTTAGAATATGGTTATCGATATTGGAGGCTGACATCTCTTGGATCTGTCATCGACAATGTTTTTTGATATTCATGCATTTATGTTATCTAGCCGACATGTAATTTGATATTGTAATAATCCTTGTAAGCCAACATAAGGCATGATAAGTTGTATAGGATGTATAGGTTAGTTGGATTAGATCATTTTGATAATAGACATCGTGATGGATATGTGAATGTGATATAATGCAAAATATATCAGAGAGATTATGTATGTGAGGATATTTATGTAAGGGTTCTTCCAGTAAAGGGTTTAGGGTTTCAGACTGGAACAGGTAGAGCTTAACCAGAACTGTATTCTAGCATAGAAGATGTTAGCTTAACAGTTCAACACTTCTCCAGATTGTAGTCTGGATTTATATGTAGTCAGTGAGGCTCCATTTGTGATTGAGTAGTGTGCTCTAGGCTGTAAGCCTTCCTGCATGTGTAGGCCCCTTATATTTTGTAATATCTCTTCATATGGCCAGTGGATTGATATTGTGGGTCACAAATCCCACCGTGGTTTTTCCTCTTTGAGGTTTTCCATGTATAATTCCTTGTGTTATGATTCTCATTTATGTGATTGGCTTATTGGTTGCTTTATTTCTTTCAATTTTGTATGTACCGGTATACTGGTTGGTGTATGCATGTTTTAATAAGGCTAAAATTGATCATTCTGGTATAACACTAATTCACCCCCCCCTCTCAGTGTTATTGGATTTCAACAATTGGTATTAGAGCCTTGTGCCTCAGAGGAAGTTTAATAGCTTGAGGAAGATCCTGAATCCGCAATCCATGGACATGGGTTTGGAGAAGCAACTTGAGACAGCACTTGAAGATTATGATGCTAAAATGTTGAAGAACTTAAAGCTACAAGATGAATTGAATTCTGCTAAGGAATTCATTCTTGTCCTACAAGAGAGGCTATCATCTGTTCAAGCTAGGAGGAAGGAACTTTTGCAAAGTCAGGATGATGAAGAGAAAGATGCACTTAAGGAACAATGTCAGAAATTGAGTCAGGAGAACATGTTTATGAGAAATGAAATGTAAGCTATAACTATGAGAATGTCTAAGGAGATTGAGGACCGAAAGAAAAAAGAAGAAAATCTTGTTGTATCCCTAAAGAAAAAATTTGAAGAATGTGGTAGGTTGGTTCATGAGAATGATATGTTGAGAATTGATTTAGTACAATCCCAGAGTAATGAACAAGAGCTTGAGAGACAAATGATAATTTTGAGAGAAGATCTAACTACTGCAAGTGAGTATAAAGAAAAATTCAAGATTAACTCAACACAACTAGATGAGTTGTTAAAGAGACAAAGGCATATTGGAGATTCTAGTGGACTTGGATTTAAGCAAGGACAGAGTTCTGGTACTGCTAATGAAGATCAAAACCATAAGGCACCGGTAAGGAAATTTAATGCTTATAAATTTAATGGTAGGTGTTTTGTTTGCAATAGATTTGGTCACATTGGTAGACAATGTAGAAACAGAGCAAATCAGAACCCTAATTCTGCTTCTGGTAAATGTTCTAAATGCAATAAGTATGGTCATAAGACAGAA
Organism: Cryptomeria japonica; assembly: GCF_030272615.1. Taxonomy (NCBI): domain Eukaryota; kingdom Viridiplantae; phylum Streptophyta; class Pinopsida; order Cupressales; family Cupressaceae; genus Cryptomeria; species Cryptomeria japonica. The sequence goes on along the minus strand of NC_081415.1, from coordinate 50,521,279 downwards.
GATTGCATAATGAATGTTAAATGCTATGCATGTGGAAATTTTGGACATATGGCTAATCAATGCAGGTCAAACAATTTCACCGGTTTTAGCAAAGAAATTCAAAAGAACAATGTTACATGTTATGCATGTGATGAGGTTGCACATATTACTAAATTTTGTAGAAGCAGAAATCCACCGGTTGGTAATGGAGGATCAAATGAGAAAGGGAAAGAGAAGGTTAGTGAAATCCGACAAGATCATACTCAAAGATGGGTTAGGAAGACTGAAGAACAATCATCAGATGGAAATGCACTGGTTACTTATCCGACAGAGGAGGTTGCTCCTGCACTAGTAGGTAGCTCATCTGGTAACTGAGGCAAATGCCTTATGGATAGGCAAAATTCATGAAGATGTTGCATATGCCCCGGGTAGAGGTTATGGAAGATGTTCCAAACATTGGAGATTCTTATTCGGCATGGATATGTTCTATTCGAGATCCAATATCTTTCACCAGCAGTCATTTATGTCAATGGAAGATTAGGGTTTTTCTTAGAGGATAAAAGGTCGAATTCACTTCATTATTGATCACCTTGCATTCAGAGCGATTTTAGAGTGATTAAGAGCAACTAAGAGTGATCAAAGGCATTTCAGAGCAATCGGATTTCTTTTTGAGCGATTTCACCGACGACTGGAAGAATTTGTTAAGGATTTTCACGTGAAGCAATCAACAAGTATTTATCTTTAAACATGGAAGCGTGATCATCATCTATTCCTATCTTTGTTTCAAATCCGACTATAGTAGAGGTCAAGGACCACCCCGGGACAATTTTCAAACGATATCCGCATGTGGCTACCCTGGAATGTAATAACCCACCAAAATTGATCCAACAAAAATTGAGTATATTTTTTTTTTTAAAAAAATAACCAAATTACAATTTCAAATTTCGAAACTTAAATAATAATAAAAAAAACTAAATTCTAACTTAATGGCAAAGAGGGCTTGCATTGTTTTATAATAATATAGAGGGTTGCGGGGTGGGGACCACGGGTCCCATCACCCCTGCGGCCCTGCATGCGCAGGTCCGCAGGGATGAGGGGACCCTGCGGGCCCCTCCGTACCCTGCAACGGTTACTATGTAACCGTCCCTGCATGCGGCCTACCATTAAAGCAAAACGCCATGCGTTACGGGCGAGGGTGAAGTTCAAAAGTTTTATTTTCGTTTTTTAATTTTTTTTTGTTTTTTATTTATTTTTTTTGGGTTACTTATATATATATATATATATATATATATATATATATATATATATATTTGTTATAGTATTGACATTATCATTTTATACAGGAGTATTATAACAAAAAAAATAGGTAATTAATAATGTTGCAGGTTTGCCTTAGGGACAAAATGAAACAATAACCAGAGGGATTCCTTTTTTTCCATTTCTTTGTTTTCTACAGGGAAATTCATTCACAGATAGAGGGAGTTTATTTCTTTTCTTCATTTCTTCTGTTTCCTACGCAGGGAAAGCTTATTCACAGAGAAAGGAATTCATTCCTTTACACAGGAAGAAAAAAAAGATTTCATTCACAGAGAAAGTTATCCATTTTTATTTTTATTTTTACACAGGGAAAATTCATTCACAGAGGGAGGAGATTTATTTATACACACAGGGAGATCTAATTTTTATCAAAATAAACTGAAGATAATAATCTAATTTCCATTTACTTGAAAACTAATTTCTTATCAGAATTAGAACAATGAGTCTTATTTTCAAGAAAGAAAATGAATTTCATTCTACAAATCTGAGACAAAATAATGAATTTTATTCTCTAAAATCTGAAACTAATGTATCTTATTTTCAAAAGAAATGAATTTCATTCTACAAAATCCAAGATAAAACAATGAATTTTATTCTCTAAAATCTGAAACTAATGTATCTTATTTTCAAAAGAAATGAATTTCATTCTACAAAATCCAAGATAAAACAATGAATTTTATTCTCTAAAATCTGAAACTAATGTATCTTATTTTCAAAAGAAATGAATTTCATTCTACAAAATCCAAGATAAAACAATGAATTTTATTCTCTAAAATCTGAAACTAATGTATCTTATTTTCAAAAGAAATGAATTTCATTCTACAAAATTTAAGACAAAAACAATGAATTTTATTCTCTAAAATCTGAAACTAATGTATCTTATTTTCAAAAGAAAAGAATTTCATTCTACAAAATTTAAGACAAAAACAATGAATTTTATTTTACAATAAATCTCATTCTTTACAAAAATCTAAAAACTAAATTCATATCAAGAATTTTAACAATGAACCTTATTAAAACCAGGATTCTCATTTTCTACAAAATCTAAACTAATTCTTTAACAAAATACAATTAAAATTTCATACTCATAATTAATCTAATCAAATCTAATCTACCATAAAAATGAGATGCATGAACTAATTTGGAGGAACCTGGATGCTTGAAGATGGTGTGGAGTCCTCCTTGATCCTCCAATTTGAAGAAAAATCCTCCAACAAAATCCTTGCTGCCAATGAAGTGGACTACCAAAGAGAATTCAACTTGTAGAAATTTCTTATCAAGATTAGCTAGCTTTTCCTTTGAAACTTGTTCCCATTTTATAAAAGAAATTACCCTTTTCCCACTACCTATTTTTTTAATTTAAAAAAGAGATTCTTCTCCCAATTTGGCCTCCATGCAAATTAATTAGGCTTAGTGGGAGGAGTTACATGCAAGGAGGTGGAGAAGCCTCTAGAAGCTTCTTATTCCTCCTACAACATGTGCCTTAATTTGGGTGAGGGAAATTAAATAACAATTTTAAAATATATATGCATTTTCCATGTGTGTGTGGTTTATTAATTTATTCCCTTACAATATTCATTCCATAATTCATCCAAAGAATATAAATAGAGTTTTGTATTTTAAATCAAAAAAAGTGATAAAGGAGGGTTGTGACATCCTCCCCCCCTTAATCGGTGCATCGTCCCGATGCACTTATTAAATGTATTCAAAAGAGTTTATAGTTCATGTTCAAAACAAAAAGGGAAATAGCTGCTGCATCTCCTTAGTATCCTCCCAGGTGGCATTCTTCTCGTCGTACTGGTCCCATTGCACTTTGCACTGATCAACCTCTCTGTTGCGCAACTGGCACTGGCGCCTCTCCAAGATTCTGAATGGCTCTATCATTATTCCCCCCATTTCTTGGACCTGCAAGGCATCCCAATTCAAAATGTGTTTCTCATCAGGTACATATTTCTTAAGAAGAGATACATGGAAGACATCATGGATTCGGCTCAATTGGGGAGGCAAGGCTAACCGATAAGCAACTGGATTAATTCTTCCCAATATTTCAAAGGGTCCGACATAACGAGGTGCAAGCTTAGTCTTTTTCCCAAATCTTATGGAACTCTTGTGTGGCCTAACCCTTAGGAAGACTTTCTCTCCTACTTCAAACTCCCTTGGTGTTCTGTTTTTATCTGCATAACTCTTCTGCCTATCCGAGGCTTCCTTCAACCTTTGCCTAATTTCCTTAGTTTTCCTTTCCATTTCTCTCAACATATCTGGCCCAATAATCACTCTATCTTCAAGACTATCCCAACTCAAAGGTGTTCGACATGGTCTACCATACAAAGCTTCAAAAGGTGCCATTCCCAAAGATGTTTGATATGTATTATTGTAGGCAAACTCTACCAAAGGTAGGTACTCTTCCCATTTTCTCTGTTGGTCCATGCAGTACATACGAAGTAGGTCTTCCATAATCTGATTTGTCCTTTCTGTCTGACCGTCGGTTTCCGGGTGGTATGCGGTGCTAAAATTTAGTTGAGTCCCTAGGGCTGATTGAAGTGTGGTCCAAAACCTGGAAGTGAATCTTGCATCTCTGTCTGATATGATTTTCTCTGGTACTCCGTGCAACCTAACTATCTCCTTAATGAAACGTCTAGCCAAGGTGGGTGCATCATCTGTCAGATTTCCTGGTATAAAGTGTGCCACCTTAGTGAGCTTGTCAATTACCACCATTATTGCATCATGCCTAGAAGGTGACATGGGTAGCCCTTGTACAAAATCCATACTAATAACTTGCCACTTATGTTGGGGTACATCGTGCGATTGTAACAATCCAGCTGGGTGCCTATGTTCTGCCTTGACTCTTTGACACTCCAAACATTTGGCTACATACTTGACAATATCGTTCTTCAACCCTTGCCAAAAGTATAACTTCTTTAGATCTGCATAAAGTTTGTTAACTCCTGGGTGGCCTGAATAAGGGGCATTGTGAGCCTCCGATAAAACTACTTCCCTTAAATTCCCTGAATTAGGAACATAGATTCTGTTATTGTATCTGAGTAGCCCATCTTCATCAAATGTGTACCCTTCAACCTTAGGGTCGGTCGGGTTGTGTCTTATAGTTAATTCGACTTGCTCATACCATGGGTCATGTCCTTGTTCATCCATTACTTGCTTTTTGAAAGAGGTTTTGAAGGTTGCTATAGTCATCAAGTGTCTTCTCCTACTTAAGGCATCTGCCACCCTATTTTCTTTCCCCTTAATATATTCGATCTCAAAGTCATATTCGCTTAAGAACTCTAGCCACCTTCTTTGTCTGGCATTTAAGTGAGGTTGGGTAAAGATGTATTTTAGCCCTTGGTTGTCCGACTTAAGCTCAAAGGGCTTCCCTAGTAAGAAATGTCTCCACTTTTGCAGGGCATGCACAATTGCTGCCAACTCTAAGTCGTGGGGTGCATAATTGACTTCATGAGTCTTTAGCTTCCTAGATTCATAAGCCACTACCCCTTCATCTTGGACAAGTACCCCTCCTAACCCTTCAATAGAAGCATCTGTTACAACTGTGAAGTGTCCATTTGGGTCTGGTACCTTTAGAATGGGTGCTGAAGTTAGTTTTCCCTTCAAGATTTGAAATGCCTTATCACTTTGCTCGGTCCATACAAACCTTTTGCCCTTCCGTTGCAACGAGGTGATGGGATTTGCTATCTTAGAGAATCCTTCCACAAACCTCCTATAGTAACCTGCTAGCCCCATAAAGCTTCTTACCTCTGAAACATTCTTAGGGATTGGCCATTCTACTATCGCCTTTATTTTATCTGGGTCGACTGCTATTCCTTCCTTCGATATTATATGCCCAAGATAGTGAATCTTTTCCTCAAAGAAGGCGCATTTGGACAATTTTCCATATAACTTATGTTCTCTCAATCTTTGCAAAACAATCTGTAGGTGCGCTAAATGTTCCTCTTCATTTCTAGAATAAATCAAAATGTCATCCAAGAATACCAAAACAAACTTATCCAAGTAGTCATGGAATACACTATTCATCAGGTTCATGAATGCAGCTGGGGCATTAGTTACTCCAAAAGGAACTACTGTGAATTCATAGTGTCCATATCTCGTCCTGAAAGCTGTCTTTGGAATGTCTTCTTCCTTAATTCTGAGTTGATGGTACCCTGACCGAAGATCTATCTTGGAGAAAACTGCCGCTCCTTTCATTTGGTCAAAAAGGTCCTCTATGCGAGGTAAGGGATACCTATTCTTTATGGTAACTTTGTTCAACATCCTATAGTCGATGCATAGCCTTAAGGTTCCATCCTTCTTCTTAACAAATAAAACTGGCGCTCCCCATGGTGATACACTTGGCCTTATTAATCCCTTAGCTAAGAGTTCCTCTAATTGCATTTTGAGCTCTTGTAATTCGGTTGTGTTCATCCGGTAAGGTGCCTTTGATACTGGTTCAGCTCCTGGGAGTACTTCGATAGAAAAGTCAAACTTTCTCTTAGGGGGTAAACCGGGTAGTTCTTCTGGAAAAACATCCCTAAACTCTCTTAAGAAAGGGGTATTTTCAAATGTTGGTGTATTTTCCTCCTTCCCTTCATCAAATTCGACCATAAAGATTTGTCCTCCTCTTCTCCTTTCCTTCTTTAATTGCATTGCTGAGATAGTTTCTACATTAATGGGTTTAAACTTTCCTTGGATTTTGACCCTTTTCCCCCCATCATCCAAACATTCAACAATTTTGCTATAACAATCTACATTAGCTTGATGGTCTGCTAACCAACTCATTCCCATAATTACATCATATAATCCTAAGGGTGCCACATAGAGATCTACCCTTGTTTCGAACTCAGGGAATTGTACCTTTGCCCTTGGTAAGCACTTAGTTACTTCTCTAGTTGCCTTATCCCCATATTGAACCGTCCATGATGACTCCATTTGATTAACTTTAAATGCATATTTGTTCACTAATTCAGGTGAGATGAAACATTCAGATGATCCCGTGTCAATTAGAATTGATATTGGTTGTTCAAATAGTGTACCTGTAGTTTCCACGGGAACATTCTGGTATCTTCTTCTTTGGTTCCTAACTGCTGCATGAATCCTCTGTTGGGGCCCTTGTTGGGGTTGATTGGCTCTAATTTGTCCTTGCATCCTGGGGCAGTCTCTAGCAAAATGATTTTCCCCGCACATAAAGCATCCGCCTGGAGGACCTCTCCTACCTTGATTTCTAGGGGGATCATTCCTTGTTTCATTTCCCCTGGGTGGATAAGTTATCCTGTTCTGCTGGTCATTCCTGTTATAGTTGCCTCTGTTATCATTGCCCCTGTTATTATTGCCCCTGTTATCATTGCCCCTATTATTGTTGCCCCTGTTATTATCATTTCCATTCCTCTGATATTGATTAGGCGGTGGTCTCCTTTCGGAAGAGTTATTCCTTTGACCCTTGTTGAAATTAGTGTTTCCATTGAATTCTTGCTTCCTTTTGAATGAGTGATTCCCATTATAGTTTCGTCCTGCTAGTGTCTGAATCTTCCTCTCTTGCCTTAGGGACTTTTCAAGTACTTCATTCATATTTCTGGGTCCATGCATGTCAACCTCTGCCCCTATGTTGGTATTCAGCCCCAAAATGAACTTCCTTGCTTGGCCTTCTTCATCCCTTTGGTACATAGGCACATACTTAAGCAACTTGGCGAATTTATCCCAATATTGTTGAACGGATAGGGACCCTTGACGTAGGTTATGGAATTCTGTCACTTTCTCATCAAAGAACAATTGAGGAAGCCACCTATCTCGAAAATGGTGAACAAATTGATCCCATGTGATTGTATCCCTGTTATACCCATTTTGTTCCTTGGTGTTGGTCCACCAACTAGCCGCCTCCCCTGTGAGTTGATAGGAGCCCCATAAAGCCTTAGTTGTTTCGCTGAAATCTCTTAGCTCAAAATATTTCTCCATTTCATTTAGCCAATTCTCAGCCCCTTCACCAATCTGCCTCCCATCGAACTTAGGAGGGGTGATTTTCTTCAAATCCTTGGAGAGTTCTAATATGTTATTTTCCTTTCCATTACCCATCACATTTCCTTGATTGCTACCAGGGTTTCCATTCTCGGTACCACTTCTATTCTCATAGTCATTCTGCCTTTCCCTAAGGTCCTGCAGTGATTGTTCCAGGAAGTTGATTTTATCTCTTTGTTCGGTTAGAAGGTCGATTATAGCTTGGACCCCATCTCCGTTATTACCTAGGTTGTGTCGATCCTCTTCATGATCTTCCTCGTGGTTTCCTTCATGGTTTTCCTCATGGCTTTCCTCATGGTTTCCCTCCCTTTGACTCCTAGTACGTCTTCCATTACCCCTTCCTCTTCCTCTTCCTCTTCCTCTTCCTCTTCCTCTTCCTCTTGCCATTCGAGGTTTTACCTGGAAGTTAAATTATGTAGTTAGTTTCTTTTTGAAGAATAAAATTTAATTTCTATTATTGTAAAACATTCCCTTAGTTGAATAAATTGAAGTGAGCACAAGGCCTAGATTTGAACCTTTGCTCTGATACCACATGTAATAACCCACCAAAATTGATCCAACAAAAATTGAGTATATTTTTTTTTTAAAAAAAATAACCAAATTACAATTTCAAATTTCGAAACTTAAATAATAATAAAAAAAACTAAATTCTAACTTAATGGCAAAGAGGGCTTGCATTGTTTTATAATAATATAGAGGGTTGCGGGGTGGGGACCACGGGTCCCATCACCCCTGCGGCCCTGCATGCGCAGGTCCGCAGGGATGAGGGGACCCTGCGGGCCCCTCCGTACCCTGCAACGGTTACTATGTAACCGTCCCTGCATGCGGCCTACCATTAAAGCAAAACGCCATGCGTTACGGGCGAGGGTGAAGTTCGAAAGTTTTATTTTCGTTTTTTAATTTTTTTTTGTTTTTTATTTATTTTTTTTGGGTTACTTATATATATATATATATATATATATATATATATATATATATATATATATATATATATATATATTGTTATAGTATTGACATTATCATTTTATACAGGAGTATTATAACAAAAAAAATAGGTAATTAATAATGTTGCAGGTTTGCCTTAGGGACAAAATGAAACAATAACCAGAGGGATTCCTTTTTTTCCATTTCTTTGTTTTCTACAGGGAAATTCATTCACAGATAGAGGGAGTTTATTTCTTTTCTTCATTTCTTCTGTTTCCTACGCAGGGAAAGCTTATTCACAGAGAAAGGAATTCATTCCTTTACACAGGAAGAAAAAAAAGATTTCATTCACAGAGAAAGTTATCCATTTTTATTTTTATTTTTACACAGGGAAAATTCATTCACAGAGGGAGGAGATTTATTTATACACACAGGGAGATCTAATTTTTATCAAAATAAACTGAAGATAATAATCTAATTTCCATTTACTTGAAAACTAATTTCTTATCAGAATTAGAACAATGAGTCTTATTTTCAAGAAAGAAAATGAATTTCATTCTACAAATCTGAGACAAAATAATGAATTTTATTCTCTAAAATCTGAAACTAATGTATCTTATTTTCAAAAGAAATGAATTTCATTCTACAAAATCCAAGATAAAACAATGAATTTTATTCTCTAAAATCTGAAACTAATGTATCTTATTTTCAAAAGAAATGAATTTCATTCTACAAAATCCAAGATAAAACAATGAATTTTATTCTCTAAAATCTGAAACTAATGTATCTTATTTTCAAAAGAAATGAATTTCATTCTACAAAATCCAAGATAAAACAATGAATTTTATTCTCTAAAATCTGAAACTAATGTATCTTATTTTCAAAAGAAATGAATTTCATTCTACAAAATTTAAGACAAAAACAATGAATTTTATTCTCTAAAATCTGAAACTAATGTATCTTATTTTCAAAAGAAAAGAATTTCATTCTACAAAATTTAAGACAAAAACAATGAATTTTATTTTACAATAAATCTCATTCTTTACAAAAATCTAAAAACTAAATTCATATCAAGAATTTTAACAATGAACCTTATTAAAACCAGGATTCTCATTTTCTACAAAATCTAAACTAATTCTTTAACAAAATACAATTAAAATTTCATACTCATAATTAATCTAATCAAATCTAATCTACCATAAAAATGAGATGCATGAACTAATTTGGAGGAACCTGGATGCTTGAAGATGGTGTGGAGTCCTCCTTGATCCTCCAATTTGAAGAAAAATCCTCCAACAAAATCCTTGCTGCCAATGAAGTGGACTACCAAAGAGAATTCAACTTGTAGAAATTTCTTATCAAGATTAGCTAGCTTTTCCTTTGAAACTTGTTCCCATTTTATAAAAGAAATTACCCTTTTCCCACTACCTATTTTTTTTAATTTAAAAAAGAGATTCTTCTCCCAATTTGGCCTCCATGCAAATTAATTAGGCTTAGTGGGAGGAGTTACATGCAAGGAGGTGGAGAAGCCTCTAGAAGCTTCTTATTCCTCCTACAACATGTGCCTTAATTTGGGTGAGGGAAATTAAATAACAATTTTAAAATATATATGCATTTTCCATGTGTGTGTGGTTTATTAATTTATTCCCTTACAATATTCATTCCATAATTCATCCAAAGAATATAAATAGAGTTTTGTATTTTAAATCAAAAAAAGTGATAAAGGAGGTTTGTGACATGGAAGATTCGGTTGGAGCATTTTCTCGTGTTCCGGAGGGAGTTGTCTATGTTGAATATGTTACGACATACATACATTGTCACATTGAGGACTTGGGAACATCTGAAATAAAGGGCATGTACATGAGCGAGTTGAAGGGAGAATCTCGAAAGATCAAACCAACATACAAGCATATTGAAGACTTAGGGTTTACCGACATTCTAAACATCCCAAAATTCGAAGATGAGATAATTAGGTATGTTTTGAGCAGAGTACATGGTGAGTTTATCTGGTTAGATAGACCTTACAAGATCACCAAAGAAGTCATCAGGGCAATCACTGGTTTACCATCGGTTGGGCAACATCCAGATAAAAAGGTTTCGAATGATTATGCCAACAAAATCACTGACATGATATTTGACAGGAGATCTATGAGAATAAGCACTATTACCGACACGAACATCAGATTCGGTAGCATGATCATTGGATGTAAGGTGACTCAGTCAAACCGACTGAATTTTGTTTCCAGTTCCTGTATTTTTGCTACATACAAAATGATGAGAGAGAATGTGAAATTGGATCTATGCAGTTGGATGTTAGATGAGTTATTAATAAACCTAGGAATGATTAAGGGAGAAAAGAAAGGAACCTTCTGGTATGGCAACTTAATTGTCTGTTTAATGTTATTTTTCATGAATGATACACCCATTTTTGGGAAAAGGCAATGGGCATTTGATATTGCGGTAGGGAGATAATTGAAACAATCAATTACTACCTTAGGCAATCAGAGAGATGATAAAGTATGGGGATATTTCAAGGGGTTCCAGAAATCTATGAATTCTAGGGAAAGGGTTCCTAAGCATATTGTAGAAAAATATTCAACTGACATATGCTTCATGGTGAAGAAGGATGAAAAACTTATGGAAGCGGTTAAGCCCTGGAAGATTTGGATTGAGGAAATGGGCTATGAAGTGGATGCATAGATCCTTGAGGCTTATGCAAAAATGTTGATTGATGCACCTATTGATGAGGCAGAGAAGCCATGTGGTACTGCAAAATAGAAAACACAAGAGGTTGAAATAGAGTTCAACCAAAAGAAGAGAGAGAAGCAAGAAGGAAAAGCAAGCAAGTTTGTTGAGAAAGTTTCACAAGACATTAAAGCTTTAATTGATGTTGTCCCGGAGAAAGGTAGGAAGAGGAAGAATCCAGAAGTACACATTGAGCCTATTACAACAAAGTCTGAATCTGAGGATGCCACACCCTTGGCTTTCAAGAGGGTTATAAGGAGGAAAACAAAGGAAACAGAGGTAGAGGCTAAAAAGCAACCGATTAGGAAGGTTACATTCAAAATACCCGCACAAAAGAAAGCACCAAAGGCAACACCTTCAGTTGCATCCAATACTGCAAGAAGGAAGAAGAAGAATGACACTGATATAGCTATTCAATCTAGTAATGTTCCACCTAAAACTTGTGTAGAATTAGTAGATGAAATAACTAAGGATGACATGTTAAAGAATGTACAATTTTACTATGATCGTTTAGAGGATGATGAACAAAGAGAGGTAGAGGAAACAATATTATTATAGTTGGATATTTATAAGAAAGCCTTAATAAAAATTGAAAACCAAATACCAACTGAATTGTATAATATGTTAGATGCTAGAAGGCTGTCAGTAATGCAAGAAGGCAAGCATATTAAAACTCAAAAGTTATTATTTGTTTGTGTTACTATTGCTCCAGAGGAAATGGAAAGGACACTTGAGGTGGCTGATGGAAAAGTCTTTAATAGAAAACATAAAATAACCAGTCTGATGCTAGGAAGGGTAAATGAGATAATAAAAGAGATTCAAAAGGCATGGGTTAAGTTCTTTGGAGAGAACAGAGGATTCTTTACTTCGTTGGAATCAAAGACAGACACTGTAGACACCCCGCTTGAAAGAAAAGGAAAGGGGATTATGGGTACTTCACCCTCAATTTTGAAGAACATTAAGATAGCAAGCCCCCGGTAGATACAAATGTATAGACAGATGTTGAGATACTGACTAATACAAAGAGTGAAAAGGTTGATGATGTGCATGATACTAATATTCAGGATAATAGTCCTTCGGATATAAATGTATAGGTTGAGGTTATAGTTCCTACAAAGGAACCGACAGTTATGAAGATTGCACCAAGTGGCAAAGCCACCGGTGCAAGTGAGGAAGCTATAAATGATAAATCATCAGAGGAGAATAAAGGGGAATCCAACAAGGAATCGGTAGTAGGTCCATCATTGTTGTCAATTGACACCTCACAAGTTGTAAAAAAAAAACATAACAGAGATGAGTCCTACTGAACTCATGATGATGGCAACACAAAAATTAATGAAGGAGGGATCTACTGAAAATGAGATTATTGATTAGTCAATCACTATTTTACATAGACTAGTCCCAGAGTGCAAGATTGACAATGAAACGAGCCCATCTGACAAGCTTAAGACAATTATTGAGAACATTTCAAAGGATTTTCAATCCTTACAATATATTGCAAACCGACAAGCACTGGAAAGGTTCACTCAGACTAAAAGAGCTGCATTTGATCAAGTGATTGAATTTGAGAAGAAGAAGATTGATGAAAAGCTGAAATTGATAGATAATTCTTTGAAGCACTGTACAAATATTTATAGGGTATGTTGTGACACAGATATACTTACAGTTAATGTGGATAAGAAGATAAAGGAATTTCAAGAGAAAATTGCAAATATAGCCAATTCTTTTGATGGATTGACTTCATTAACTACATCCATGTAGGGTCAAATTTTGATTTTGGAAGCCCAAATTTCTGTTCTTGAGAAGGAAAGAGACAAAATTATAAGAAGAGCCATAAGTCTGAGAGGCTTGGTGAGTCCCTGGTTGGATTCACTCAGTGTACATAAGAAAGAATGTATGGATATGGTTGGAAAGCCCACACCAATAGAGGTAAGTGAGAAAGAGTCATTTGCACATATATTAAATGGACTTGTATCTATATCCGACACTTTCAAAACTGGTTGGGATACTTATCTTGAGTTATTGGAGAAGGCTTATCCAGAAATTCTGAAATTTGTTAAGCTCCAGTAAGATATTTTTGGGATATTCATTGTACAATTTTTTTTTCGATCTTTGACATTCTTTTTGGAATTTTTGATGGCATTGATGTCAAAGGGGGAGTGATATAGATGTGAAAAAGAATAGAAGGAGTTGTATACATTAGGTGGAGATATGGAGATATGGAAGTATGAAGTATTTTGCATTAATGAGTATTCAACTCAAGGGGAGGAGGCATGATGAAACTGGCAGATGAAACCTTGACCACTTTTCACATGAGTGTTGCCATCAATTCCAAAGGGGGAGATTGTTGTCAATTGACACACAATTCGTTGGTTTCACTATGTTGTCATTGATGGAAACATGGTATTTTATTCTGACTTCATGTTTTGGTTCAGTTGTGTACTAACAGACACTTCACAAACACTACACCAACATCGGCACCGACAGGACATAAGGATTTCTTTGGTTACCAACAATGCAGGCTGACATGGTTTAAAATATGGTTATCGATATTGGAGGCCAACATCTCTTGGATCCGACATCGACAATTGTTTTTGATATTCATGCATTTATGTTATCTAGCTGACATGTAATTTGATATTGTAATAATCCTTGTAAGCTGACATAAGGCATGATAAGTTGAATAGGATAAATAGGTCAATTGGATTAGATTATTTTGATAATAGACATGGTGATGGATATGTGAATGTGATATAATGCGAAATATATCAGATAGATTATGTATGTGAGGATATTTATGTAAGGGTTATTCCGATAAAGGGTTTAGGGTTTCAGATCGGAACAGACAAAGCTTAAACCGAAACTGTAATCTGGCATAGAATATGCTATCTTAGCAGTTCAACACTTCTCCGGATTGTAGTTCAGATTTGTATGTAGTCAGCGAGGCTCCATTTGTGATTGAGCAATGCAATCTAGGTTGTAAGCCTTCCTGCAAGTGCAGACCCCTTATATTTTGTAATATCTCTTCATATGGCTAGTGGATTGATATTGTGGGTCACAAATCCCACTGTGGTTTTTCCTCTTTGAGATTTTCCACGTATAATTCTGTGTGTTATGATTCTCATTTATGTGATTGGCTTATTGCTTGCTTTACTTCTTTCAATTCTATATGTACCGATATACTGGTTGGTGTATGCATGTTTTAACAAGGCTAAAATTGATCATTCCGGTATAACATTGATTCACCCCCCCCACTCTCAGTGTTATTGGATTCCAACACATTCTTTCCTACCGGTGCCCACACAGAATGGAGGTGTAACATTCTTTTTTTTTTAATAATAAAATATTGGCTTCGGCCTTTTACCAATCAAAAAAATAAAGGAAGATAACATAAATAATATCCTTATCAAAAGAAGACAATAATAAAATAAATATTTTTAATTCAAAATATAAATATTCTATTATATTAAAATTTTAATAAGACATTAAATTATGAATTAAATTAATCTTAATAATTTTAATAATTATTTTTAATTTCATAAAAATATATAAATATGTAAAACAAATTTTAAACTTAATAGAAAATAATCCTTGAAAGAAAAAGAAGAAGAAGAATTAGAATAAAACTAATTATTTCTTTTTCTTTTTAGAAATTTGAAAAACAAGATAGAATATTCTACTATTAAAATATTTTCTTATGAAAAAAAGATAATAATAAAAGATAGCTTTTTTATTATATTTCATATATATATATATAAAATTTCTTTTTAAAAATTATTATAGTTTTGCATCCTCCTCTTCAATTTTGAACCATTGATTTCATAAAGTGGGTTGTCCATTTCATATAGGAGATTTCTTCGACATAATAAATCTAAAATGATGAAAAAATTAATATATAATATGTTGAATATTTTGTTTAGGAAAGTTCAATATAGTGTCCAGATATATGCTATTGTTCTAAAGCACAAAGAACTTCAATTGAATTATTGCAAACTCAAATGCTTAAGTTTTCTTATGTCTAAACTTTCAAAATACATATTATAAAAATATAAATCAATAAAATAAACTTTATTATTGAAATATGCAAATGATAATTAAAGTATATGTATTATTGTTGGCGTTCTTTGGTTTGTGCACTTTGATTGATGTGTAGACAAAAAAAATAAAAGATATAGGTAAATAAATTTCCTTCTAAAGTTTTTCCCTATTTAAATTCTAGAAAAGTGGGAAGTTTTTTTGGCCTTGCTCTAAAAGCGCATGCTCAAAATTATAAACTAAAAAATGGTGCTCCTATTTATCCAAAAAATATTCTAATTTATCTTGTATCTTCATTTTAATCTCATGGGAATCCCTACTCATAAAATAATTCCTAAGCCCCTCCATGGAACCCCAACCTAAGTTGATGGTTTATTTTTCAAATTTGTTGTTACCTATTTGGTAGATCCATGAACAATTATAGTAAGTTGTAAAAAGCAACGAGTTATAGATGTTGTGGTTTAATATAAAGACATATAAGTTTGATGTTGTTATATTCTCAACTGTAATGCATTTGGAGAAGAACACACAACTTTGTAATTGTTTGCCTATGTCACCATAAGTGCATAATAGTATAAATGCACTTGCATTGTTAGGATACATGTGGTGATGACTAGGAACATGGTGATGTTTTAGGAGATTCTTAGAGTTATTGCAAGAAACCAAAATTTATTAGGGTTTTGTCTTTACTATTGAAAGTCATGTGCATTGTTTGGCTATATTGCAATAAGATATGTATGCAGTTTAGGTGAAGTGAGTCAATAACCTATGACCAAATTTGAGAAGCATCAACTCATTATACATGGTGATTGTTTATATGGAGAAATAATGTTACATATAATGTGTGCTATATGTTGACATCATGATATGGTTGTATGACTATTGGTATTTTGTGTGCAAACACATTCTTAGATGTTGGGTGGTGTTGCAATAAATATATGCCAAAATTTATGAAGGTGTGAAGTCTTGGTTGGAGGGTATATGTTGTTAGCATGTAGACTAAGACTATATTTAAAAGAGACTTATTGCATTGAATACAACTTTCTAAAATAAAACAATTGTGAATGCCCTTTTGCTAATGGATTCTTTTCATAAAGTTTTTTCATATGATATTAAATATTTCATGTTTACTTATGATTTGTGTATGACCTCGTATGCTTCCTTTAATGTTGCATATTTGAATTGTCTTACAATTTTTTTTTCATCACATTAACTTAAGACATTGCAATATCACAATATATCAATTGTATGAAAGATTAATTCTTAACATTCTGCTTGAACATGTAATTATAGGTTGAATGTCTATGGAATGTTGTCGTTCTATCTCAAGTATCCTTGAAATTTATTTAATCACACCCTTTCTTTACATAAAGCATTCAATGCCTTTTTTCCAACTAACATGATTTTAGATTTTAATATTACTTTAGTTATTTTCCTTCTTTAATTGAATTGAAAAAATGAAAAAAATTGTATGCAATAGATATATGTTGATAAATTATGTTAATTTAAAAAGATAATCTTAATCATAAGTGAAAATATAGATCTAACTCAAAATTTTAGACCAAAATGAGTGCTCAAATATGAAAATTAAAAGCTAATTTTGATACTTCAGTGTTGCCCTGAATTTTTTTATATTGCATGCTACTTATCAAAGTAGATTGAAATGTATGAAGGTTGAACTAGACAATTTTCGTTTTTGCCAATATATTGAGAATATGAAACATATATGTGGGGGTTAAACAATTGTTAAGAAGCAATGGACACCTGTGTTTAAACATTTTCCTATTATTTTCTATCACGAGCTACTTTTGAAAGAAACTATCTTTTGTTTTCATATACATAATAATTTTTTTGATATTAAAAACAACCAAAACTAGGGGGTTGACCCAATAACAAGCACGGTAAGAACAGAAAAATGACTGCTAGCAGAGTTACAACATAGACAACAAAACAACCTCCTAAAACTTTCCTCTATCAAAAAACTTAAACATACTAGCCATATTAACAAAGTTTATCAGAGTTATAATAAACAGTAATATATACATAACAATGTTATTGTTGATTCTATTAGACAAGTTATTTTAAAGCATATATGAAAGACTAGATGTTTTGCATTGTTTTCTAAAAACTATCATCAAACAACTGCCACTTTAAGGCTTTACTTTGGCATTTTTCTTCAAAGTGGCTTTTTTGTTTTCACAGTTCCAAGTTTTATGCAAGAAGAATACAAAATTCATGGATCAACTTCAACAAATTAAAAGTACTACAATTTCAATCTAATAACAAAAGTAAATTTATTCGATAAAGAAGAAGATAACTCCAACACAAAGGGAAATGCGATTTAAAAAGATTTATATAAGAAATCTATGTATATATTATTGTAAAAGGTTAATCTAATAAGATGATATATAAAAATTAATTTAGATTGATTAAATAAGAATTATATAAGTAGATATTATAAAATTAATGGTTATTAATTATAAAACATAAATGAATTATATTAAGATACTTCACTCTATGAATGATGATGAATGACAATTTTTTGAGGTAGATTTTGAAATTATTTATTCTAATATAGAAAGACATGAAATAGATTTCTTCTTTGCTTCAAAAATTACATAAATCTATAGCTTTTTCTTGGTCAAATTCATAGTTCTAGGTCTTTTTCGTAGTCATGGATAAGATCATGCTAATTATGTAATTATATTTCTCATTTTCTTAAATTTCTTGATGTTAACTCTGTGTACAGACAACAAATATTTAAAATAACCTTAAGGGGCTACCAAATTACTAGGGTAGAAGTTATCTTAGGTCAAACATTGGAAAAATTGGCCTTATAAATAGTAGGCAAGTGTGTAAATGTGCTAGCTAATGTTTACGACGTAAATGCTGTTACTTTTAGTGTGCCAATTGAAGTGTTCCTATAATGAATGTTCCTTGCATGCTCTAGGAATGTGAATAATTTTACAAAATGAATTTAACTTAATACATGCCTTTAAATACAAGTACATGGAAATTATCATGCAATCATGTGTTTAGTTGATTCACAATGGCTAGGGAAATGGGTGATTTATGAGAAATGTGATCCTGGACTAACACATGCAATTAACCTAGGTCAATCCTTCTCCCATACAACATTAGAGAGATATGAATGGGAGAAGGATATATTATACTCAATTTAATTATATTCAATACTATAATTGTTACTTCAAGTGCTATGATCCTGAAAAAATATCTTCTCTTATTCATTTTAGTTTTTCTACCAACCTAAGGTTGAAAATATCAAATTCTGAGGAAAATCTTTGGCCTAAGATGGAAAGGTTACTTTAAGAGCCTTTTTTTTTTTGAAGGTATTCAAGGCATTTCCATAGTTTAAAAAAAATAAAATTCAAATGAAGATAACTTCCAAAAAATGGAAAAAAGACCTTCATTTGAAGGTCTCTTTTTGTTCTTTTTTTGGTAATTTTTTTAATTTAAAGAATTAAAAGGGACCTTCATTTGAAGATCATTCTTTCTCATTTCTAGAACTTAATATGTGGGTTGACCCTAATGTAGATGAAATTATTGATATATGTATATGGGTGTCACTTAAACACTCTATGACATATTTTTTTTATCTAAGTTGCATGAATGGTTTCCTTTATACATAAACTACTAGTTTATAATCATTTTCATGGTGAAATTAAGTCATCATAAAATGAAATATTACAAGAATGTAACTTTGAGAAAATAATTTCTAAAAAATATGTTCGGTATCTTGCTCCTTTAATATTGTGGTCTGTTGGATTATTGTTGGCAAATTTTATATCGAGTTCAGTTTGGAGGAGAAAAGGGGAAGGGTTGCCATATTGGATCCTTCTTTTGGACTCCTATGGGAGAATATGGAGTTGCTCAATTTAATTGATATGAAACCATCTAATTGTATCTATACTTAAAATAATAAAAAGTGTGGGGATGATGCTATTTTTTAGTGGTTCGATAGATTTCTTATTTTTTGCTTTTGGGTTGGGAATAAATGTACCGCCAATTTTGAGATTCTTGATTGGATAGCTTCAAATCATTCGTTGATCAAATTTTTAGTGGTTTTCTTTAGAGGTCCTAAGAACCATTCATCTAAGTTTCAAATCATGTGGCTACATCATGCCTCACTTCAGGATTCGATGGTTGAATGGTGGAGATAGGGTAGTCCTTATGGGATACAATGTATTCCTTTGTTAAGAAATTGCAGTTTGTGAAAGACAAGCTTAAAAGGTGGACTAGGTAGTTCTTTGGTAACTTGCATCTCACTATTATAAGGGAAATTCAAGATCATATAGATGTTATCATCCACAATATTTGGGATAATGGATTAACAGAGGACCTTAGAAGAGTAGAGACTTTGGTTGTAAAGGAATTAGAGGAGTGGGAGTTTCATGAGGAAATATTTTGGAAGAAAAAGGAAAGGGTTGATTGGCTTCAAGAAGATGACAAGATATGACTTTCTTCCATAACTTAGTTAAAGCTTGTAGGCATGGCAATTATATTTCCTCTCTAGTCAACTCGGGAGGAATTCAATTGACATCCTTGAGGGAGATGGCATGGGAAGCTACAAAATTATATTTAGCTTTAGATACCAAGGATTCTCCTCCTGTTGGAGAAGAGGAGAATTTGATTCTAGATTGTATTCCCTCTTAGTCTCTAATAATATGAATGAAGCTTTAGCTAGGCCAATCTCTCTATCAAAATTACAAGTAGTTGTCTTTGTGATGAAGAGAGGCATAGCTCCTGGTCCTAATGGTTTCCCCATAGAATTTTATCAGGATTTTTGGGGTATTGTTAATTTGATCTATCAGAGGTGGTTTAGGAGTCACATTGCAACAAACAAATGCTTCATGTCTTGAATTATACTTTCCTTGTTCTTCTTATGAATAAAGAAGGGGCTACTAGTTTGGACCACTTTAGACCCATTACTTTTTATAATGTTGTCTATAAAATTATTACTAAATTAATTGCAAAAAGTCTCAAGCCTTGGCTTAATTCATTGATACAGGAGGAATAGGAGGGATTTTTTGCTGGAAGACAAATTTTAGATGGGGGTGGTGATTGATATTGAGGCTATTCACACTATGGAAATATTTAAATAAAAGTCCATGTTCATTAAACTTGACATGGATAAGGCCTCTGACAGGGTTAAGTGGCATTTCTTGTATAAAATTCTTTTAGCCCATGGCTTTAGTCATGTTTGGGTGAACTAGACTTTGAGTTGTGTTATTTCTTCCTCTCTCTTAGTCCTTCTAAATAGTGAGCCAACAGAGCTATCCAAGGCTTCTAGGGGTCTTCGTCAAGGGGATCCTCTATCTCCCCTTTTTTTTTAATTATTATGGCAATGGGCTTGAGAAGATTCATTAGATCTCATGTTACCCAAGGTTTGATTCAAGGCTACAATTGAAGTAATGAATTACCTATTCATTCTCACTTGCATTTTGTTGATGATACTGCTTTAATGGGTGTTTCTTGAGTTCAAAAAGTGGAGAATTTAAGGAGAACCTTAGATATTTACTTGGCTACTTCAAGACAAAAATTTAATGAACACAAATCCTCTATCTACTTTTTTAATACTCTTAAGCCTATTCAGATACGAATTCTCAATATTATGAGATTTCAAATTGGATCCCTTCCTTTGGTTTATTTGGGTATTCCTCTAGTTGTGGGCAAACTGATGCTCTGCAAAAAGGATTAGAAAATCTGTTTGATGGCAACACACACAAGAGCACAAGAAACAAACGTTAGTGTTAGCAACAAAAGATTATCCTAAACAGGCATATCAAGAGAGATATTAAGCATGAAATAGAAAGCATATAAACATAGAATGAAATAGCTAATCAAGATGCTCATAGATGCTCCTCCCTTGTTCCTCTCCTCTCCAAGTCCCAAATGAGTGTAGCTCTCAGCTTTTAGCACTAGCCATGGATGCCATATGGAGATTCAAGATGGTTGAATATGATAAGCAAATACTATGCAAGAGTAGATAGTGATGCTATGAAAAAGCTCTATGCTAATGCCAGTATAACAACAATACTCTAAAATGCTTCCCCTTTGCTTGAGGAGAAGGGTTCTATTTATAGAAGAAATAGGGAAATGAAGGGTTAAGATTGAGCAATCTTAACAAGGGTTAGGATTGAAAGTTGGGGATCCATGTGCACAATTGGCACCAATAAAATGGTGACAAGTTTCAACATAGGATTGGGTTGAGAGAAGAGGTTGGAGGCATTAAAGGCCTGAGAAGACCTCATGGTTATCTAGAAGGTAAGGGTCAAGTCTAAATTAAGATTACCCATTGGATTAGGAGTTAATCCAAGGATAAACCTTTGTGCAAATGTTTAAGAGATAATCATGGTCAAAGCATTAATGGCCTGATGAGACCTTTGGGTTGGGTAGAGGTTGAGTCAAAACAAATGTTTTAACCATGTGGGAGGGTTGAATTAACCATTAATGGTTATTGGAGACTTTGGGGATTAAGTGGTTGAAGGTTGGAAGCTTTCAAAGGTTATCCAAGACTTTGAGGGTTAATTTGTTGAACACACAAAGCATTAATTGCTTTTCAAAGACTTTGGAGTCTTTGAGAAGTGACTCCAATTTGCTTAGGAATGTGACAATATTTAGGGGATGGATTAGGCTAATTAGGAAGGGTTTAGAAGAATCTAGAAGGGGTTTAGGCATACAAGTGGATTTTGTAGGAAAATGCAAGTGGGAGAAATTTTGGTATTTTCAATTAAAATAAAATCATTTATTTCAATTAAATGGTGTAAGTTGAATTTGGATAAATATTTAAATAAATATTAATTTATTTAAATGAGAAAATGAAGATAAAGCATTTAAATGCTTGAAGACTTTGAGGGAAACCATTAAAGGCTTGAAGACTTTAAGGAAAACCATTAAAGTCTTAAGAAGACTATAGAAGGAAGCCATCAAGTTTGAAGACTTTAAAGCCATCAAGTTTGAATACTTTAAGGGAAACCATTAAAGGTTTCAAGTGGGTGAGGATAAATAGGATTTTAAATAAATAATTTATTTAAAATAGTTGTGCAACTTGCTTTTGTAGGAAAATACAAGTGGGTGGAGGATAAAGGTGATTTAAATAAACTATTTATTTAAAATAATTGTGCAACTTGCATTTGTAGGAAAATGCAAGTGGGTGGAGGATAAAGGTGATTTTAAATAAATGATTTATTTATTTAAATGTGAGAGGTGGGATTTTGGGGGTTTTAAATAAATATTAATTTATTTAAATGTGAGAGAAGATTTAATTAAATAAATATGATTTATTTATTTAATTAATGGTCTGAATTTGGTTAAGTGAATTAAATCAAATAAATTGAATAATTTATTTAATTAATAGGAGAATAGGGTTAAGATGAATTAATTAAATATTAATTTAATTAATTATTAATTGATGGTTAAATAATCAAATAAATACTAAGTATTCATTTAATTAAGTGGACAGATTTATGTGACTACACAAACAACTTAGGGGGTACTGGTAGGCGGTGTTGATCACAGAAAAACCTTAACCCAAGTGTAAGGTTTAATATTCTATCATATGTAGCCAACCTTGTTGTGGTGCAATAAAAATAGAGAATTTATATATGTAATAAGTATATAGACCAATTTATAATAAATTATGCACATTTATATTTACACCAATAACATTATTTATTAATATACTTTAATGTCTTACATATGTATTATTATGTATTCATCACGCTTCATCCATATATATTTCACACTTTTTTATTCTGACATATATCAATACATATTATTTTATATATTTTTCCACTCCATTCCACTTTATTCCACACTCTTATTCCCACTTTTCCCTCTTTATATAACCTCTCTATGCCTTTTCATAATATCTTTGCATCATATCCTTTCATAATAACTCTTAATTAACTTATCCCATGAATTTGCCCTTAATTTCATAATATTTTGTCCTTTTATATCTTAGGTAGGTATATTATCTATGGTGTTTTAAAGTTGTTTAAGAGGTATATAATGGATATATGGGTCTATAAATGACCTAAATGACATATTTAGTGCCTCGCAACCCTATTTCTTGTCAACATTCTCCCCAAGACTAAAACACTATCTTGTCCTCAAGACAACTTAATGAAACCACTTGTATACTTCATGAATGCCTTTCTTTCCCTAATTCTTCCTTAGTAGCAACCCTCTTAAGTTTTGTGACATCTTTCCATTCTAGTCTTTTCCAAATTCTTTACTTGTTTCAATAGCATACCCCTAACGTTCTTAGCAACACCCATCTTGGCACACTCTATCTTTACTCAACCATTTAATTTTTTCTTGATTGCTATCATTTTGTATACATGAGTATTTATACTTATATAAACTTTTAAACGTATAATTGATCTTTTTCCATTTATATCCGTCAATCCATCCAAATTCATTTCCATACAATCTTTCATAGATTTTGTTTTCAACTCTCTATTCCAACACATACTTATAGAATGGTTCTTTAGTTCACAAAGGCTGCAAGGATGAAGATCCCAACACATTTCTTTTACATAGAAATAAGAACACTTTATTTCTTGAATAGATATATTAGTATCTTCTTTACATGTAACACTATCTTCTTTCCATTTCTCGATACTTCATTATTTTTCCTCACACTTTGTATAATGGGCTTGAAGGCTTTTCCTACATATCATACATTTGCAATTGTCTTAAGACCAATATTATTTGGAGAACATCCTTTTTCATTCTCATCCCAACTATTAAGACATGTAGGTTCAACATCATCATTATCTTCAACACTATGCTTTTTACTAAAATAAGCTTTAGCTATATCAAATTCATGAGATGATTTAAGAAATGAATTACACAAATCATTTGTATCACATGATGTATTACATACTATAGGCTTAGACCTTAGCAATTCATTTTCCTTTTGACATGCTGCAAAAAAATGTTTCAACTGATTATTTTCTTCTTTAAATTTTAATACAACAACCTTCTCTAAATTATTTTCCTTTCCCACATCTTCCACCATCTTTTTAGACACCTCAATAATCTTTTGTAGATCCTTATTGTCTAGTTTAGCTTCCTTTAACTCTCAATGAGATTAGATTTCCACAGTCCATCAAGATTGTTGTCTTTGTTTTCTAGATTGCCAATAACATCATATATCAATATACTTTAATGACTTACACATGCATTATAATATATTCATCATGCTTCATCCATATATATATTACATATATGTTTCACACCTACTTATTCTCACATACATTTAATCCATATTATTCCATATATGTTTCGACTCCATTCCACTTTATTCTACACTTATCCCCACTTTTCCCTTTTTATATTTCCTCTTTATGTATCTTCATAATGTCTTTCCATCATATTCTTTCATAATAACTCGTAATTAATTTACTCCCATGAATTTTCCCTTAATTCCATGATATTTTACCCTTTTATAGCTTATTTAGGCATATTAGAGGTGTCTTAAGGCTATTTAAGGGATATATAATGAATATATGGGTCTAGAAATGAACCAAATGACATATTTAGTGCCTCACAATCCTATTTCTTGCCAACAAGACGTAATGAATGAGTTATGTTGGAAGGTCAATCATTGGACTCATAAATGGCTCTCGACTATTGGAAGGGAGACTCCTTTATAGTCAATGATTCAAGCTCTCCCTATTTACAAGTGCTTTGTTCAAGTGGCTCCTCCATATTTCATTAGAGAATTTGGTGCTCTTTCCAAACAATTCCTTTGTAGTGGCAATTTTCTTGCTTCTAAGTGGAGCTTGGTTAGGTGGGAGATTGTTTGTTGCCCAAAGAGTGAGGGAGGGCTTGGTCTTTATTTTGTAGTTTTAAATGGGCAAGTTCTAGTTGCTAAATTATATTGGTGATGGTGCACAAGTCAAGATTAGGTCTAGACTAGAATTATTACTAATAAGTATCTCATAGGGGTTGATAGTGTAGATGTTTCTTGGTGTCGTTTGGAGGGGAAGGGATGTATGATTTTTCATACTTTGAAGTTTGGAGTGCATTTAATAAAATATGGGCTTTTTTGGATCTATAATAAGGACTCTCAAGCTCTATTTTAGTTCGGTCAACCTCCAATCCTCTCAGTCTATCTGCACTTGCAATCCCTTTGTGATAGATTTACTACAACTAGTTGGAGAAAGTTGGTAGATGATAAAGCTATTCAACATTTTGGACAAGTGGATATTTGTAGATGGAAAGATCCTCAGGAATGGCCAGTTGGAGGGGCTGGAGGGAGATCAAGAAGAGTTAGCTCAAATTTTGCTAGTACAGAGTACAATTCCCTTACAGGGAAGGATATTCTGGTGTGGGGTCAAGATCAAACATGTAGGTGCTCAATGGCTTTAGGTTACTTAGAGATGGATAGGCAAATATATGGGATGGTAGGGGAACCTATTGGCAAGAGATGTTGCAGGTATAATGAGATGTTGTCATTGATGGTAACTCATATCAAATTTGGTATCCGCAGTTCATGATGTGATCATTCCAAAAGATTGTTTGAAGTTTAGTGAGGTCCGGTAAAAATAGTGCATCCGGTAGAGTGTTCAAGTTTTGGTTGGCGAATTATTTTGGTTAAGTATTTTGCTTTGCGGATTTCAGAGAAGACTTATAGATGTGTAATATGTCTTATTCCTGGCTTGTGGCCTCCGATGATGAGTTTGGCGATAATTGGAAGATCTGGTAGATTGGTTATTAATAAGAACAATGCATATCCATGATAACGTGTGCAAATTCAGCTTGTGGATTTTGTGGATTGTTTTTGCCGATTGTTTGTGTAGACACATAAATCTATCCACTTAATTAAATGAATATTTAATATTTATTTGATTATTTAAACCATCAATCATCAATTAATTAAATTAATATTTAATTAATTCATCTTAAACCTCTTCTTCTATTAATTAAATAAATTATTCAATTTATTTAAATTAATTCATTAAACCATACTCTAACAATTAATTAAATGAATAAATCATATTTGTTTAAATTAACCCCTTTCCTCATTTAAATCTCTAAAACCCTCCCACTTGCATTCTCCTAAAAATGCAAGTTGCACCAATAAATAGATTTTATTTCTAAATAAAATCCTATTTTCTCTCACCCACCAAACCCACTTGCCTCCTAAACCCCTTGTAGATTCTTCTAATCCATTCCAATTTAGCCTAATTCATCTCCTAATTATTGTCACATTCCTAAGCAAAGAGAATTCACTTCTCAAAGCCTCCAAAGCCTTTGAAATGCATTAAAGGCTTTTATTCTTCAACAAGTTAATCCCCAAAGTCTTCCAAACCATTTATGTCTCTTACATAACCATTAATGGTTAACTCAACTTACCCACATGGTTAGAGGCTTTCCCTCTAACTCAACCCTCATTTAACTCAGGGGTCTCTTCAAGCATTCATTGCTTTGACCATGGTTATCCCCATTAAATCTTGCCCAGGAGTTTATCCATTGGATAAAAGCTTTATCCACTAACTCAAGCCTAATAAAACCCTCTTAGGGTAACCTTCATGTCATCTCAAGCATTTAATGCTTCTTCCCTCTCCTCTCAAGCCATCTCATGTTGACATTTGTCATCATGGGATTGGGTTGAAATCCATCAAATGGATTGATTAACTTTCAATCTTGGCCCTTCTTAAGATTATTCAATCTTGACCGTCCATTGCCCTATTTCCCCTATAAATAGAGCTCTCATTCTTCATTTTCATCATCAAGTCTTTTGTGCATCAAACTTATAGTCATTTTAGGGAGAGCATTAGAAAGCATTTTGCATTGTTATTATACTAAGATTCACATAGACTAATTAGGAGCTTTCTCATAGTAAATCATTTACATTTGCATAAGTATTTGTTTTCATTTTTACAACCATCTTGAATCTTCATATGGCAACCATGGATAGTGATAAAAGCTGAGAGCTACACTCATGTGGGACTTGGAGAGGAGAGGAACAAGGGAGAAACATCTATGAGCATCCTTGGGAGCATCTTGGGGGGTTTTCTTTCCCTTTTTCGTTTATGTATGCTCTTTATTGTGTGCTTTATATCTCTCTTGATATGCATCTTAAGGTTTTTGAGTTCATTTGTATTTAGTTTTGGTTGGAACTAATCTACTAACATTTGAACTTGTGTTTGTGCCTTGTGCCCCTTTTGTCGTGCATCAATTTGTATGTTTGAGGATGTTGGGCTTATATATGGTAAGCATGTGGACATTTTATTTTGGTCCACATATGCATTGGAGACAGATTTGAGTAGACTTATTTACACACTTCATCTTTTGTGATGTGTTCTTGAAGCCGACGTGAAAGGGTTCTTATTTAGTGATGCAGATATATAAGAAAGGTCTATTTGATCATTTTAATATGATGACGATATGAGAGATGGGTATGATTGATTGTATGCAGTTTCACGTGCGCAAGTGTTAGAAATGTGCTCCGGATTGAAGCAAAATATCAAAACAAAGTAGTGTTGAAGAGTTGAGTAAGATATAGTATTTTGTGCTTAACCAGAACTATACTTAAGCTTTTGTTGATGGTATTAAATAGTTCAAACTCTCTTGTATGTCTTATAATCATTTTGTAAGGCAGTGAGCCTTCTGGGTTGTAGCCCTTATTGTAAACTTTGAGCAATGATCTCTAGGCAGTGTGCCTGAATGCATTGGCATCCCCTTATGTAATATTTTTCTACTTCTAAAAAAGTATATTAATATTGTGGGTTTGAATCCCACTATGTTTTTTCCCTTAACCAGGTTTCCATGTAAAAATCTTGGTGTTGTGGTGTTGCTGATCTTGGCTTTGTGGTTCTGTACTTTGTTTTTCTTCATTTGCATTAAGTGGTTGAAATATCAGATTATTAAAGTTAAAATTGTTGAACACCGATTCACCCCCCTCCCCCCTATCTTAGTGTTCCCTTGAATCCATTAGAACCATGGTGGAAATGGGTGTGGAACAAATTTTGCTGGCCCAAATGCAACTTTTTCTTGTGGTTGGTTGTTCAAAATAGATGTTTGAATTGTGATAATTTATGCAAGCATGGATTCTATGGACCTTCTATTTGTGTGTTGTGTCTTAATAGTGAGGAATGTCTTCCTCATCTTTTATTTCAACATTCTTTCTCTAGGGAGATTTGGAACCTTTGGCAGGGAGTTTAGAATTAGGTCCATTTGCATGAATCCTCATTGATTGAGTATTGGAATCATTTGGGGAGGCCTCCAGTTAAGACCTCTTTTCTTCAAGTAGCCTAGGTTCTTGGACCTACGTTCATTATATGACATCTTTGGCTTGAGAGGACTCGTAGGATTTTTAGGATGTCAAATTAGTTGTTCAACAATTGTGGGAGAAAATTGTTCATTATATTCAAGAGACTATATCATCTAAGTGTTATTTGTCCATTGCAATGGATCCTACCAATATGGCTTTTTTTAAAAGGTGGCATTTTTTTTGCTAAGGAAATTGGTACTTCTATCGGAGCAAGATGTAGACTGGCTAGACATGCTATGAGGAAGATTGATCGTGTGGTTTGATGGCTTCCTCCTCAAGGATTTTTCAAAATAAACATTGATGATTCTTGTAGGGAGAATCCTAGTCATGTTGGTATCAGTAGTGTTGGTAGAGATAGTTCTGGTGGTGTTCAATTTTTCTTTTCTACAAAGGGCTTCATATGAATAAGTTCACGGAGGCTCTTGTCGTCTTGTATGTTGTGGAGAGAAGTTGTGCCCTTGGCTTGCAAAGGATTATCTTTTAATTTGATTCACAAGGGTGGTGAATATGTTAAATGAGCAACACATGAATGAAGCTAATTGACATTTATTTGTAAACAGATTCTAAAGCCTAGTAGGTCTTTAGAATGCCTCTCAACATTAATAAAAAGTGTTCTAACGTGTAATAAATTATTTTATTAATGAATATTTAGAATATGAGAAATTATCTTAACTTTTCTTTTTCTTTTAATTAGAAATATAATTCATTAGTCTATATTATCTTCTAAAGTTAACATTTGATGGATATAACAATTAAGAGATTATTTTAAGTTAAAATATTTATTTAGAAATCTTACTTTAAACCAAAAAATGAGACACACCTTTATCATATACTTTACATAATATTTTACACTAAATAATTTAAATTATATATACTCATTTATATTATTACTACAATTAATATAAATTAAAGTTAATTAAATTTTAATACAGTTATTATAATTTTGGCCTTCCATTTTCTCTTTCTATGTCCTAAAATTTTAGGTAGTATTGTAATTATTTGTCCTTTTTTATTTCATAAGTTTTGATATGATTGAAAAATATTCATTTATTTAATCTTAACATGATATTTTCTATTTTTTATATTGATCTATCAATTATATAACTAATCATTTTATTTTAATTTTATATTTAATCTTTATCCATTAGAATACCCTTCAAAAATACTCTATTTTTTATTGGTAGAATTTTCATATAAAGTCATGTAAAATTTATTTAAAAATATACTTTCAAATTAATAAATTTCTTTTACAAAAGATCTTTTAAGATACAACATATTTAATTTATATTTAATAGTTTTGAGTTAATATGAAATCATGATAGAATATTATTTTACATAAAATTTATTAAAAAATATACTTTTAAATTAATAAATATTTTTACAAAATATTTTCTTAGATGAAACTAGTTTTCCACAGTCCATGAATTATCCCAATACAATTGCATATTAACATATCTATATTTATATATAATAATTTATCTAACTCAAAATTCAACAATTATATGTTTAAATATATAATATAATTCTAAAAATCTCTACAATATGATTCTTATTTAACATCAATATAAATTACTTTTTCCCTTGTATTATATCATCTTGGTAACTTAGACATTTGTCAAACTCCCATAGGTGAAACCTGCAACAAGTCTACCCACCAATACCCAACACTGAAAACAACTTCCATTAAAAATAAACAATTCACCATTGATACAAACTACCTTGAAAACATAAAAGGTAAGTTTGTGTTAAAGTCTAATTTAAATTATTTGTTTAAAATATAGAGTTTGGGTGGTCTCCGACTTTTATTTTTTATTTATTTTTTAATGCAATTGGGATGTGAGAATATATATTTATAAAATTTTATGCTTGGTTTTATAATTGATTCAAAGTGCAAGCTATCATAGATTACTTTAGTGGCGAATATTCGTCAATGGCGAATTTTTCAAGTCGGCCATGTCGGAAATGGCGAATATTTTGTACCATTTGGGGGTGGTCATGTCACCAGAACATTATCAATTTATGTCAAAGGCATGGCCTGATCACCATATGTTTTATGCAATTAAAAGTTTCTATGCGATGATTTCGCCAATACAATATATGGTGGACACACGGTAAATTTAATTGTTTCGCCTACACTCTCCGAGGTTGCCTTAATAGATTACCTTAATTCGCCTATAGGCATGTGAAGATTTGTTAGCCAGGGGGACTCAATTCGCCTGACATCTTGTTGACGCGTGTCTCCATTCACCCCAACTTTCGCCAACTATATTGTATTCACCTATTATTTGGACGACCTATAATCGCCTCGAAAATTACATAACTCATATTTGGACGACCTATAATTTCCTTGAAAATTACATAAGTCATGTTATAGTTACGCGAGATTCACCAAATATTTGTATACCATATAAAATTCCCGTGGAATTCGCCATATAATGATTGGTATAAATACATGCAAAGATCAGATCTATCTCAACACAATCTAGTGGGTTCTAGGCTCTGAATTCTGATCAATAGCGAAGTTTCAGACCAAGGAAAATCATTGTTGTTGACTGTATTGGTGATTGCTAGTGACCTAAAGCCTAAAGGTGAGCGATCATATTTTTGAAGTGGTATATTATACATTATAGTCTATTATTGCTTCTTCAACAAATTGATATTTTTTTGGCAGCCTTTATTTTGTTGGAGATGTCGAAAAGGAAGAGGGGTAGGAAACCTGAATGTGGGGAAGGCCAAGAGAGGCCAACAAAAAGCAGAATGTTGTCTTTGTACTTTGGCATTGGAAAAGATTGTGGTACTAGTGAAAATCAGGAAGGTACATCATCACAAGTACAAGTACAAAATTTGCCACCTGCACCGCATGTTGAAGACAACGACGAACCTGATATCTCATATCAAGATGATCTTGAAGAACATTATCTGGTAGATACCCAAGTTAGCCGAAATGATATAATCGAATTGGGTGATAATGCCATTGATGATAATGCATGGAAGGGGAAAAGAAAAGCCATATCAAAAATGGGTGAACCACAATCAAAAAAAGATCGGGAGTGGGATATGTCAGTGAGGAATTTTCAAATTAATTGGGCATCAAAGTATCCATTCATTGAACCAGTGGAGAATCCAATTGAAGGCGAGCCTCCAATAGAATGCAGGTGTAAGATTTGCACTTGGAAACATAACAAGGAAATTAGGTTGCAGCTAAAATTTGACACCATAGAAAAGCATATGGGTAAAGTTTATGAAAACAAATGATAGACGAGGTTGAAAAATCAATGATAAGATGGAAAACAAAGGATGAATGTAAGCATGCGAGGAATGTTGAAGAGTATTATTTTCATGAGAAATTACAGACGAAGCCTATTGAAGTTAAAGGTTTTATTGAAGCTATTTTTGGAAAAGCAATGCAAATAGAACAACTGGGAAAAGTTGTTCAATTAAGCATTGTTTTTCATATTTTGAGTAGAGGGCGTGCTATGACAGATTTCCCATCAATTATTGGTTTATTACACTTTTTGAAAGTTCCTAACTATCCTAATAGGTACTGGTCAGTAAATAGTGGATAGGAATGGGCAAGTTGTCTTGCTGAGGTTGAAAAAGAAGATGTACAAGAAAAAATAAGAGAGTCAAACTTCATTGCATTTTCTTTAGATGAAGTTACGGTAGTAGACAATACTTCATGGGTATGCATACATGTTTATATTATAGAGAATCATACCCACCAACCTCATCTACTATCTGTTGCTAAAATGAAGGAGAGTGCGACAGTGGGAAATTTATTTCAACTAGTAAAGAGAAGTTTAATTGAATATGGAGGTATGGATGACATGATGGTAGCCAAAAAATTGGTTTGTGTTGGAGCAGATGGAGCTTCAGTAATGCAAGGTCACAAGAACGGTCTTTGTACAAAGATTGAAACTTCATTTGCATCGTACATTACTGCAATTCACTGCATGGCTCACATAATGAATCTAGCTTTTGGAATTGTGAGCAAGTTTACTTCGGTTAAAAAAATTAAAATTTTAATCAGAGAGCTCTACTCACAATTCTGTCGAAGTCCCAAGTGATTTATGGAATTTCAACACTTTGCTGATGGATTAACTAATGGGAACAAGCTTCTCAAGGATAATGATACCAGATGGATCTCTTTGGATGGTCCAGCGCATCGAGTGTTTTCAGAATATCTATCCTTGATTGGACTATTTCACAGAACTTGCGACGAATCAGATCAACCGAAATTTCCTGAACTTCTTGGTAGGTTAAGTAATTTAGAGACACTCTTAACTTTAGCAGCTCTTTTGCCCATGATAGAAGAAATGATGAATATTATGAAGGCTACCCAAAAAAGAGATCTGTATATTGCAGAATATGCTACACTGCGTAAGATGACATGCATGACCCTTGACAATCTTTATCGAAATCAACCAACACTATCTGATGAAAAATTTGTTAAGTGGTGGACACTCACAAATTTGAACAATCCTGATAACTTTTTACAAATCGGTGCAGACGAGGAGGTATGTGCCAATGTATGGGGAGTTGAGATACCAATGCACTTCTATGCCACGGTCGACCCCGAGGAACCAGGAAAACGCCCCAGGAAGAAACTAGTAAGAGTTACAAAGGAAGATTTCGACAAGATTGTTGAGACTGTAACTACTTTTGTGAAGAAAATTGCATATGATATTTCCTCACAAATTAGAAGCAAATTCCCTCCTGACAACCTACTCGAAGCCATGTCTATTGTGTTTCCTCATTATTGGAGCCTCAACAGTGCATTTGATTTTCGAAGTAAGCTACTGACTTTGGTAAAACAATTTTGCATATCCAGAGAATTTAATGGAGTAACTATAAATGGAATATTAGACGAAACTCATCTTCGAGAGCAATCATCTCATTTTGCATACACTATGAAAGAACAATTTGCCAAAATGGAGAACCCTCGCGAAGAGGGATCAGTAACAAGGTTTTGGAAATATATAGCTGAGAACGCATCCTTGCGTGATTCAATGCCAGAATATGTGAAGCTTGCTGATTTATGTCTTACCATGATATTGGGTTCGGTGGAAGATGAGAGAGTTTTCAGTGCTTTGGGGTTCCTAAAATCAAAGTTAAGAAACAAACTAGACAAAAATTTGGAAAATTGCTTGAGGCTATATACATCTAGGTATGACGTCCACACTTTTCCTTACGATAGGGCACTGCAAATCTAGAGTTCCAAATGTGAAAGAAGAGCTTTGGGCAACACTTCAAACCAAAGTGCCAGTGGGACTACTGGATGTACTAGTAGCATTGAGATGCAGTTTGGCGAAGATATGCAGACTCAGACTCAAAGTGAAGAAACCACAGACGAGAATCAAGAAAGCACTGAATTTGATGAGGATGAATGGTAACTATAAGAGATTGGTATTTATTAATCTTATTACTGTATCTCATCATTCATATTACAAAAGCATATTACTTTTTGCAATTAGAATTTAATATTGATTTGTAATTGTATTTTTCAACTTTCTATTTCCAGATTGAAAATAGCATAATAAAAAAAAAAACCATAATCTGTTTATTAATATAGAGATGTTTATTGTTTATTTATACATGTTTGAGTCTCAAATCTGTGCGATACATTTCAGAACCATATGATACAATTCATTCAATAGTAATACATATGTCGAGAACTTAGATTTTCATTAATTCTTTCAAAATATAGCCATATGATACAATTCATTCAATAGTAATACACCAATCTGTGTGATTCTCCATGCCAATTGCAAAAGTGAATACAAAGTTTCAGAACCCTTTGCAAAATTGCAAATGACCCTAAATTCCCTTTTATAGGAACAAGGGAGAAACAACAGCTTCAGGTCGAATTGCAAGTTTGCAACATGTGAACACTGAACATCAAAATCACAAACTCAACACATATTTATATGGCCATCATAGGCCATATTAGCAATTTAACATTTGCTACATGTTTAATGTCTCCTGTTAAAAAAATAGAGTTCAAAATTAAATATTAATTCATGCCATGACAAATTAAACATAGATAATAGCAGTGCCTAAAACCTACTAATCAGAAATAGAGAAATGCATAAATGTTAAAGCAAGGGAGAATTTGAGAATACAAATTTACTGGCTGAAGATTTACACTATGCATCATAGATTCATAGGCTAGATTAGCAAAATAGCAATAGCGAGTGCTATTTTTTTCCTATTCATAAAATAGATTCATAGGCTGGATTAGCAAAATAGCAATAGCGAGTGCATCATAGATTCATAGGTTGGATTAGCAAAATAGCAAATAGAAAAAACATAAAACCTTGAAATTAAGAATAAAAGAAGAAAATTGTGCAATACATACTATGATTCTTAAGAATTCTGTGCCAGTTTTTGTAGGGTGCTCCACTCTTTGTCTGATGGAAGGTCAATATTCTGTAAACTATGGAAAGTCAACTCCAACTTTGTCAACATTCCATATTTAGAAGATTTACTTGACATCACTGTTTCATCCAATACCGAATTTAGAGTTGTAAATGGTTGGATGAATTCCAGAAAGCTTTTGGGAGTTGTTTCCTTTGGAAGCAAGTCTAAATCAAACTTCATTTTTATCTCCATGCTTTTTTTGTAAGCTTCTTCTCCAATGAATTTATTTGATGTGTCAATAGGTTTAGGCAAACCAAGTTTAATCAAATTATTTTTCTTTTCTTGCAGCTTCACTATCTTTTTTCCACAACTGTCCATAACTTCTGATGTTTCCCTTAGCTTCTGACATTTTTTAATGATAGATGATGTCTTAACTGTGGCATCAATGTGGCTCTTAATTCCCTTGGATGCCAAGTAGCTGTCACTGGAGCTGTAGACTACTTTCAAAATCTTTTTTGCCATTTCCTATTTTGAATAAACATGTGTGCTCTTTTGATAGTGCCCTTTGATTTAAAAAAAGAATTGTCTCATACTTTTAGTCAATTGAAACCATTCACACAACTTCTTACTCCTCTGCATTATTTGCCGCCAAATGTTTTCTTGTATATACTTCGTTGTATTTTTCATATTATCTTTCAATCTATCCTTCAAAGTTTTTATTTTATCATTTGCATTGTGCAGGTCTTCTTTCATTTGTGCACATTTTTTTCTTTCTTCCTCTACTTCCTCTTGCAAATGTTATTATTTTTTCTTCCCATGATCCAATAGATCTTGTAATTTTCTCATTTCGGCTGTAGCAGACTCATAACTTTTGTATAATTTTTGAAAACTGGCTTTTTCCTCAACAATTTTTTTACTACTTTTAGCTAGTTTTTCTATCAGGTCCTTCAATTCTGCATCCTTCTTCTCCTACTCCGCAATTTATATTGCAGAGACCGGATTTTTAATCCTTTTATGTAAATCATTGCACTTGCTATCTGCTGCTTTCCTCCTTGATTTTTCGTTTTCCAAGTCTACCTATAACTTTTCTATTTGTTTCTCCAATTTATTTTTTTCTCTCCACCTTTAGTAGTGAAGTGTAGACCACTTTGTTAGTCCTTTTTGACACACTAATTTTGTCCACATTATGTACTTTGGAAAAATCCATTTGGAGGGTGCTAACTTGAAATTGAGAGGGATCTATCTGACTGTGTGGTGAATTTTTATCTTTAGATGGGCCCGAGGGCATAACAACCATGAACTCCATCATATCTTTCTATGGATCATATGTTGGAAATACCCCATTCCTTGCAGGTTGTTCGTTTACAACTTTAGACACGAAATTCCTATGAAATGCTTTCTTTTTTTCTTTATTTGCTTTTGTTGTGTGTTCATATTTTTCATAGTAATCACGAAATTGAAAATTTGGGCTTGTTGAAGCAATTGAATGTTTGAAAGGTGACATAGAAATACCATAGGCTCCAGTTCCACTTATTCCTATGGTTTTAACTAATGCTTGACCGAGATTACCAACAACAGTTCTTGATGTTGTCCCACTCCCACTGACACTTTCATGTGTAGTTTTCATAGTCTTTTGAGGTGTGTGATCTGAAGCTACAAATGATTGATTTGTAGTATCAGTGGCACTTGATATAGGATTCTCAATAGTATGAGATTGAGTATCTACCTCTAGTGGCCTCTTGCGAGAGATATTTTGTTGTTGCCCTTGTCCAACACCAAGACAACTAGTATCATTAGTAGTACCCACGCCAACCCCACCAATCACAATGACACTTGGCTGAATAATAATAGGAATACTATCCCCAAATTCCCCACTAGTGGCAGTGGCACTTGATTCACCATCAATGGGGATACCATGATATGGTGGTGGTTGTGGATTTGAACCTGAAACAAATGTAGATGGACCTCGAGGGTAATGAGTAGTACCTATCCATGATGAATCTGAAGAATCAAGTCCAATGACTGGTTTATAAGGACCTTTTGATTTTGACTGTGATGGAAGTTGTACCTGAAGTGGATACCAAATGCCCTCTCCTCTAGGACCTCGACCACCACCTTCAAAACCCATTTTCCCACAAGGTTTGCCCCTTTGCTATATTTTTCTTTCATGGACTCACTGACTCCACCTAATATTTTCGGGACTGTAGTAGTTGTTGGAGGGGGCTCAATGACAACCTCATGCTCATCATCATCACCTTCAGTCCCGCCATGCTCCATATCCCACAATTTGCTAAACTCTACATCCTCGTCAATGCTCTCAAAATTTGCACTTGCCTTTGGTTCACTGAGATTCCTCCTCATGGTCCAAAAATCATTTATTCTGGTTTGAGTGAAATAATTCTCTTGACATTCATGCAGAATTGATTTGGGAATAGATTTGTTAGATGGATTAACAGATTTTAGGTAGAAATTGTAGGACCTCCTACTTTGGATGCCCTGGCCCTCCTCTATTGTCCTCTTTGTGTGCATTTGCAATGCCATAATTTGTGATGAAATTTCTTCTATTGAAATGTTTTTGTCAGCTGCAATTTTCTCCATCTCTTTTTTAACCTCATCCCAGGAGTCCATGTTTCTAAGCTTTTCTAGCAATGGTTTACTTTCATGTTGACATAATGCTGAAGAGTTCCCATTCTTCTTAAGCCTTGCTTGAACTACACCGATTGGATCATACTGTTAGAGACCCTCATCACCAAAGTAAAAAACTGTCAAAAAATCATGTGTCACATTGAATGTTTTTCTCTCAAATGTGAACCCTCCACATGAGAAAGGCAAGGAAGGAAATATGCTCTTCTTTTGCTGACCATGGAAGTGCCTATCTATGCTCTCCAATTGCCGTACACACTCTAATGCAAATACCCTGTCTGTCACATGTATTGAAAGTCTATATGGTTTTACTGTCAATCCGTAAAACCTTAACATAGTGAATTCTTCCATGAAGAACTAGTTAGCCAATTCTATTTGACTTTCAAGTTGAATGCAATCTCTACAAAACATAGGCAACCTCAACATTGGAGTGCTTGTAATTTCATTATACATTTGTGCCAAAAAGAAGTCTACAAAATGGTTGTAGTTCTCTCTGTTATCATGCATCCTTATCTTTGGGGTCCAATCATATATTGGACACTCTGTTCTCTTCCCAGTCTTCTCATCAATCTTATAGCTCACAATTTGAAGCTTATTTGTCTCGAATATTGCACAATACTTGGATAGGAGGAGATAGCACAAGTAGGATGAGAACCTAAATGTCTTACAGGAACCTTTTTTGATCATCAGTAATTGTTTTTGCATGGATTTTACAATGTGCTCAATAAAATTATATCTTACTGGTTGACCTACACAATGGATATTATAAATCATTTCAAGAAGGCTTGCACCCACTTCCCTATCATTTTCCAATCCCAGGCAAAAAGACAGCAAGGAAATAGTATCCCCAACACATGGAACAAAAATGTTAGAATCATAAGGAGGCTTATGATTCTGATCCAACACAATACCAGTACCAATCTTTATTAGAGCTTTGATAAATGAATCTCTGCGACTTGGATCGAGACTCTCATAATTCCCTGTTAGCTTTTCAAGGTCAATTTGGACGTTTGAGTTTTGGGCTTCAAATCCTAGGTTCAACAAACAAGAAAATTCTCCCTCGTTTATGGATAGAATTTCCTCTTTTGTAAATTTATTGACAATTGCTTTTTTATCTTCATCATAATTTTTGACGCAGACCATGACAAAATCAAGGCAACGGAATACTTCAGGTAACACCATGCTTCCCAATCCAACATCCCATGATGCAATTTTATTTGTTTTTTGTTTTAACATTGGGACTGAAAAGAATAAATTTTGCCCTCGATGCATCTATCACCTTACTAGACAATGTATATCTAATATCTATGATACACTTTTCACCATGGATAGCAGCGTCATAAATATCATGGTATTCATCAGTGAAACCTGGTGTTTTAACCAGTTCGGTTAGGTGCATTTTGTTTTTCACTTGGCTTCTTGTTGAACTACTACTTCTCGTTTTCCCCAGTACTATTATTATTAATAATTTAAAATAATGCTAGATAAAAACCTGAAAATGCTAACCCTCAAATTGGACCACGAGATTACCAAAAGCCAAAAAGGCGGGATGTAGGTGTTCTAGATTTTACCCGGAAATTGGACTTTCTAGTTCACTAGATTGGTGCAGACAGTCTCTGTTGCAACTTGCATTCCTCAATCTAGTAGTTGTTTCTGAATCTCCCTCGATTTATAGGTTTGTCCAAGAAATGAAAGACGATTATGATTTACGAGTCTCTTATTTTGAAAACTCTGAAAAGTAGAAAAGTAAAACCTAAAGGGCAAAATATCTAGAATCATGTTGTAATTTTATTAATTACTATTAATAACTATTTGATGCTGAAGGAAAAAAAATTCATTACTTCAGTATAAATTCCGAGGACATTAAGAATCATGTTGTAATTTTATTAATTATTATTAATAACTATTTGATGCCGAAGGACAAAACATTCACTACTTCAGTATAAATTATGAGGACATTAAATGTAATACGTTCAATTCCGGGCGAAGTTCTCCCAAATGTGTTCACTTCCCACATTCGGGCCAAAATCCACCCTAAGCTGTTGATCTTTGCTCATCCAACGGACGAGGGACCAAGGTACCTGTTGTGACTTTATGGGTCAGTTTTTTAAGTCTGTTTAATAATTTTAAACTTCTGCTCGAAAAAGTGCTATATAGAGTTACTTATATTTAATTAAATTTAAAACGTTTCAATTCCGGACGAAGTTCTCCCAAATGTGTTCACTTCCCACATTCGGGCCGAAATCCACCCTAAGTCGTTGATCTTTGTGTAGCGTCGTAAAATTGCGACACTTGCAATTTCGACTGCATTTGGGTTTTCACGATGGTGGCGCAATGTTGAACCTGAATGGAGACCCCGAAACCTGTTTACGACATCAAAAACTGCATCTTTCTGCACCTTGGCCTGATCCTCCTTGCACCCTGTTGTCCCGGGAGGTGGGACCATGGCGCCTAGCGCCCCTGGTCCATCAGGAGCATGGCGCCTAGTGCCCTGGTCCCTGGCCCTATTTTGGGCCTGGTCTCTTGTTGGGCATCGGGTCTTCAAGTTTGCAATTTGGAAAATAATGCTCCTAGGTCGGGCTAAGGTCGGAAAAATCAGTTTCCTAACCCTAATTGACAAGTATATAAACTACATTTCCCCTCCCAGAAAAAAAGGAAGGAAAAACATATGTGTGCAAGAAGCGGAAGCGATAGGCAAACATTAAAACATTCAAACATTCAAACGTTCAAGCATTCCTTCAAGCAATTGGGCATTCTAGGTCTCCATTCAAGGCTAGGTGTTGCATTCAGGACAAGGATTTAACCATTGAAGAGGAGATCACTTACAACACACAACATACAACATCATTACACCTTCGCATGTAAGAATACAAACATTCTTACAACAAGGTATCAGTACTTGATTACATTACAAACATTTACATTTACAACATTCTCATTTCTTGGTTAATTCCAAAATCGGGGTTTGACCTGAAGGCAAACCCCTAATCCCTAACCCCCCAATCATCCTTTCTTTTTTGTGTGTAGGTTGCAGGTACACGGCTGTAATTGAAGATCTGGAATCCTTGTGCAGAGACACACAGACCCCCCTTTGTTTCGTGGATTTTTCAGAGGAACGTGTGCACTCCGGGTGCCATCGTCCCGTCAACTTTCGCTCAAACTTGCAGGACAACATCGTCTCGATATTTTACTGCTAATTTCAGGTCCGTAGCTTCATCCCATGTCTCTATCTCCGTCTACAAGCGAATCTTTCCTACTTTTACATACACTCCTAGTTCAATCCTTCTATCTACATTCTTTACAAAAGAGGGTATCCTTGTTGTCTCAACCCTTGAAACTCATTTAAAATTCAATCTTGCATTGTGTGGGATTGGATCTTGTGAGTTTCAACCCCTCTTTTGAATGTAAAGTCTCTCTTAAGTGAAAACCGTCAATCCTAGTGACCTCCTTTCTCTCTCCTTGGAGTGGGGGAACACCCAGGGTTCGATTTTTCGCTTTACATTTTGGTGAACCCGACGTGAACATCCTAATTTTGATTATTCATGGTTAGATCTGAAAAAAATTTCTTCCTTAATTACATTTCCATGTTTGATCTTTTGCAAATTTTAGAGGGTAATTGCATAAAAACCCTAAATTTTCTTTTTAGTAATTGAGCTTGTGAAATGTTTAATTGTTAATGCTTGTTTCAAATCTACCCTTCTATTGCAAATTGTCAATTCATATTTGTGCTTTAATTCTGAAAATTAAGTGGTTAAGTGTTAAAACCCTAATTTTTAACCCTCTTGATTCAACCTTTGACCGATGATTTCACTGATCAAAACACCTCCAAATCAGCTGTAACTTTGGATTCCGCAACAAAATCATAATATCTCTCATCCCTGAAAATTTTGAAAAAAATCACGAGGACCGTGTGCACCCCGAGCGCCATTGTCCCTGACATTTTTTTCGAAATTTCGGGAGCTAGATCTTACTGTATTTTTCTGCTAGAATCCAAAATCTTGGCTGATTTCATCAATTCTAACACTTTCAAAATTAAAGTCAAAGTTGGTCTAGTGATTGCTTGGATTAAGGCTTCTAATCATTCAAAAATTGTTGAAATTGAAATTTTGTGTTAAAATTGTGTTTCTTACTGTCTTAAATTTGAAAAGTGTGTTGGCATTCATTCAAAGTTTTAGTGCTTTATTTAAATTTTTGCAATTTGTGACTTTTGAAATTAAGTGTTTAATTGCAACAACTTTGATTTCCGCTTTCAAGATTGAATTTTGTATGAAATTGAGTCAACTTTTAAATTGCAAAGCTTGCATTACTTTTAGTATTCCCTCTAAAATCATAAAATTCAAATTTTCAGTTTCCCTCTCTTTTTCAAAATTCAAATTTTGCATTTTTCAACAATCTTGGTAGGATTCAATTTTGAGATTGTAACTTTAATTTGGCCTATCTACAGATCATAAAATCACTCAATTTTGTCAGATTAGCTTTAAAATCATCAAAACCTTCATCCCTGAAAATTTCGAAAAAAGTTGCCAGGACCGTGTGCACTCCGTTCGCCATGGTCCCCGACATTTTTTTCGAAATTTTGGGAGATTGTCATGATTGCATTTAACAGCTTAAATCTAGGAGATTGGTTGATTTTATTGAAATTTGATACCTCTAAATTCGAAAATAAATTCAAAATTCAAGATTTCAATTTTCAAGATAACAATTAAAATTAAGAGCTACCCCCCTTTGGCCCTAATTTTTCAATTGTGCCTACCTTTCTTGGAAGTTGTGTTTCCCTCTTCTTTCACAAAGTTCAAATTGGATAATCATTATCTCATTGTTCAATTTTGCCAACTTTATTTTCAAAATTCAAAATCTTCTCTCTCTCTCTAGTGCATGAGTTTTACAACAATAAGCCCTACATACACTATTTCCGTTAGACGAAGCCTTAGAATTAAGTCTTTCCAAGGTTTAATTACTGAGGAGATGGAACCTAATTTGAATGGCCTTTTTAACGAGGACATGGTTAATTCCTCTAATCCTCTTAATGATGAAGAAGCTCCCCATGAGGTTTCTGTAGAACAACTTGCGAAATTGGATAACCAATTTGATGATTTTCAGCAATGGATGTCTCAAGAATACCCCGATAGTCAAGCTCTTTCATTAATTGAGGGTCTAAAACGTATGGTTCAAAATGATAAGAATGGAATTGATATTTTGCATAGTATTGCACACATCGTGGATTCGAATGTGATGCCTATGAAGAGTTGTTGCAAAACTTTAGGTTATACACAACCTCCTACTCAAGTCAATCATTCTATTCCTTTGACAACTTCTATTGCTAGTATACCTACTTTTACATCAAACATAATGACTACTTCAATACAAAACATTCCACCTATGATCACTAGTCATGGGGGCAATCCTTCCTCTTCAATCAACCCTCTTCCTTCATTCAATCCGACTTCTTCATTCATTCCTTCAATGAGTGTCCCTATTACATCTCCACAAATGAACATGACGCAAGGGGGCAATTCATTCAACCATTCCATTCCTCCTTGTAGTGCTCCTTTTTTCCAATCATCTCCTATGACTAACTATCATAGTGTCCCGCCACCTTAATCTCAATCAATACCTTCTTTCAATAACATAATACCTCCATCACAATCTAACATGTCTAATATGAACTCTTCGACTGAAGCGACCATTAACAATCTTGCACAAACTGTCTCTTCTTTACAGCAACAAATTGCCTCTATGAATCAATCTAAGTTTAGTGTGCCCACATTTGATGTTGCGAGCCCACTTTCTCTTGACATTGTTCGAGCTATCCCCCCTAAGCATGTTGAAATCCCACAGTTGGAGCTTTATAATGGTAAAGGTGATCCTCTAACACATGTTAAGACCTTTCAAACAATATGTACCGATTTTGCTCATGACCAAAGGTTGCTTGCAAAACTGTTTACTAGAACATTAAGAGATAAGGCTCTATAATGGTATTGCTCGTTGCCTTCCTATTCTATTACTTCTTTCCAACAACTTGCAAATGCTTTTATTCAACAATTTCAAAACAATATAAGTCCTAAAGTTACTTTGATTGATTTAATGCATTGTAAACAAGGTGTTAAAGAAAAAGTGACTGATTTCATTGGTAGATATAAGCATTTGTGTGCTCAAATTTCTTTTCCAGTACCTGACAATGATATTCAAAGAATCTTTATTTCTAATTTACAAAAATATATTAGAGAAAAACTTCTGTTTTCTGAGTTTACTTCTTTCCAACAATTGTGTGCAACTCTTTACAATTATCAACTGACTGTGAGTCAAATGGAACAAACAAATCCTATGGCTCTGAGTGATAAGGGTGATAGTAGTCAACAACCATTTGGGAAGTTTAAACCGAACAGAGGGTTCTTCAAGTTCAATGAAAACATCACCAACAACAATGTGAATGCAGCATCGGGTGTGCCTCCTATTTCTAAGTTTTTCAAGAAAGAAAGAGAGTTTACTCCTTTGAATGAATCATTGCATAGTATTATGAATAAGTTATTGGAACAAAATGTGCTTACTCTCCCTCCTATAAAGCAAATAGATCCTCCAAAGATTCATTCACCCTATTTTGATAACAAATCTTTTTGTCAATTTCATCATCAACCTGGACATGATACTGAAAAATGTTTTTCTTTAAAGGGTAAAATTCAAGATTTGATTGATAATAATACTATCTCTGTTTCAGGTGTGAATGATAAAGGCAACACATCTGTAGCTCTTCCTAACCAAAATCTTAAGATTTTTACTAATCCATTACCTTCTCATACCTCTAATGTGAATGAGACTAATGATTCCTCTTTCTCACCTGATGGTCTTGTGTCTATGACTCCGAATGTGATTAACTTTGTAGAGCAATAGAAAATCCCTAAAGAACCTTCCATCACATTTGATTCCAGTGAAACTATCAGGGCACCTGATGGTCCTTTAT
Source organism: Cryptomeria japonica (assembly GCF_030272615.1). NCBI lineage: Eukaryota > Viridiplantae > Streptophyta > Pinopsida > Cupressales > Cupressaceae > Cryptomeria > Cryptomeria japonica. The sequence goes on along the minus strand of NC_081415.1, from coordinate 50,477,012 downwards.
ATATAGTTGCAAAAGTCAAGAATACACCTTGCCGTGGAGTGCTTATTGATCCTTCTTGCATGGTTAATGTTATTACTGAAGAATTTCTTTTTACTTTGCAATTGAATCAAGTGATCTATGACAAAACAAATGTGGTTGTAAAATTATTTGATGCATTTTCTTCTCCTGCAATTGGTTCTATTACATTACCTATTGAGGTCCATAACAAATCCCTTGATGTGAGCTTTGCTATTATTCCATCATCCGAACAATTTTGTGTGAAGCTAGGCTATCCTTGGCTATCTTCCATGAAAGCTATTGCTTCTCCTATTCACAAGTGTTTGAAATTTCCCCATAATGGTGAAGTTATTATTGTCAATCATAGTCTCTTTAAACCAGCTGAAATAACTTCTAGTGTTCCTATTGATTATTTTTGGCCTAAACAATTCCAATCTCTTCCACCGCGAAGTGATTGATCATCTTTTCAAATCTTATCAAAAGTGGAAAAAAGATATGATCCTATCTCTAAGTGAACCTCAAACACACAAACTTGATATTCCTATCGTTCTTGAGAAGGAAGTTCTTCCTTTGAAAGATAAAACTAATGTCTTTCCTCAAGAAGATTCCCAACCCATTCCTATGGATGTGACTATGTCTATGTCTAATAAACTTTCTAAAAGTAGACCTATACCTCCTCGTCATGATGGACTTGGTCTCCTTCCTAAACCAAATATTCCTCCTTTATATGGAGCAGTTCCTCCTCCTTCCTCTGATAAGAGAAGAGACCTTCCTCTTCTCCTATTGTCCAACCTAAGAGACCACAACCTAAACACCCAAGTGATAAGGATGAGAACATTCCTCCTCCTCAATCTTCTCAACTTCCTACTAAGACTAGACGAAATCATTCTACGTGTGAACGCCAATGAAAGCGTCGTCTTAGAGCTCGTGCAACTACTTCTCAAACTTTGCAATCCCCAAAAACACCTTCAGCTAGTATTATTCCATTTTCTCCCCAGCCAAAAATTGAGCCAAAATATCCTAAGCATAAGATGCATGATGGTTTTGATCCTATGCGAGTTAAAGATCCTATTTTTATAAATCTTGATGATGATATAGATGAAAATGTTATTCATGATGAAAATGTTACTTCTCTTGCTTCTGATAGTGAATATGAATATGTTGATATTGATAACCATTTATCTAACGAATTTTCTAAAGCACTTATCTTAGCTCCTAGACAAGAACAATGTGGCTTGGAACATGAACATAGCCCTTGTTTGGATCTTGTGATAGCTCCATCTGCTATGTTGGATGTTCCTCCTCTAGCGTGTTTCCTGCCTTCCCGAAATATTGATCAACAAGATTGGGGGGTGGATGACATGCTAGACTAGTTCATTAGCACAACAGACTCTCTCCTCCTCTCTTGATATCTTTTGTTACTTCTTCTATGTGTTATTCTCATTCTTCTATTTGTTGTCCTTAGTGTTGTCTACTTGAGGACAATGCAAAGCATTGAGATCTCTTTTGGTATCTCTCATCTTGACTCAAAAGACACATGTGTTCCCTTCTTCTAGGTGACCTTCCTTGATTGGGGAATGAAGAAAAATTATGCATACATACATATGATATACATGAATTATCATACAGCATACTGACCCCAAGGAAAGCGAAGTCACCTCGTGATTTGTGTTTTGTGTCTATTATCCTTGGGTTTATCTCACACTTGGGGGCTAAATCTTTGTGATAACATGCTCCTTTCCCTTCTCATTTCTTATGTGTATCACTACCTTAAAGCAATCACCCCCGATGAGGCATGTGTGATCGCTTTAACGTAGGGGGCATACACTCCGTCCATATCTCTTCAAGATTCTTAAAAATTTCTCGACGAACTTAGCTTTGCCTTGAAAATTTTTGGTATTTTTCTTGCATGACTCATAGTGAGGGAACCGTACTACTGTCAGTCATGGTTCTCCCTCGTGATCTTCCCTTTTACTTTGTCAATCGAAGTCGTAAGATCCTTAGTCCATTGGGGGCTTGGTGTATCTTGCCTCCTTGACATGGTGAAAGTCTTTCAATGTTGTTTCCTTGTACTTTACCGGAAGTATGGGCATACGGTTATACTCCCGCTAAAGTGGGGGCTAAATGTAGCATCGTAAAATTGCGACACTTGCAATTTCGACTGCATTTGGGTTTTCACGATGGCGGCGCAACGTTGAACATGAATGGAGACCCCGAAACCTGTTTACGACATCAAAAACTGCATCTTTCTGCACCTTGGCCTGATCCTCCTTGCACCCTGCTGTCCCGGGAGGTGGGACCATGGTGCCCAGCGCGTTGGTCCGTGGCCCTATTTTGGGCCCAGTCTCTTGTTGGGCATCGGGTCTTCAAGTTTACAATTTGGAAAATAATGCTCCTAGGTCGGCCTAAGGTCAAAAAAATCAGTCTCCTAACCCTAATTGACAAGTATATAAACTACATTTCCCCTCCCAGAAAAAAAGGAAGGAAAAACATATGTGTGCAAGAAGCAGAAGCGATAGGCAAACATTAAAACATTAAAACATTCAAACGTTCAAGCATTCCTTCAAGCAATTGGGCATTCTAGGTCTCCATTCAAGGCTAGGTGTTGCATTCAAGACAAGGATTCAACCATTGAAGAGGAGATCACCTACAACACACAACATACAACATACAACATCATTACACCTTCGCATGTAAGAATACAAACATTCTTACAACAAGGTATCAGTACTTGATTACATTACAAACATTTACATTTATAGCATTCTCATTTCTTGGTTAATTCCAAAACCGGGGTTTGACCTGAAGGCAAACCCCTAATCCCTAACCCCCCAATTGTCCTCTCTTTTTTGTGTGTAGGTTGTAGGTACGCGACTGTAATTGAAGATATGGAATCCTTGTACAGAGACGAACAGGTCCCCCTTCGTTTCGCGGATTTTTCGGAGGACCGTGTGCACTCCGGGTGCCATCGTCCCATCAAATTTCGCTCAAACTTGCAGGACAGCATCGTCTCGACATTTTACTGCTAATTTCAGGTCCGTAGCTTCATCTCGTGTCTCTATCTCCATATAGAAGCGAATATTTCCTACTTTTACATACACTCCTAGTTCAATCCTTCTATCTACATTCTTTACAAAAGAGGGTATCCTTGCTGTCTCAACCCTTGAAACTCATTTAGAATTCAATCTTACATTGTGTGGGATTGGATCTTATGAGTTTCAACCCCTCTTTTGAATGTAAAGTCTCTCCTAAGTGAAAACCATCAATCCTAGTGACCTCCTTTCTCTCTCCTTGGAGTGGGGGAACACCTAGGGTTCGATTTTCCTCTTTACACTTTGCTCATCCAATGGACGAGGGACCGAGGTACCTTTTGTGACTTTATGGGTCTGTTTTTAAGTCTGTTTAATAATTTTAAACTTCCGCCCAAAAAAGTAATTTAATGACTTAATTATATCTAATTAAATTTAAAACGTTTCAATTCTGGGCGAAGTTCTCCCAAATGTGTTCACTTCCCACATTCGGGCTGAATTCCACCCTAATCCGTTGATCTTTGCTCATCCAACGGATGATGGTACCTATTGTCAGTTGTCGTGGGTCCCATGACTTCTACCAATTTTCAGGCACGTCACCATACTCGTGTCACTTTTTCAGGCAAAGTTCTCAGAAATCAGTTCACTTCCCACATTCACCTCGAAATCCACCCTAAGCCATTGATCTTTGTTCATCCGACAGTCGATGGTACCTGTTTTAAGATGTAATGGGTCCCACGACTCTACCATTTTTTTGGCACGTCACCATAATCGTGTCACTTTTCGGGTTTGATTTGTAGTCTATTTAATCATTTTAAACCTCTGCTCGAAAAATAATTAAATATAATTTAGTCTATAGACTTAATTATATTTAATTACATTTAAAATGTCCAATTCCGGGTGAAGTTCTCAGAAAGGTGTTTACTTCCCACATTCGGGCCGAAATCCACCCTAGCCGTTGATCTTTGTTCATCCAACGGTCGATGGTACCTGTTTTAAGATGTAGTGGGTCCCATGACTTTTGCCATTTTTCTGGCACGTCACCATACTCGTGTCACTTTTCCAGTTTGGTTTTTAGTCTATTTAATCATTTTAAACCTCCGCCTAAAAAAAAGCTTTATAGATGTAATTATATTTAATTAAATTTAAAATGTCCAATTCCGGGCAAAGTTCTCAGAAAGGTGTTCACTTCCCACATTCAGGCCGAAATCCACCCTAGCCGTTGATCTTTGTTCATCCAACGGTCAATGGTACCTATTTTAAGATGAAGTGGGTCCCATGACTTCTACCATTTTTCTGGCACGTCACCATACTCGTGTTACTTTTCGGGTCTATTTTTAAAGTCTATTTAATCATTTTAAAATTCTGCTCGAAAAAGAGATTTATAGTCTATAGACTATAGACTTAATTCTATTTAATAAAATTTAAAATATTCAATTCCAGGCAATAGTTTGAGATAACTATTAAATATAATGTTAATATTATTTGTAATTAAAGATGTGCAATAGTTTGAGATAACTATTAAATATAGTGTTAATATTATTTGCAAAAATTTGAAATTCAAAAATAGTATAAAACATGAAACTTAGTTTCTAGAATAAAACAAATAACTAAATAAAAATATAAATTTTGATATACAATTTGAAAGGTAAAAGTTTAATATTAAAAAGAAAACATTCAATATTAAATCTAAAATATTAATTTAAAGTTTAACAAAATTCTTTGAAAATATGTTTATGATATATAATTTTCAAAAATAGTTTTAAAATATATATAAAAGTTCAACATAAATTTAGTGCATTAATTTAAAAAATGTGCAACTGCAGTCCTCAACCTGTTAAGGCAAGCGAATTTGGAAAGTACAAATGCCAAGGTGGCGATTAATTGTTGCAGAAGGAGTTGCCTGTGGCATGTTGCACGGACGGAGGAAGGGGAGGATGGCAGGAAATCTTTTTCCTGATCTCATGGCATTAATGTCTTATCGTGCACATTCATTACCCGACCTATAAGACGGAGGTAGATTTTTTTATCTTTTGATCTGTGTACCACTTTTTGCTTTGAAGCAGCTGCAGAACAAATCTGTAGTTCGTAGAATTGTACCTTCTATAAGACATTTTTTGTAGGAAGTGATTTTGAAATTGCAGGTGACAATGGAGGGCAATTTCACACTTAGAACAAACAAGAAGTTGGTGCCCTTTTTGGGCAAAGTATCTGATAAACGAATGCAAGGACTATTCAGGTTTAAGGAGGAGAAGTTGTGGGCGGTAGCTTGACTGATGCTTGCGAAGGAGGTGGCACATATCAGTCATTGGTATCAAACTAACATGGAGGTTTACTCTTTGATTATGGTGTGGGCTTGTGAATTCGAACCAGAGGTGGAAAAGGTAAAACTCACATTGGTCAAATTGATTGATGGGGAGTTTTTGATTAACCTAGATTCAATCTTGGAGTGGGTGGTGCTAGGAGTTGGCATTCAAATTAAGGAAGGGGATGACTAGGAGGAATTGCTTCTTTTTATTCGTGGCCTAGAGGATGAAATCAAATACCAGTGCCATGAACGAGCCCGAGTGGGGTGGGAAGCGATGAAATTTTTTGTGAAATTAACGAGGGTGGATGAAGTCCTGGAGACTTTGCATGTGGTGGCAAGGATGGAGGTTGGTAGGGCATTGAGAGATAGGGCTGAAGAAGGAAGGGCCATACAGCTATTGGCAAGCTTGGAGGGCGACCCCGACTTCGGGTGCCTAAACTGCATTCCAAAAATGAAAGCTGAAGCGGAAAAAGGGAAAGCCAAAGCATCGACCTCCGAGGAGGGAAGGGACTGGGAGAAGGCGACCCAGGGGGATAGTGAGACTGAGTGAGCGGCCTATCGGCAATGAACTAGTTTTTTTGTCTGCTTGCTATAAGTTGTGGGAAAATTTTGCATCTTGAAACTTTTGAATTAATAGAATGAAAAAACCTTTATCGATAAACTTTTGTATCTTGATACTTTTGAAATTTTGTATTTTGAATGACTATATAGTATATATTTATAAAATTATAATCAACCATAATCAATGTACAAATAATTAACGGAACAAATTGAATTTTTTTTTAATAGTATTACATAAAAAAGATCACGGTATTAAATTTATTTCCATTGTTTAACAAATTATTGAAATAACGTAGCTCTATACAAAAAGCATTTGAAAGAAATTAATTAATAAAAAATGAAATAGAATTATAGAAAGCATTTTTATATCCATAAGACTGTAAGAGGCAAATTGAAACAAATTGGAATTTGAAAAATTATCATTAATATTTATGCTTTTGAAATTTACAATTTTTTCGTTAGGGACTTGAGTCCCCCCAAAACTTAAAAGCCAAAATGAGTGAGCCACTGACACTCAGCCTGTAAGGGTTCAAGGACATAGGAAAAAAAAACTATAGGGAGGCGGGGCTAGGGCACAGGTAGTGGAATTGTTTACAATTTTGCCCTAAGAATCTGGCCCTCCTTCCATGTAGAATTCTTCAGACAACATAAGCTGAGAGAATTCTTCAAGCCACATGTAGTTTGGAAAGTCGTCCAGGAGGAACCATTTTCGGAGGAAGTCCCTACCAATCCGCGCCCATTTTCTGTGACGCGTCAACTGCTCCGCATTCAGGTTTAGGAGAAACGGTTGCCTAGCCACTGGTAGTGTTTGTTCAGGGAGGAGAAGCTTGGATAAATCACTCGCCCAAGGGATCCCCACCCCTACTTCTGCAAGAATGATAAGAGTAATGTCATCTCTGAGGAAGTCTTCCTTAAAAACCTTCCTCAACAGCATCAACATATCCACCTTCTCTCCTCCCAAGTCCAGAAGAGACGCTAAGAAGTGGGATGTAAGGTCTGTGTTAACACGGTACCTATTTTCATTTCATAGAAATTCTCTGCCCAACACAATCCGCACAACCTCATTGGTGAACAACCCAACCTCCTTGCAGACTGATTGGAGGGTTGGGTCTCTAATGGAGCCTAGAAAGGCCCTCTGGTCCTCTGCAGAAATGCTTCTCAAGCGGATGGGAGTGTCCATCTTGAGAAAACACATTAACAAATTAAGCAACCTGAGCAGTGAGCCTATAAACCTAAAATAATGTGAGCTCTGATGATTTATCTACCAAATGGCAAAGGCTAATTGAAGATGAAAGAAGCAGAGATCATATATAAATTGTTGAAGCTCTTGATTGTAATAATTACTTCTTTAACAATATTAACTGCTATAAAATTTTTTAAATCTTTCGTATCTCTGCAAATCTTTCCCATAAATGCACGAGTGTGCGAAATTGGAAACAACTATGAACCAGTACCAAATTGGCAAGTATCATATTGGAAGTCGTGGGGATAGAGTGGATTGTCGTAAGTGAATAGATATATATTAAATGAACGAAATTATCGATCATGATACGTGCCATTTGATACGTGTCTATTGAATCCAATCCATTCCGGGCACTTTCTGGTGAGCTATGTTCTCTTCAGAAAATTGGGCCAAAATAAAACTTCAGCCATTGATCTATGATCATCAAATGATTTAAAATCATTGATAGATTTTAGGTATGTGTCACCCTTTATGTGTCAAAGAGGCCGCGCTTATTGATACATTGTGCAGAGTCCAGACTCAATGTATTATGTGATGTGATGTGATGTGCCTTGTCTATTAATGGCAATGAATTTATGAAATCGCCAATGAATTATATATTGTACCATAAATAACAAAATATTCGCCAAAACAAATTAAATAATTTTCAATCGGTGGATAAAAATCGCCAATATATTTAAATAATTTTCAAGCGGTGGATAAAAATCGCCAATACATTTAAATAATTTTTCCTTCGAAGTAAAATTTTTCGCTCATACAATTATATATTTGTTCTTTTTAACAATAATTATTCGCCTCCCACAATAAATATTTTCCCCATAGAACAAGGTATTATTCACTAGAAATTTATGGCATTTTCGTACCCTAGAAAAAAAATCGCCAATACAAAATAATTTTTTCCTCACTTAAATTTTTTTTTTTCGCCATCGATATGAAAATTTCCCCTTGAAAATAATTTTTGATTCGCCAAGATTTTACACAATTGCTCGAGAGAGGTTTCTTAAAGTTATCCCTGCAAGCTATATGAGATAAAATTACAATTATTATTTGGATTTTTTAATTTAAATTTATTAATATTTTTATACCTAATTGATAGCCATGTTAGAAATAAGATGGGAAAAATAATTTTTATTTAGGTATTTTGAGTGACTCCACATTGACAATTTCAAATTATTCCGGTCTCTTAAAAAAGAAAAAATCAAACTGAAATTATTTATGTATTCATCCATGACCCACCAAAAAATGATTTGAATTGTTTTAGGTTATTTTCTTTTGACATTAGAGCTGAATTAGATTAAATATTTATTTTTTAAAATATTTGCCATTTTACCTTTTGTGTGCATCCTTTTCATATATTTTAAAAAAAATTCTATGAATTTACTTTAGGAAACTTGTCTATTGCTTGACATAATTAATCTTTTAATTTTATTTGTTTTTTATATAATATAAATAATATAATATTTTTTAATTTAAATTAGTTTAATGATTGCAAAAATAGTATAATTTAATTAATTTAATTTGAAGTGATATAACAAAATTTATCAATTTAAAAATTTAAATCAATAAAATTATTTAGTTGATTTTGATGATTAATAAGTAGTTCATTATTTTTTATTGCTTAAATTTGGACTATTAGAAAGCAATATTTAAAAAAAAAAAACAAGTTTCTATTATAATTTGTGAGATCAATTTTGTGCAGATTTAACCTTTGAATCATAGAAATAATCCATATATTTTAACTTTCTATGTGGATTTTTTCTAATGTCTATAGACTTTCTATACCTACAAACAAATACTTGATTGTCCTTGCACTAGCAATTTGAAAAATTGGTGGTAGCAAAGAGCACTCTTGGAACTTGTTATGGCATTAGGGAAGCTTGAGACTATCTCAATTGTATTCAAGGCTCATTGATTGATTAAGCTATTTTGATAAAATTAGAAGACAAATAATAGGTGCAAATGACGTTGATACTAGGTGGTTGGCACTTCACACTAGATGCAATAGATATTGGAATGATCTAGCTCAAAAGCTAGGGAAAGGCATGGGAAGTGACAATTTTGTACCAACCCATTAAAGAGGATGTTGTTCCCAAAATCATCAGCTACACTCTTGGAGGAATCAATCTGTTTCAGGGCCATGGAAATGTAATCTTGAAAGTGTGGCTAATCATCTCAACAAAAGAATGTGAGAGATTTAAAGTCAATTTCTAAGAATGGATAACATCTCCTTCACTTGGGCTCAACTAGACCTAGGAGGGTGTCCCTAGAGGCATCCTTAACATGATTAATCATAATGAAAGAATGAACAGATAAAAATATTATAGTAATATTCAATGTACACATTTTCCCCAAAAGTTGTCACTAGACCAAAGAATAATCTACTACACAGACCCTAGAGAATTCTCAGCACTTGTAGTTGAGTGGAAATTATAATTTAACCCCTTATAATTTATATTTGAAAAGAATCTTTTCACAGAATTAACGAACATTGTCTAATAGTAGAATTTTATAAGGAAATAAAGTTGAGTTTGTTTTTTCATAAATAATAACCACATCCAACTCTTACTTTGTCTTAAAAATGCTATTTTATAATTGTTATTTTTTGTTGGAAATTGTAATCCCAACTAATTTAATTGTATAGTTAACTCATATCTATATCTGTAGCATTAAATTTCCCACTTTATGAGTTATACCATTTTATGTATGTTCTTTCCCTCCATCGTTGTGCTCCATTTCCTATATATTACACGGCTTTGAGGACTTTGTATTTTGTTTGTATTTTGCTATTGTTGTTAGAAGTAAGACGTTGTGTTTGAAGAATGTTATTAAGTCTAAATATAAGAGATGTCTTTGAGGACTTTGTATTTTGTTTGTATTTTGCTAATGTTGTTAGAAGTAAGAAGTTGTGTTTTGAAGAATGTTATTAAGTCTAAATATAAGAGATGAAGATCAAATGTAAATTTGAATTTGATTATTAAATTTTATTCTATTTTTTCACTTTTGCTCCTCCTTATCTTTCAAATGGTAAGAAAGCTTAACATGAGTGGTGCTGAAGGTTTATTTTGCACAATTTATTCAGCACAAAGCTTCATAGTCATCTACATTTGGAACAAGTCTTACAAATCCATAGATATCATAGTTCAATGTGAAAAATTATGATTATTGAGCAATCAAAATAAAAACATTATTCAGTTCTCAAGATTTATGGGAGGTGAATAAATATGATAGTTGAGATTAATTCCGAACATTTTCTTATCTTATTATAAATGCTTTTTTTTATGAGATTCCAAATGACTCTATTGAGATGTAAAATTATTGCTGTTAGTGAGAGCTTGAACAATTCTAGGATGTAAAAAGAAATAGTGACAATGGAAAACAAAAAACCATAAATTTGAATGAAACTTTTCACAAAAATAAAGCAACATTGTGAATAGTAGAATTTTAGAGGAAACTAACTTGTTGAGTTTGTTTTACATAAGCAATAATGACATCCACACTTTTATTTTATCTTAAATATTTTTTGATTTTATGTACACAAATTTTGAGGCCTCCTTCTATAATTGTTATTTTCTTATCTTACTATGAAAGCTTTCTGATTTGATATACACAAACTTTCAAGTCCCATTCTACAACTGTTAAATTCTTATCTTATCTTAAATACTTTTTGATTATTTTATGTACACAAACTTCGAGATCTCCTTTTGCAATTGATGGATGCCTCAAACATAACAAGTTAAATAAAAAAATAATTTAAATAAGATAGTGGAAAAAAATTGTACAACCGTTTCCTTCCAAATATATTCAATATCTTTTAATTTTCTTATTTAATCCAAAAAAATCTCCTTCTTTCTCCATTTTTTCCTTTGTTGATTTTTGAGATGAATACAACCATTATTTTTCTAACATTATGTGAAAAAAATTATAAACCTTCAGCTCGTGGGCTTCATGCCCTTGCTGGGCTGACAGCTTGCAGGTTTGGACCTCCATCAATTATAAACCTTCCCTTTCAAATAAATTACAATTATCTTTTAATTTTCTTAATTTTCTTCCTTTCAAATAAATGACAATTATCTTTTGCTTTCCTTAATTTTTTTATATAATAAAAAAACAAACTTTGTTTCTCCATTCTTTTTTTTTCTGTCATTTTGCAATTATTTGTGTTGTTTTGTCAAAAGACGCTTGATTTAATGACAAAGTCTATGTTGTAAACATCTAGATATTACTGAATTCAAATCTTTTAGAATGAAAAAAATTTAAAAAATTAGTTTGCTAGTTTACAGCTTGTTTCAAGTTCAATGTTCAGCAATATAAAACTACTCCCACTCCTAAATCTTCTAGAATGAAAAAAATTAATATTTTTAAAAAACATTGTATTGTTTTAAATGTAGTTTACAGCTTGTTTCAAATTCAATGTCCAACAATATGAAGCTACCTCCACTCTTTACAGTAGGCATCTAACTGTACTACAAATAAAACATACATATCTTACCCTCCCTAAAATTTGAACTTGTGAAACAATATAAATTCTCCATCATTAAACTAACTCGTGCTGTATAGGCCAACTCAGGCTGATTAATCCACGCAGTCTAACTTTCTCTGATTTTTGTGCGAGAAGAAGCAGAAATGTCTGTCCAAGTTAAATTCTTAAATTTGCAAAGGATTTGAAACAGAGAGGTTTAAGCAATGGTTGTATTCATGGACATGAAATTTTCTACAACGTCTGTTATTTTGGTAGGAGCTGCCACTATTTATCTTGTGACAACAATTATGCTAAAACACCTTGGAAATTTTAGACGCCATCTCCCTCCAGGACCCAGAGCTATTCCTGTAATTGGTCACCTTCATTTTCTCATGGATAAAACCAGGCCAATTCACCAGATTCTAAATTCACTCTCCCAGCTTTATGGGCCTATTATGCAACTCAAATTTGGTAGCAGCCCTGTTTTAGTGATAACTTCTTCAGATTTAGCCAAAGAATGTTTTACAGTAAATGATAAGGCTTTTGCTTCTAGACCTCGGCCTGCACATGGCCAGCATTTGGGCTACAATTATTACAATCTGGGCTGGGCTCCTTATGGCCCCTACTGGAGAAATGCTAGAAAAATCTGTGTACTTGAGCTTCTGTCCTCCAAAATAATTCAATCATTTAGACACAAGAGAATGAAAGAGATTTGTAAGGCAGTATATTCTATGTTTCAACAGTCACAACTGCAGAGTATTGTGAACATGAGAAATGTTTTGTCCCAATTGACTTTTAAAACCCTGATGGCTATGATCATAGATGACAGGTATTTTGGAGAGGAATTGGGGATTCCAGCAGATTTGTTTACCCATCTCATTGAAGAGACTCTTATTCTTAAAGGAGTAATTTGTATTGGGGATTATATACCCTGGTTGAAGTGGTTTGATTTGCAGGGGCACGAGAAGGCTATGAAGGAGGTACAGGGGAAGTTAGACTTGTATTTGCAGAGAATCCTGGACAAGCACAGGGAGAAAGGATTACAAGAGGAGAGAGTGATGGAAGACTTTATTGATGTGCTGATCTCACAGGCAAAGGAGAATAGTGAAGCAATTCCTGATAAAGATGCATTTATTAAGGCAACTGCTCTGGTAAGTTGTTTTGACTTTGGTTTTGGTATTTTTGGTTTATAAATTCTTGTTTAAATAGTGGAGAATCAGAAACTATACAACTAGGATAGAGTAAGATTCTAAGAATTAGATTATGTCTATAGTTTCTAGGAGCAGCAAGGATATGGTCTCTTTTCATAGTGTGTTGGTTAAGTGGTAGAGTTGTTGTTGTGATCACCAAGGTTCAAATTGCTAATCATAGGCTTGTGTCTTTGCTGATCTAATGTGCTAGTGTGTTTTAGCCTCACTGGAAATAGACATTTAGAAAGAGAGAAGGAAACCCTCCAAACTTCATAGACATATCCTTCAAAGATGACATATACTTTTGAGTATCAGAAATGATCTTTGTCTTTATGTTAAAAATAGATCAACAAGAAAACCATTTAGAAATAGTAATACTAAAGTTAACTATGATAGAATAAACAAAAAAAATACTAGAAGAATTAACACACAAACAAGAAACACAGTAATACGAATCACAAACCTTTAAAGACATTGTAATCAACATTCACAAAATCATTAAAATGCATGCTCATAATTCAGATAGGACAACTGCAGGATTGAAGGGGGATGAGAAATAACAGAAAACAGACATAAGATTTATGTTCATTCAAAATAAAACATTACGTCGATTTGACTGGGCTGCTGCTCTAATAACTTTCAGATTTGTTTACATTCTTCAGATTTTAAAACTTCAAACAAACTCAGACTCATAGCTTCATACACAACTCGTTACTACTAACAGCTCTACAGAGTTGGACTCTAAAAAGACTGGGTACAACACAAAGATTTGTTTACATTCTTCAGACTTTAAAACTTCATACAAACTCAGACTCATAGCTTCATACACAACTCGTTACTACTAACAGCTCTGCGGAGTTGGACTCTAAAAAATCTGGATACAACACAAAGATATATATATATATATATATACACGAACATACAATAGACATAAGACAACACAAAATAATATATTTCTTAACAGGTTGGAGGAGTCACTGAAAGATCTACTTTTAATGTTAGTCTTTAATGCTGCAGATTGCTAGCAGATATAAAGGCTACTGGAAATAACAGAAATAGCTGGGTTTAAATTTCCCAAAACAATTCTAATCGTATCAACTTAAATTTCATTCCAATTAAAAGCTGATTTAACCAAGATAAAAAATCCTATGGCTCAGAATAACCCTGTTATAGGAGAAAAGAGTCTAAACTTGGATTTTAGTGTGGATCCCTGGAATGACTGAGAATGCTCCAAGGGAAACAAATGAAATATGTTTTTGTATTAAGTATCATAGAATCACAAAGCTCTTTTTTTGTTCATTCGAGCATCCGCGTTACAAGTTTATTACAAAAACTAGAAACAACAATTGGAAGACCAAGGGTCACAACTTAGAAATCCACTTTAAACAATGTGACAAATACAACTAATGGAAGACCAAGAGTCACAACTTGGAATTCTACACAAAGGTGTCCCTCATGAGAGTTGAACTTGGGTCTCCACATTGAGAACTCAATACTTTAACCAACTAAGCTCAACCCCTTGAACAAATATGTTAAGGATGTGCATGAGAAAATAAGAAGCTAGCTAAACATGATTAGAATTTTCAAAAAATAATATAAATCCATAATTACGATGTATCAATGAAGGTGATGAGAAAGAGGAAGGCAGCTTAATACACCCAAGAAATGAGAGCAATGAAGAGGTGGGTATTGGTAATCGTGTGATACAAAAGAGCTAAGGGAAGGGCCCAGAAGTAATTCCCGTATTAAGGACAGGTCCCTGTCTTATTTGGATTCTTTCCTGCACATTAACTTCTCACAATAAATAGACTTGCTAAATTGGAGAAGGCATCAAAGTATAACTTGGCTCTAGCTTTGCACAAGGCCATCCCTTAGATCAAGGTATAAATGTCCTCACCTACATCAATCCCTTGGATCAATACATAAATGTCCTAAAGGGCCTTGAGTTCCTCCATCTATCAGTCAAGTACTTAGAAGTGAAGGATGTGAGAATGATAGCATCTATAAAAACACATGATATATTATGACATCTTTGCCAATAAAAATATTTGAATTTTTCAAATATTATAAGTGATTAAATTTCTGCACTTTTGCTTTTTAATCTCTTCTTCTTGTTGCCTTGTAGGTTATGTTAAGTGCAGGAACTGATACATCTTCAGTTGCACTAGAGTGGGCACTGTCAATGTTATTGCAACATCCCAAAGTAATGAATAAGGCGCAAGAGGAACTTGATTCTAAAGTTGAACGAAACAGATTGGTGATGGAATCAGATATACACCAGTTATTAAAATACTTGCAAGCAATAGTTAAAGAAACTTTACGTCTTCATCCATTGGCACCTTTGCCTGTGCCACACAAATCTATTGAGGACTGTAGAGTGGGAGGCTATCATTTTCCTGCAGGAACAATGCTGATGGTAAATGCATGGGCAATTCATAGGGACTCAAAAGCATGGAATAAGCCACTAGAATTTATGCCAGAGCGTTTTATGGAGAAGGAAATAGAGATAGACAACATAATGAGCGGGAATGATTTTGAGATGATTCCTTTTGGGGCAGGGAGAAGAGGGTGTCCAGGTGCTTCTTTGGCGAATGTGTATGGTACAAACAATTCTTGCAAGGTTGTTACAGAGCTTTGATTGGTTTGTTCCAGATGGAAGAGTGATTGACATGAATGAAGGGATTGGTTTGACAATGCTAAGGGCAATGCCTTTGGAGGTTACCATCAAGCCTCGTCTTTCCCATCATCTATACCAGCAAGAAGTCTAGTTATAGACCATTGAACTCCTCTGTTTTTTGGTTTATGGTTTGAATACAGAATAAATATCATGTTCATATGATTGGGAGCACAAATAATCGATCAGCTTCAGCTTAATGCCAAGAATAAATGAAACCCTTCCAAGTTTTAGATCAAAAATATTTTGAAAGAACATATTGTAAGTCTTTTCTGAAGGAGCTTTGTAGAGGCTAACGATGTTTGTCATGTTATTGCTTCCAGAAATTATTACATGTACTAATTCAATATACATATTTTTGGGATAGTTCTTTATCTTTTCTATTTATAAGGGTCTTCATACTAATAATTTGATGGAGGCTCTCGTCATTTTATATGTTATGGACTGAGGTTGTCAGTTTGGGTGGAGAAGGATAATTTGTGAGTCTGATTTCAGGTGGTGGTAAATTTGTTGAATAGACGGATTTTCATATATGTTAGTTGGCATTTAACTTTGATTGTTAAACAGATTCTTAATTTGTGTGCTTCTTTGGATTCTATTTCTTTCACTCATATTTCTAGAGAATGGAGCCGAGTTTTGTCTCAAAAGTTGAACCACTTAGTGGAGCAGCTGTGTAAAGTCCTTTCTTTGTATTTTTTCTGCTTTGAATAAATTTTTACTCCCTTTTAGTTTAAAAAAAACAAAAAAAACACATCTCTAAATGTTAGCCTTTTGGGGATTTGAGACTCGAAATCTTCCATGTACTTACCTTGGGATTCCTTTCTTTGTTAAACAGGATAAGATTGGTTTTTGGGATAAGATTATTTCGGTCATTTCTAAAAGAATTCTCTCATAGAATCATAGATGGTTAACTTTGGCAGGTAAAATTGTTCTCATCAAGTCTATTTTGAATGTTGTTCCCATATATCTCATGTCTGTTTTGAAGTCTCCAAAAGCAGCTATTGTTAGTTTATAGGATACTCTCAAAGATTTTCTTTGGAACAATAATAAAGATGGCAAGAAGAAACTCCCTTTAGTTGCATGGGATAAGGTATGTTTGCCTAAGGAACTTGGGGAACAGGAATTCGGAGTCTGGAAAATTAGAATTTAGCCTTAGGTGCTAAGTTGGTTTGGAAATTATATGACAAGCCTAGCTCCTTATGGGCACAGATTATGTTTGCCAAATATTTAAATAATGGATCGAGAGAGTACATTTTTAAAGTCTCAAATTTGCCTTTGGGTTCTGCTATTTGGAATTTCCTTTGTAAATGTAGATCAGTTATTTTGCCTCATCTCTCATGGATTATTCATAATGGTAGAAAGGTTAGATTCTGGGATGAAGTATGGAATGGACACACACCTTTGGTGAATATTAGGGATTGGTCTCCTCTAATCATTGTTCTTTCCTCCCTTTGGGGTGTTTTTGTAGTAGATAATTTTTTAATTGTGACTGGTGGACCCCTTAAGATAGCTAGATGGAAATCGATTGATTTCTTAGATGTTGATCAAAGCATGAAATTAGATTTTGAGAAGATTTTGGGGGATAGAATTGTATTTCTTTCTGATTCTGAGGATGAACTTATTTGGACAGAATATTTCTGGTAAGTACACTATTAAAGATGGTTACAACTCTCTTATGGTTGCTAAAGATTTATCATCTTGGCCTTATAAGTTGTTTTGACATTCGGCTTGTCTTCCTAAAGCTGGAGCCTTTGCTTGGTTGGCAGTTCATGACAGAGTCATTACAGGTATGAGACTAGACAGGCTTGGTATTACTGTTGTTTTCCCTTGTGTCCTTTGTAACAAAAATTTGGAATCTTCTTCACACCTGTTCCTACATTGTGATTATGCTTATGAATGTTGGCAGTGGTTGTTTGAGAAGTTAAATATATCCTTTGTTATTGGTAAGGATCTCATTTCCCATTTTAGATCTTGGCCCTTTATGTTTGCATCATCTTTTTATCCATGCCTTTGGACCATATCTCCATCTATTGTGATTTGGAATGTTTGGCTAGAGAGAAACAACAAGATATTTAAAAAAACAAGGTCTCCTGTGTTTGAGGTTCTATTAAAAATTGAGTCTTCAATCTCTGAGGTTGCTTTGTAGTTTATTTATAAGAATTTGGAAAATCTTACTTCTTTTTCGCACTGGGATAGAAGAGTTACTAGAGTTTGGAAGATGCTATCAGTTTTACCCTCTCATGGTTCAATTTTAAAAAAGAATGATGCAATAGGTAAGAGATGCTCTGCTAGATGGAAACCTCCTCCGCAGGGGCACTTTAAACTGAATTTTGATGGGGCCTTTCGTGGTAACCCTGGGCCGGTTGGGGTAGGCATGGTAATTTATGATCATAATGCAAATTTTATTCGAGCTAAGTGTCATGCTATTGGTTTTAAAACGAACAATTATGCAGAATTTCATGCTTTGTCTTTTGGATTGGATATGACAATCTCTTTGGGAATTAAGGACTTAATAATTGAAGGTGATTCTATGGTGATTATTCAATGTGTTATGAAAAAGAAATCGGATTGTTGGAATTTGCAGTATATACTTGATCCCATTTTACAAAAATTAGAATTGTTTGAATCTTTCTTGGCATCCCATTGTTACAGAGAAGTTAATAAGATTGTGGATTATTTGGCAAATTTAGCCATTGATAGCAATGCTAATCAGCGAGAGGTGGGTTTTGAGGAAATTCCTTGGGTATGGGAAGGTTTGCAACAATAGTTATATGATTTTCTTGAGTAATGTTGATGTAAATTTTTATGATGATAATTATTCCCGCTTTCCCCTTTCATTTCAAGTATTCATGTTCGTTGTCTGGAGGAGAGTTCGAGCTCATGGTATTTGATACAATAGTGTTTTTCCAAAGGTTTTTTGATACTTTCTTTTTTGGGAGGAAGGTTGTTGAAAATTATCCGTTGGGTTTTTTTGGCAAATTGTCATATGGGCTCTATGCAAAACTGATACTATATGTGTTGTGACGACATTTTGTATGTGGTTTTGGGCGGGGTGCATAAACTGATCTGTTAGATACTATAGGTTTATTTTATGAGCTGTAACCAGAGGTTTTCTTCCCAGGGTTCTTTCCTCCGGTATGCTCTTTGAATCCTGTGTAAATAAAAAATATTAATAAAAAATTTTAGTGGAATAATCCACTTTTATTGAAAAAAAAAAAATGTTAGAGTTAGAAAACCATAAAACTGATCTAAAATATAAGAAATGTATTTTATAAACTTTGACAAGTTTTTGGAGTTAGTTTTTGTTATTGTTAATATATTCATCATTTTATTTTATATTTATGATTTGTATTTTTTTGATAGGTTTTTTTTAAAATAAAAGTGATTGAGCCATTAAATTTCATTGATAGAAAATAATCAAGATTACAATCTGATGGGAGAGGTAGGATGATACTTCAAGATAGATAAAAAATTTGGACAAAATCAGTACAAACCGGAATGAAACCTGTTACAAAGGGAACCCAAATGTGCATATAACAATCAATATGGCCTCAAAAGCCAAAACTCAAATAGATCCAAGTACAAAAAGCCACCTACAAGAGATAAGATCTTACAAAAGAAGTAGCCAAAGTGGCAGTAGCCAGATATAGCAAAAAAAGGAGTTGTACTAAACGAATGGACACCACCAATTGCTTGGACTCTCTAGAGGAGTAATTTGCTGCAAAGGAGGGATTCTCAGTAGTAATTCATCTAATTGGGTCACAAGACTAACAGTCTCCCCAAATCAAGAAGAGTATCCTTGAATACATAACAAACCAGACCAAAAAGAGCTCAACACAACACCCATTAGATACAATATTATAGTTTAATATTTAATTAATTAATTTTTTATTATTATATTTTCAATAGACTATTTATCTTGGTATTTAATTCAAATATGAAAATTTGCTACTTTTGTGCAATTAGAAGTTGCATTCTTAGATAGACACAAAGATATAATTATAGTAAACCAAATTTGTATTCACAAGATGCATGTAAAAGTTGGAGACTATTAGTATAAGATTTCGACAAAAGATTTTGTGGAATAAAATAAATTATTGAAATTTATCGAAAATTACTACAAAAAAATAACTTATCGATGTATTGAATCTTAGATCAAATGATTGCTAAGATCCATTTAAGATTGCATTTGATTGTATTTTATCAAATTAAATTCTATTTGAATTCAATAAATTCTATTTTATTTTGGATTGGATTTTGAAGCATTAAACTCTTTGTCTATACCTATATAAGGCCACATTTTGAGTAGAAAATTAGTAGAGAATGAGAATCCTCCAATACTAATTTCAAGCGAATTATGTTTGACACACCCCATCATCTCAAGGGATATTTATTTTATTTTTTATATCATTCCATTTCCTTAAATTTCTCACAATTATTTTCCTTCTTTTACTGTGGGCATGTCTTGCGGGATTTTAATGCTTTGAATTCATGATTCCTTTAACTTATTAATTTATTCATCACCACTATAAGAATCAACATATGTAGTGTGATAACCAAGTGAACCATTCAAGCTTATGAGAGATGGGTTGTTGACAGGTTTATTTGATATCAAATAATTTGTGCACTTAATTCTTCAAAATGACAAAAAAAAATAATTGAGTTGTGAAAGTCCCATATATACAAAGCATTTGTAATTTTCCTAGAACTATCTAAATTTCCCTACATGATCCCTTACACAAATTATTCCACTCCAATCTTAGGGTTGGGACTTAAAATTATTCCTATATAAGTATTGATAGTGGTGTTTGTGATAGTATTCTCACAAAATACTATCTAACGAGTCCAATTCCTTCACAATTGGGCTCATTGAAGTCCCTAAAATACGTAAGTACCCCATGTTATAGTTTATTTTCTATACTCTTGCCATTACATTCGTGTTGATTTTTCAAATTTATGGGACTGTATTACAAAATGAAAGGCTTTTGAATGTTAAAACTATTAGGGAAAAAAATTACATTAGCGGCCACCTCAGTAGAAAAATTCATTGGATCAAGGATGTTTGTTTGTTAAAGTGGTAATTGAAATTTTGTACTATAGGAATCTTTCAATAGATATTTTGTCTAATTTTATTGTATAGGTAGCTTGGCATCCTCCAATTCAAAGAAATATTCTCTCTCTCTCTCTCTCTCTCTCTCTCTAAAATTCACAATTGTATATACATACACATTGTTGCATTTGAAAATGTGCATTTGGTAAGGAGATCAATATGTTGTTTGCATCTTTTATCTCCAACTATAGTATAAAAGTAATTTTGAATGATCAAACTTCTTATTATTTTCTAAGGTGCTTTATTTAACAAATCTTTATGATTAAATTTCTAAGGATCGATAACTTGAAAATGTTATAGATAATGTATGTGTATCGACTCTTCACATGTGTTTATTAACCCCTATGAATAATGTATGCCTATTATGTAATGCAACAACAACATTGATGAACTACTCATTTTCCTCTAATCTAGAATTAGTGGCTCTAGGATAATGAGGTGTTATAATTTTGGATAAAGAAACATTCTTTTCATTTCGGTTATAGTTGGACATTTAGCAATGACTTGAATGGGACAATACCAAAAAATATTGGGAACATGATCAACCTTAAAACTTAGTAACTTAATCTATGAATTTCAAGCTAGTTTGGAGGTTCTTCTATCTTTGTTTGAAGGATGATGATATCAAAGAAACAATATAACTACTAACAAATGTTGAATTTTCTTATTTTTGTAGAATCTATCATAATAGTTGATACATGGGTATGTGAAATGGTTCTATTATAGGATACTTTAAGGAACTTATATGTAGAGATCAATTCATTCAAACATATCATAGTTAACTAAACTAGAAGATGTTTAAGTAGTATCATGCTCTCATATCTTCCTTTTGTAAGACAAAACTCTTATTTTTATTGCACCCAAAAAGGTGAAAAAAAGATAGATGGTAATAAACATCAAGTTTTGTGTTCATTAGAGTAAGTTTTCAATTTTTGCATCAATATTTTAGATACACACATTATGATCCATCATCATAAGATAAGTGGATTTGTAAGTCCATAATAAATAAAACAATACAAAAATTAGGTATGGAAGCAATCCAACAAAAATGAATGAGGGAAAAAATCAAGAATAAAACAAATTATGTAGGAAGCTAATTTAAAAAAGGTGTCTACAAAGTGTGAGAACCTTCCCTTTCAAATAGGTTTCAATCATCTTTGCATTTCCTATAATTTCCATTTTGTTTGAAAGAATCTCGTATTTACTTTTTCCAAATTAAGTAGGAAGATGTTCATAAGAAAGGTACCTCAAGAAAAATGTTAGAGACTTCCCTTTCAAATAGATTGCAATTATCTTTATATTTCAACTTTCCCTTCTTATGTAAAAGAATCTCTTATATACTTTTTTCAAATGAAGTAGGGAGGTTATCTTAAAACAAGTGTCAGCCTTCTTTTTCAAATAGGTTACAATTATCTTTACATTTCCTACTTTTTTCCATCTTCTGTAAAAAGAATCTCTTATTTACTTTTCCCAAATTAAATGAGGAGGTGATTTGAAAAAGATGCCTCAAGAAAAGTGTGAGACACTTTCTTTATAATTATATTTGCATTTCTGAACTAAAAGAGGGGTAAAAATTTATTCAAACCAAAAGAAGTATAAAGAAAAGGCTTTACCAGCCCTATCAAGCTCCACTAAGTGATCCAACTTTTGACACAAATCCAGAGGTAATTGACCCCTGTCCACAATGTTCCAATTTTGCTCATGATCAGAGACCCATTTGACGAAAAAACCCACTACTCCATTCCATTCTCTAGGAATATGAGTGAAAGTAATAAAATCCAAAGAAACACACAAATTAAGAATCTGTGTAACAACCGAGACTAAATGTCAATTAACATCTTCAAAAGTCTGCCTATTCAACAAATTCACCACCACCTCCGAATGAGACTTACAAATAATCCTTCTCCACCCAAATTGACAGCCACATTCTACAACATATAAAATGACAAGAGCCTCCATCAAATTATTAGTATGAAGACATCATAAACTAAAAAAATAAACTTAAAGAGTGCCAGAACTGAAAAATTATATTTGCATTTCTTACTTTAAAAGAATCTCTTACTTTATTAAATGATTAAAATAAAAAAAGCAGACAATCAAACAAAAACAAATCAGTATAACAAAATAAAGCCACATATACAGTTGTTTGCAAGTGTTTGTACTGAGTTGTTTTACAGCTTGCTTATGTTTTAACTCTCATGGCGTGATTGCCTTCTTATATAATAGATGCTACTGGTGAAGCAGCAATCTCAGTTCAAGTTCAGATAGGTTTACGAAACAGAGAGGTTGAGGCCATGGACATAGTGTTTTCGACAATGCCCGCTATTCTGGTAGGAGCCACCATAATTTTTCTTGTGACAAAAATTCTACTAAAACACCTTGGAAGTTATAAGATCCGTCTCCCTCCAGGCCCCAGAGCTATTCCTGTGATTGGTCACCTTCATCTTCTCAGAGATAAAACCAGGCCAACTCACCAGATTCTAGCTTCACTCTCATCGATTTATGGGCCTATTATGCATCTCAAATTTGGTAGCCGCCCTGTTTTAGTGATAAGTTCTTCAGATTTAGCCAAAGAATGTTTAGCAGTAAATGATAAGTCTTTTGCTTCCCGCCCTGAGATTACACAAGCCAAGCATTTCTACAATTATTCTATTCTGGGTTGGGCTCCTTATGGCCCCTACTGGCGAAACGCTAGAAAAATCTGTGTACTCGAGGTTCTGTCTTCCAAAAGAATCCAATCATTTAGACCCAAGAGAATGAAAGAGATTTCTAAGGCAGTAAACTCTATGTTTCAACAGTCACAGTTGGAGGGTATTGTGAATATGAGAAATGTTTTGCCCCAAATGACTTTTAAAATGCTGATGGCCATGATCATAGATGACAGGTATTTTGGAGAGGACCTGGGGATTTCGATAGATTTGTTTATCCATCTGATTGAAGAGTCATTTATCCTGAAAGGAGTAATTTGTATTGGGGATTATATTCCCTGGTTGAAGTGGTTTGATTTGCAAGGGTATGAGAAGATTATGAAGAAAGTACAGAAGAAATTAGACTTGTATATGCAGAGAATATTGGAGAAGCACAGGGAGAAAGGATCAAAAGACGGAGGAGAGATGGAAGACTTTGTTAGTGTGCTGATCTCACAAGCAGAGGAGAACGGCGAAGCAATTACTGATAAAGATGAATTTGTTAAGGCAACTAGTATTGTAAGTGTTTTTGACTTTCCTAGTTTTGAAGATTTTTCTATCTATAATTTAGTTTTCTTCTTGATGAAGAATAAGCTAAGATTGTTGTCTCTTCTTTTTAAAGTTTTGATTTTAGATTTGTTAATCTAGTTATGTTAATTGGCCTATATAATATTTTTGAAACGCATGACTTGTTAGAGTAAATGCTGGCAAGGATGATAGGATGTCTCTAAGCCTTGATTGTAGGGAATAGAGGTTCTATTTGCAACATATTTCAGTAAGATCTTTTTGTGATAGTGAGGAGGGGATTCCATGGGAACTAGGGAAGAAGGGGCAATTGGAATCTAGGCCCTCAAAGAAATAATAATAATGGTGAAGTGTTTAGAAGGCTTCTGATTATTATGTTGATCTATGTTAGGGACTTTGCATAGTTTATTGGTCCAACTCAATGGTGGAATTAGCACTAGATTCTTCACCTTGGAAGAATTAGGTTGGAAGCTTTAGTGATGATTTAGATTGTGTGAAGGATCCCAATAGAATACCTTGATGATAGGCTTATTAAAAGGTCTGCAGTCTGCACCTCATATTGGTTGTAATGTGTTGTGCTTCCTTTCAACCAAGATGTTCAGACTTTTTGAAGAGGGAAAGATAATGTAATGTAATAGCTGTTTAATTATAGATCTCTTTTATCGATTTAATTGTGTGGGATGACAAATATGCAGTCCTTAAAAAGTACTTGTCTAGTCCATTTTACTACTTTGTAGCTGTTGGTGGTTTGTGCGTTGTGACTGCTGTTCTGGTAGTTGCTCTTTTGGGGGCTTTTGTGACTCCTTATTTAGAGTTTTTGGTGTTAGTGTATTTGGTGCTGTGCCACTCTTATGTGCGTTGTGACTGCTATTCTAGTAGTTGCTCTTTTGGGGGCTTTTGTGAGTCTTATTTAGGAGTTTTTTTTGGTATGAGTATATTTGGTGCTGTGCCACTCTTATGTAGAAGATTTATTTTTTTTAATTTGGTTTTTGCTTGATGAATGATAAGCTAATATTGCTGTTTCTCTTTTGTAAGTTTCTGTTTGGTATTTTGAATCTATCCATCCAATTCTCTGTGATGTGATGTTTGGTTTGGCCTATATACTGTTCTTGAAATGCAAGACTTGGAGGAACAGAGCATATTATGAATTTATTTTATAAGGACTGAAGAGTGTTTGTAAGTCTTGTTTGCAGGCAACAGAGGTTTTATCTGCATCAGATATTGCTTTGGATTATAGAGCCTGCAGTGCTTTAGCACATTGTTGTCGTTGTTCATATTTCCCAACATGCAAAAATGTTACCCCATTCCATTTAGATGTTCGACCAACATTCCTTTAGCCGATCATCCTTATAAGGATTGTAACTAGCCACAAATGTCAGATTCACAAATCCAAACCATTATATGAGCCAGTGCTTAGAAATCCACGAATGTTGGAGACTGTAATCCCAACTACTCTAGCAGAAGCTGTCACTTCCATATCCTCCTCATCAGCTGTCAATCTCAGTGTTAAGGACAAACATTAAAATCAGATCTTGATAAAGATTTGGAAGGATTTTGTCTTAATTGCTCCTATCTGTCCAATATCAAATCTGCAGAACACATTTTGAAATACAAAACTTGTATTGCAATCTTTTGCTTCTTCTTTTCATCACCGTATAGGTCAGGGTATTTTATAATTTGTGTTTTCCCTCCTTTGTTGGATATATTTAGAAGATTCTAGAAACATCATGAAGAGAGGAATATGTTTATAGCAAGAGCCAGTAGATGAATAGCTAGAACTGGGCATTGTCATAAGTGTGCTGGGGTGCCAAAAAAGAGCAAAACAAAAATGCATTCACTAGCAACAACAGTCAGAGAAAAGAGTATGAGAAGAAGAAACAGAGCATGAGAAACAGTCATTAGACTCTAGAAGCATCATGAAGAGAGGAATGTGTTTATAGCAAGAGCAGTAGATTAATAGCTAGAATTGGGCATTGTCTTAAGTGTGCTGGGGTGCCAAAAAAAAGCGAAAAAAATGCATTCACTAGCAACAACAGTCAGAGAAAAGAGTATGAGAAGAAGAAACAGAGCATGACAAGCAGTCATTCTTTTTGTTGGAGCCAACGAATGCAGAGACTCTTTTCTTTTAGTTTATTTTGAACACAAGGAAAGGGCAACAGCCCCGCTGTTTAATCTTTGTATGAGTTTGAAGTTAATATAAATATATAATGAATACATACGATTTCTAATGACATCTTTATCTCTTTTTCTTATTGCCTTGCAGGCTATGTTAAATGGAGGGTCTGGTACATCTTCAGGTACTGTAGAGTGGGCATTGTCAATGTTGTTGCAACATCCCCAGGTAATGAAAAAGGCACAAGAGGAGCTTGATTCTAAAGTTGGACGAAACAGATTGGTGGAGGAATCAGATATACCCCAGTTGACATACCTGCAAGCAATTGTTAAAGAGACTCTGCGTCTTCATCCATCATCGCCTATGCTGATGCCACACAAATCTATTGAGGATTGCACAATAGGAGGGTATCATATTCCTGCAGGAACAATGCTGATTGTAAATGCATGGGCAATTCATAGGGACCCAAAAGTGTGGAATAAGCCACTGGAATTCATACCAGAGCGTTTTATGGAGAAGGAATTTGAGATATATAACAGGCAAATGAGAGGGAATGACTTTAAGATGATTCCTTTTGGGGCGGGGAGAAGATCATGTCCAGGTGCTTCTTTGGCAATGTGTGTGATAGAAACAACTCTGGCAAGTTTGTTGCAGAGCTTTGATTGGTTTGTTCCAGATGGAACAACCATTGACATGACTGAAAGGATTGGTTTGACAATGCCAAGGGCAACGCCTCTGGAGGTTACCATCAAGCCTCGTCTTTCCCACCATCTATACCAGCAAGAGGTCTAGTTATGGACCGTTGAATTCCTCTGTTTCTGTCTATAGTCTGTATGCAGAATAAATATCATGCTCATATGATTGGGGGCACAAATAATTGATCAGCTTCAGCTTAATGTGATGGTAAATGGGATCCATCCCTGCTTTAGATTAAAAAGATTTCCCAGAGAAAACATACTGTCAATTTTTTTCTGGAAAAACTTTGTAGAGGCTAATGAAGCTTACCATGTTATTGCTTCAAGATATTATTACAAATACCAGCAATATCATAATATGCAATGTAAATATTTTTGGGTTTCTATGTATTTAGACGTTAGGGATTTAATCTTAGAAGTTAAAATATAAGAAATATATTCTATAAACATCTGGTAATGTCCTACCAGCTTAAGAGATAAGTTCTTGCAATAAGTTTTTGTTTTTTATTATTAATTATTTTATTTTATATCTCTGTTTGTGTTTTGAAGTCAATGTGAACAGTGTATATACAATTTTTAAAATTTTTTTTATTAGATAAAAGTCAAAATTACAATAAACAGTTATAGCATAATAGACAAGATTCACACAACAGAAGTGGACAGCAATCCACAATCAAGAATTACATCAAAAAAATAAATTATTTTTCCACAATCCAAACCAGAAACAAGAATAACAAGAATTACATCATAATTACATCATAATAGTACTGCTGGAACAAGACAAGAATTACATCATAATAGTACTGCTGGAACAAGACAAACTAATAGTCAAAGTATCTGAAGTAAGACGGTATGGGCTCTTAGGTACATAGTCTGGTATCCTTTCAACTTTCAATTCCTAAGTACATATGGGAAAGGTGCCAGCATGGGAGTCTAGACAGAAGTATGGACCTCAATGAAGCCTGCGAATTGAGGAAAAACCATAGAATATGGTCTCATGGAATGCATAGAAAAGGAGAGATAGGAATGAAATGGATTTGGGAAGGATTTTATAGTTGCCAAGCAAACAAAATTGGCAAGTGTAAAGACAAATTCCAAAGACAAGCCCCTTATATTCCTCGCGAAAGCAAAAATGGGGAGTTTGGGAACCATGTACATGGAAATTCATTGACATATAAAGGGCCATTGAATGGCGTGAAGAGGAGAGAGTGTTTAGAGGGAGGAACAACATGGAGGAAAGATTGCAGAGGATCATGAGAAAATTGAGGGCAGCGTTAAAATGAGCTTGGGCTCATGTTGATTGTGGTTTTACTTGTGCGTTAGTGAACAATGGGTTGATGTGCCTGTGGTGCTGACTCAGTCTTGTAGTATGGTGATTGTGTGCCGACTTTGTTGATGTGCTGCGTGGAATTGTGCAGTATATAGAAGACATGGCTAGTGCTAAATTTGGAGCTCTGGAAGATGGCATGGACATCCATAAAAGAATAAAAGAAGGGAGTTTGGCCAAATGGTGTAGTTGCAACTTCTATCGTAGACGTGTTCCAAATAAGGAAGCATAGACAAAGCATGCAAATTGTTTGACAAAATGCCTAAAAGAGAGGGGTTTCATGGAATGCGATGATGGTAGGATATGCACAATTTGTTGTTGTTGAAAAAGCTTTTGGAAACTTTCAAGAAAATGCAATTGGTAGGTGAAAAGTCAGGCTCCACAGTGGCTGCCAACATACTTCGGCATGAGAGCTAGGTGTCTTTAGGTTAGATACTAACCTCATGTTTCCATGCAGCTGTTTATGAGCATTTTCTGCGTAAATTTAAGCAGCTAGAGTGTTCCCATGTAAAATTCTAATTAAGAGAAAATGATAAATTGGAATCTTTTGCTATTTTAGTGGAGCAGCAGCTACTTAAAAAATGAAAATAAGCTTTGAAAAAAAGGGGGGCTAGAAATAAACTAAGCACAGCATGGGGACATACCCTAAACCAGTGTTGTTCATTATAAATGATAATGGATTGCTCATTCACATATACATTGTAAAAAACAATCAATTGCATGATGGGTGTTGAATAAGAGATTTTTGTTTGTTTGTTTAAGATTAAATATTGTGACGAATTTATTAAAGGCATGTGCTTATGATAATGTATGAATGCCATTATTAAGCTAGCAAATATTGAGTTGATTATGTGAACAATAATTATAACATTTCTATTTGGACAAACAACAAAGATTAGTTATAATGGTTCCGAAGTAAGGTTATAGACAACATAAAGAAGTGAAACTTAAATGTCATGATCAATTTAAAGATTTAGTGGAGAGATGAATAAAATATTATACATGTAGCACAATATTGTTGTAATTCAAGGATATCTATCATGTCTATTATGGGTTCCCTATTACTAATGTATAAATGAAGAAGTGACAAACGGGTATGCATAATTGCAGAACTTTAAACAAGTTTGAATTTAATACTTGTGGATATTGATAATCTATCATGTAAAAATTATAGAAGTGTACACCATATCATGATCATAACATCAATACAAACTTGATGACCTCACCTTCATCAATCTATCTATCTTGGTTGTTCGTGGAGGTGGAAGCACCAAAATGAGGTTCTAATTGTGGTAGACCTCTAAAACACAACCTCAACATTTTCATCTTTGTTTTCCTTGTGTGCAAGTTTTCGAAGTGAGCTTGGGAGCTAGCAAGAGGGTTCAATCATGGACTAGCTGTGAGACATTCTTCTCCTTTTATCTCTTTTCATACTTAATATTGTAGTTATTTTCACTTTCTATTACTCTTTTATTTCACTTAACAATTTACTTGAGATGTATATTTGTCATAGTGTACTTTATGTATGCTTCTATGCTCCATCCATACGGGACACTAGCACGTAGTGTTGTCATCCTAGACTTGCGCGCGCATCCTTAGGTAGAGACTGTATAGAGGCTACTAGTGAGTCTTTGTGACCTATCCTTTCACATTTGATAGACAATCTATCTAGTAAAATCCATTATAGGTTTGGATAGTTAAGTAGTTTGTATCTCCTAGCTCACCATAGCACCAATTTAGTGAGGTGGACTAGGCTTATTTGCTCCTCTGGGATTTCATTACTTTCAGAGTGTCAAATTTCCTCCCCCATAATATTGAACTTTGGAAGGAGACAAAAAACTATGAAAAGGATAATAGAGGTTCTTGCAAACATAACTATCCCTAGTATGCTATATCAATTTGTCTTCTTTGTTGTTTACAATAATTATATGTTGAAATAGTTGTTGAATCATATGGAGAGCTTGTATTGTTGTCTGGTAGACACACACACACACAATACACACACACACACACACACACACACACACACACACACACACACACACACACACACACATTGTAATGGAGGGAATTTGTCACCTCAAGGACAAATTGTCCTTCTGATTACCTCTAGGAACTAGCGCTAAGATGAGCCAGGGGATGACAGATTTATACAAAGAGCGTCAGCCACCCAAGAAGTGTCTCTAGACGGCTCTGTAGACCCTCTACCCACTGGACGAGCGTGTGGAGCTGGGACACTAGCGTGACACATGTTGGCATATGCACACTCCAATGAGACATTGTAGGTGATTGAAGGTTTTGTCATTGATGGCAACCTTACAATCCTATGACATCGACGAGACATCATATCAATACCAGCAAAGCAGACTCTACACCAGCACTTGGACTCCTGACACCGGCAGGGAAAAGAAGCATACCGACATAGAGGTCGACAGGATTTTTGTTGTAATATATTTTATTTATTATTGTAAAATCTTTGTAAGCCGACTTGGCATGATGCAAAATGACTCATATATATAAGAGTTCATTGTAGAACATTGTAAGAAGGTAGATAGAAGAAAGTGATGCGAAATATGTAATTAGGCAGACCTATTATGCGAAATATAGGTTAAGGGTTTATGTTAGAAGTAGAGTAGAAACCGGTACTAGATCTGGCATTATAGATGCTATTCTGAAGCAGTACAAGACATTGGATTTATACAATCCATTTTGTAAGTCAGTGAGACTTCCATTTTGAGCAGTGTGCTCTAGGCACTTGGCCTTTTTGCATGTGCAGCCCCTCTTGTAGCAGTAATATTCTCTTATTGGCCAGCAAGTGAATATTGTGGGTCACAAATCCCACCGAGGTTTTTCCCACACCGGGTTTCCTTGTTAAAATCATTGTGTTATGGTGTGTCTCTTATGTGGTTGCCTTTATTTCTGTTTATTGCATTATTCTCTGCTTACTGGTACACAGTTTTAATATGCTATACATGTTTTAAGTTGAGAAATTCTAAATACCAGTCAGATATTGATTCACCCCCCCCTCTCAGTATCTATGGGAATCCTAACAATTGGTATCAGAGCCTGATCCTCTATTTTCATAAGCCTAACAGCTTGAGGAAGATCTTGACACTGGTAGACATGGAAAACTTAATGAAGCAATTGGAAGCAGCTCTCTCAGATTTTGATACAGAAAAGTTGAAGAATATCAAACTTGAAGATGATCTAAATTGATGCAAATTGAGGATGATGAAAAAGAAAGTCTAAATGAGTAGATATGCAAGCTAAAACAAGAGAACATGACAACAAAGAATGAGATGCAGGATATGACTATGAGATTTTGTAAAGAAATTGAAGATAGAAAGAAGAATGAAGAAGATTTGACCAGAAGACTAAGTGATGCAGCAAATGAGAACACCAGACTTAGCTATGAAAATGATTTGTTGAAGACAGATCTAATGCATATACAGAATGACTCCAATGAACTAATGTGGCGGAAAGAGATCTTAGAAAGAGATTTGGCTGTTGCTAATCAACATAAAGAAAAATTCAAGAGAAGCTCAGAAGAACTTGATAACTTGGTGAAGAACCAGAAACCCAAAGGTGACACTTGTGGAATTGGTTTTGAAGTTGGAGAAAGCTCCGGTACTGCAAATACATAGGATCACAGTAAACCGGTAAGACAACCTAATGCTTACAAATTTAATGGAAAATGCTTTAACTGTAATAAGTATGGTCATAGAGAAAATCAATGTAGATCTAGAAGTTATCAGAACTCCAATACACCCACTGGTCAATGTTCAAGATGCAACAAAGTTGGTCATAACTCTAAAAATTGCAGAATGAATGTTAGATGTTATGTTTGTGGAAGATTTGGACACCTATCTAATCAATGTAGAACACAAACCGACATAGGTTATGGGAAAGCTATTCAGAAGAATAATGTGACTTCTTACGCATGCAACAAAATTGGGCATATTGCTAAATTTTGTAGAAGCAAGTCCTCACTGACAAATAACAATGGTCCCAACTTGAAAGGAAAAGAAAAGGTTGAAGAGGTTAAGCATGAATTTTCAAAACAATGGATTAGAAAGTTAGACATAAACAATGTTGGAAATACTCCTCCATCGGTAGAACCAATCAACACACCACCAGCAGAACAGAGTAGTACTCCACCAACAGGAAGCTCTTCATCAAATTGAAGAATGTTTCCTTGAGGGTTTGGCAATCAAATGAGACATATGCTATTATTCCCTCGGTTGATGGTAAAAAGTAGAAATTACTTCTACCGGCAAATGAAGTTAAGTGATTACTTAACTGACGAGCATTAATTGTGGTAGTTGGCGAAATTGGCATTATAAATCAGAGGTTTTGGCTCCATTTCACTTCACCGTGAATTCAAACACTCGAAGAGCGAGAAATCTCTAGAGCAAAGGCAATTCGAGCGAAGAAGCATAAGGATTTCAGCATTCATCCTTCCAAAGGCAGATAAAGGTATTTATCATGGCATCCTCCTCTACACCTGAATTTATAGCTAACCTTACTATAGTCGAGGTTATCAAATGCCCTAGGCCCGTGTTTCAGCTAGTTCCCGAAATAGGTAAAAATGATGATAACATAGGTGCATTCTCCCAAATTCCCAAAGGTGTTGTTTATGCAGAAGACCCTAGAATTTACATCCACTGTCATATAGAAAGAACTAGGAGATGAGGAAATCAAGGACATGTACAAAACAGTTATCTATGATGATTCTGGAAATGTGAAGCCTGAACATAAAATTGTTGAAACCCTAGGATTCATTGAGATCCTTAGCATTCCAGACTTTCCAAAGGATATTATTAGGATAGTATTGATCAGGGTTCATGGTGCTTTCTTTTGGCTAGATTCGGTCCACAAAATCACAAAGGAAGCTGTGAAAGCTATAACAGGGTTACCTTCCACCGGTAACAGGCCAGACAAAACCAAGAAGGTCTCAAATGACCTAGTAACCAAACTAATGGGTGCCACATCCGACAAGAGATCATTGAGGGTTAATGATGTAACTGATATAAATGTAAGATTCATTAGCATGATTCTTGGTTACAAAGCAACTCATGCCAATAGACTCAGTTTAGTTTCTAGTTTATGCATTAAGAGTGCTTATGACATGGTTAAGGATAATGCAAAAATTGATGTATGTGAATGGCTAAAGGATGAGTTGATTGATAATTTAGGAAAAAACAAGAAGGATAAGAAAGGAACTTTTAGATTTGGTAATCTGCTTGTATGCTTAATGCTACACATAACCAAACAAGTTCCCGATATAGGCCACAAAAGCCTTGGATTTGATATACCGGTAGGGAAACAGTTGTCAAACCTATTCAACAACATGGGTGAAAGCAAATAAAAGAATATTAGTGAGTATTTTCAAGCACTTAAGGCCAAAATGAACAAAAGAATTAGACTGTCACAGGAAATTGTTGATAAGTATAAGGATGATATATGTTTTGTGATTAAGAAGGATGAGATCTGGATGGAAGCAGTGATCCCAAGAACAATCTGGGTAACTGAGATGGGTTATGAGACTGATGATCATATCATTGAGACTTATGCTAAAGCCCTTCTGGAAGCTCCTAAGGAACCAAAGGAAGAAGTATTTGGTAGTGCTGAGACGATTGAAAGCCAAATTCAATCTAAGAAAAGAGTAAAGAAAGTTGAAGCAGTTGTGAGAAGAGGCACAAGATAGGCAAAGGCCATCAAAGAAGATGTACTAAAGCAAATTGGTATCACTAAAGATGAGTTGGAGGCATTACAACCTGAAACTCACCTATCACGGGTAGCCACTTCTTCTGAAAGTGACATGCCTACCACATTCAAAAGAGTTGTAAGGAAAAGGGATCCTTCACCGGCATCCACACCTTCACCTAAAAGAACTAGACAAAAACAACAAGCAGTGAGGTCACCGGTAAAGAAAACAACTCCTAAGAAAAAGATGACCCCTAAAAGGAAAAGGACTCAACAAAATATTACTCCAATTGACAGACTGCTAGATGAAATCACTGAAGAAGGAAATCTCAAAAACATCAACAGACTATATGACTCACTATCAGTTGATGAGAAAGAGCAAGTTGAAAACAGTGTTATCTTACACTTAGATATGTATAAGAAATTTTTATTGGAAGTTGTAGATGAAATACCAAGTGAACTTTATAAGAGATTGGAAGCAAGGAGACAAGCTATTGTCGAGCTTGATAAAAAGATAAAAATTGAAAAATTACTTGTTGTTTACCTAGTAAACTCACCGAAGGAGATTGATGACTTAATTACAGAAGCCAACCGGTCAATATTCTCTACTGCACACTGGCATATTGCCCTAATGGTAGTAAGAGTGAATGAAGTAACAAAAGAGACATAAAATGCATGGGATTCCTTGTGGAGAAGGAAAAGTAGGAAGAGTATCGGAACCCCAAGCCTATCAAAGTCTATCAAAAGGACAAAGATAAGGGTAAAGGAAAGGTTGGTGGTCCCCCAAGCTTGAAAATAAAAGATAACTTATCCCCACCGCCTCTGATTACTCCACCGGTAACAACAACAAAAGATAAACCGGCAGATGAAAGTATGGGTATAAAGGATACAAATCCTAATCCCAAGGTTCTATACATAGTAAATGTTGATACTCATACAATCAACATTGTAGTAGACAAGGACTCCACTGGTATGACTGACAAAGCTGATAATATAGAGAAACCGACAGATGACAACAAAGGTTCAGGAACAGGGACAAGTTCACATGGAAACAGTGCCATCGACAATAGGAGAGAAACAAAAACCTTGCTTAAGGAAAAGGAAACACAGACTGACCTACCAGAGGTCACTACAAGAATGGTTACTTCCTCCACTGGCGGAATTCAGAATATAGGTTCCTCCTCTGCAGGTTACAAATCAACCAATGTAACTGAAGTTCTTTTGGATTCTTTGAAGAAAATAACTAATTGCAGTTCACAAGCCTATAAAGCTATAGATGACACAATCCCAGTTTTGAAATTGATAGCTCCTAACTGTAATATAGATAACAAGGATTCTTTAGGTCAACTTGACACATTGTCAAAGTACATTATAGATCACACAGTAACAGTTGACAAAATAAAGGAAGATGCACTCAAAGAGAAGTTGGAAATAGAAAAACAAAAATTCTTTGAAAATCAAATAAAGAAGTGTACCAGAGAATTTGACACACTTCTATCAGAACTATGCAGCTCATTAAAGGAATTTAAAACTCTATACAGAGATATATGTAAGACAAACTTTTTGACAGTTGACATAGATAAGAAAATGAGCAAGGTACAGGATGAAATCAATAAACTTGCTGACAATTTTGTTAACTCACCTGATACATTATTAGTTTTTGAGCAAAAAGTAACAGGTTTTGAGGATGAAATACTTAAGTTAGAAAGAGAAAAAGAGACAATAATAAATAAGGCTAAGAATCTAAAACTAAGACTGAGTCCCAGACTGGATTATTTAGCATCTTTGAGGAAATAAATCTCTGAGGCATTAATACAAGGACAAAAAACACCGGAAGAGCATATGTAGCAACTCATCGGTACAGTTCAAAGAACAGAGGTAGCTTTAAAAGACAGTAAGAAATTTATGGAAAGCATAAATTTGGTTTTGGCAAATATTTTTCAAATTGTAACCACCCGGCTACAGGGTTGAGTAATGAAACCATACTCTATTGACATCTTGACAACCTTTGTCATTGATGCCAAAGGGGGAGTAGTGGTATGAGAAAATAATCAGGAAAAGACTCATCTACTCAGGGGGAGTTCACACATTTTTGGATCACATATTTTTGGACACTTTTTGGATGACACATTTTTGGATTTTCTCATGAGTGTTGCCATCAATGCCAAAGGGGGAGATTGTTGGCATATGCACACTCCAATGAGACATTGTAGGTGATTGAAGGTTTTGTCATTGATGGCAACCTTACAATCCTATGACACCAATGAGACATCATACCAGCACCAGCAAAGCAGACTCTACATCGACACTTGGACTACTGGCACCGACAGGGAAAAGAAGCATATCGACACAGAGGCTGACAGGATTTTTGTTGTAATATATTTCATTTATTATTGTAAAATCTTTGTAAGCCGACTTGGTATGATTTAAAATGACTCATATATATAAGAGTTCATTGTAGAACATTGTAAGAAGGTAGATAGAAGAAAATGATGCGAAATATGTAATTAGGCTGACCTATTATGCGAAATATAGGTTAAGGGTTTATGTAAGAAGCAGAGCAGAAATCAGTACTAGATTTGGCATTATAGATGATATTCTTGAAGCAGTACAAGACACTGGATTTATACAATCCATTTTGTAAGTCAGTGAGACTTCCATTTTGAGTAGTGTGCTCTAGGCACTTGGCCTTCCTGCATGCACAGGCCCCTCTTGTAGCAGTAATATTCTCTTATTGGCTAGTAAGTGAATATTGTGGGTCACAAATCCCACCGAGGTTTTTCCCACACCAGGTTTCCTCGTTAAAATCATTGTGTTATGGTGTGTCTCTTATGTGGTTGCTTTTATTTTTGTTTATTGCATTATTCTCTGCTTACCGGTACATAGTTTTAATATGCTATACATGTTTTAAGTTGAGAAATTCTAAATATCGGTCATATACTGATTCACGCCCCCCCTCTCAGTATCTGTGGGAATCCTAACAATGCATTGTTGTCCTATAGGGATGGAGCGCAAATTCCAGGTAGAAAGTCCTGGACATGCTAACAAAACTTATAAAATAGCTAAACAATGTTGAAAACAATGAAAAATGCAGATTACGAAGTAGAATAGAGAAAATACTAGAGAATGAAGAAATCTCACAACTGGTCCATGCTGTGAAGCCTCCTGCAAGATAATCCCCTCTTCGCAAAACTGTGCCTACACACATGCAGGAGAGAAAATGTTGGGGGTTGTGTTGTGGAGCCTGCCTAAGTTAGACCCCCATTTTGGTGTTTCCACCTCCACAGACAATCCAAAAAAAGCCACGGGAAAGGAAAATGATGAAGAAGATGATAAAGAAGAAGGTAAAAACAGATACAAAGACAATGCTATGCTATTTTGTGATTGGAAAATAAACGAGATATTGGAAATGCAAGATAGGGTTAGATTACTCTCCTAGTGCTTGACAAGTGTTAGTATGCTTGGTAAACTCGGTAGCTTGATGATGCTGTAACAATGGTGGCGGTGTCTCCAAGAGCAATTCTTCAATCTACCAAAAGATCCTTTGGAAATGTCCCAAAACCAAGGATATAGGCTAAGGGACAAGTTTGAATATTGGTGGCCGAGTAGGGAGGCATTACGATTCCTTCCTGGTGTGGGTCATAACGTCCCAACAACCACCTATTGGCTGGTAGTTTGGCGGGATGGTAGCATGCCGCGTGGACATCTCCATGACGCGCTTGCATCTGTGAATTTGTCACATCGGTAGTGTTGGTAATGCCTCCAGGGAAGCTGACATGGACTTCTTCAGTGGACAAAAGGACAAGTTGGCGAACCTGTCCTCCAACCAGCATGGGGGAGGTGCCACATTCACAATTGCCACTAAAGGTGATGAGGGTGATATATTTGACTCTACATTTTTCCCCCACTTTAGCAAGAATGTCTCCTTTAAGAGATGTGAAGCTAAAGTAGGAAAGATAGAAAAGGTGAAGAGGAAAAAATATCGCGATAGGGAAGCAGATGCTCATTGATTAGATGAAGTTGCCCCTGGCGTATGATGTTAGGATTTTGGAATGGAAATCGGTACTTGGAACATCGACAACACACTAGTAGCAGTCTAGCCTGATGGATGATAAGATATGATAAAGAAGTTGGAACAAAGTGCAACAAGAACAAGTCTCATCGTGGAGGAAAGTCCTTGATGATAGAAAGATGCAAGATAGGGCAGTTACCATTGGTACAAGATACACCGATATGGTTAGTGTGGTATGCATGTTGAGAGCCATATGATAGGCTGTGATAAGCCAGTATGGATGACCATATGATAGGGAAAATTGGAATGACGATATGGATAACCATATGATAGGGAAAATTGGAATGCCGATATGGATAACCATATGATAGGGAAAATTGGAATGATGTGCCAACATGAGTAGCGAGGAGTCGGATCACCATGTGATAGAGAAAATAAGTTAATTGACATGGGTAGCGACATGCTAGATTGCCATGCAATAGGACAATTAGAATTGAACATAGTAGATTGGCCTCTACCAAGGCAAGAAAGATGATGCAGATTGGAAGGATGGTTTAGCCCCCATGTAGGAAATCTTTGGAACAGATCAAGTGGTTTTTCCCCCACCTAGGCACACATGATAAATAAAATGCATGAAAAAGCATGAAAATACAGGCACAAATGCAAAAATGGTGATATGATGGCCCCCCCTTAGAATGATATGCATGGAAGGCATGTCATTCTAAGAAGAAGAAGAGTTGTGGCACACCAACATAACAAATGTTTTTGTGGAATGCCACCAAGAAATAGTGGCACATAAATGTCCACAACATCAAAAGATGCAATGCAAGAGGACATGGGAATCTGATAGTTTGGCATCAAAACCCATAGTAGTGTAAAAAAGA
This sequence comes from Cryptomeria japonica, assembly GCF_030272615.1. Lineage (NCBI taxonomy): Eukaryota > Viridiplantae > Streptophyta > Pinopsida > Cupressales > Cupressaceae > Cryptomeria > Cryptomeria japonica. The sequence goes on along the minus strand of NC_081415.1, from coordinate 50,438,492 downwards.
CATAATATCACTGCGAGATGGGTGTATCGTCATAGGGCCAAATCTCTCGAATCTAAAGAAGAGCACAAGAAGACAAAGATAAAATAAAAATTTGGGTCAACATTGAAGAAAACAAAGGATGCCCCCAACACTTTGCATTGTCCCTGAATGTCGAAAAGCAAGATACAAAAAATAGAAGGAGGTAAACAAATAGAGGAATGTGTACAACAAATAATCCCCTATATCCAAGCACCTATGGAGTAACTCGGGTCCTGCAGGAGAGAACAACAAATAAAGACAGTCAACCTCCCATATCCAGGTACCTACGGGGTGACCTAGGTCCAACGGGAGGGAACAAATAGATAAAGAAAGCACAGGGGAACACATGCACACAAATGGAGATAAAGGAGAAAAGTCCTAACGACCAACCCTTAGGAAGGGATCGTATTGCAGGAGATCATCGTCCTCAAGAAGAGCCTCATCCTCCCAATCTAGGTCATAAGGTGGGGGGGGGGGGGGGGAGCTCGGAGAGGGACTATTGCAAGGGCTACACCGGGTGCCTCACTAGCAGCGAGGGCAAGAGACGAAGTAGTATAAATGTCTTCGTGTTCAAGCTCGGAGGGGGCGAGGGTCAACGATCATGTGAAGATTGTAGACAAGGCCAGAATGTCCTCCAAGGAGTCGAACATGTAGGCCTCCGCACTAATACATTTGGCCTAAAATTCCAATGGAGGTTTCTGAGGGAGAAGGTATATTGTGAACAAATTTGTTGTTTTTTGAAAAATTGCCCGCATTTGTGAGAATTCTTACGATCATTCAATATTTGTTTTTGACAGAGAAGGAATTGACAATGAAATTTGTGCTTTTTTGCAAAAAGTGCCCGCGTTCATCGAAATTTCGATGTCCGCGGGCATTACTTAAAAAAAAAAAGACCAAGAAATTTCAAATCATTTTCATGGCCTCTTCCCTTTCTCATGTTGCCACCCCAGTAGCATACTCTCGCCCAGAGTAAGCGTACTCCAATTTTTGGATGAGGCATCGCGTGAACCGTTTTGATCGATTAATGCCAGCTCCGAGCATTGCCGACTCATGGAGTAGGGTTTGCGAAAATGGGAACAATGCCGGCTCATGGAATAGGGAAGGTGTAAAGTTCTATGAACATCCCCCAGCTTGTGCGAAAATGGGAGCAGTGTCGGCTCATGGAATAGGGCATGCTCCCGGGGGCTAAAGACCAATATGCTTCATTCCCCTTCTTTCATTCATTAGTATCGATCACCCATCTATTTTGCACCTGTAGATAGTGATGTTTTTGATTCCCCGTTGGCCTGGGCATAGGTGTAAAGCTCTGTCAAAATCCCCTAGCCTATACGAAAATGGAAGCTTTGAAATGGCAAGCTGACTGTTTGACAGATTGCCTCACAGAAATTGGAAGTTTTGGAACAAGGTATGAACATCTATCATCGGATAAATAATAGAGGAATTTTGTCACATGTTGTAGCTGCAATTGCCGGGGTACATGTTTTAAAGATGTTTTATATCATAGAATCAACATTCCAATGTCTATTTATTTTTTAAAATTTGGATATCGTATTCCCAGTTGATGTCCATTTTCATGAAACTCTTCCTTTAGGCAAGCAAAAAAAGCCTGAAAAAACTACACAAGGCTTAAACCATTATTCATAGCCCCTAGAAAATCTCATATTTCTCATAAATGTACGACTACAATTGACTACAAGTGAAAGAATGATAGTCGAGAATGCATATACAATCAAATTATGATGATCTAACACCAAATTAGACTCAAAATTAGAATGTTTAGCTTGCTGACATTATGTGAAACAATTGGCAAGAGTCCTCAGAAAATGGGCGTATGATGATGCAACCTCAAATTCCTCTTATTTCATATCTAAATCAAACAAATGCCTCGTTGATAGACATAAATACATGTTATAGGCAGCTAATGTAAAATTACAGGGACTATCACAATAATGTATCAAAATCAGACTTCACTAGATTATTGAGATTTCGTCAAATATGTCATGCAACCTCTGAAAACATATTACAACTACAAGCCCATTCAAATCTTATTATAAACTAGTTCCAATGCAATCATAGGATCTTTACATAGGCTGACTACCAAGAGATATGCTATTGATTTTCTGAAGACATTAGATAGTCACTAACTAAAGCATATATCTCAAAAATACAATGAAAGAAGAGGTTTGAAGAACCTAATTAAGCTATGCCCAAGTCTGGTGATCTAAGCACCAACATTACTCATCCAAAATAAAGCCATGTTAGAGTTAGGATCTTAAATACTTTCTCTTAGACAAGAGATAAAATTAAAAAACCACTTGATTACTACAATAAATTTATTTTCTTATTAAAAATATAAATAATTACATTAGATATATGTTCCACATAAAGAAAAGAAATGATGAAAATCATTTGTGTCTTAAATAATGAGATCAACAACTAAAAATGGGAAAATAATATCCTAATTACAACTCCCTAATTAGTATAAGATACTATTTCCAATATTATACTAAGGATAAATATTCAAAAAGTATAATAATTACACTAATACATTTATCACTCTCATGCCTTCCTTAATTTGATATAAGCTCCCTCTATCCAAATATGAATTCTCAAGGGAGTTGTATGTGTCAATTATTCAAGCTTCTTCTAAATCTATTCCAACCTCTTCTTCCAACACATGTCTTGATGATGGTTGAGTATCTTTAAACTTTGAAAATATGAATGAACAAACTCCTCTAGACATGATTTAAATACTACATTTAATTATAAACATGGAAGCAATGGACATGATTTAGGATGTGTGCAATGAAGTGTGGAGGTTCATGAGAAATATACATTACATTTTTCTGAAGAAGATTTAGGTTTCTATCCTTCTCCTTTGTTGACATCCTCTCCCCCATTGTCTAATATATCTATGACTTTTCCAACAACTTTTAATCACAACAAGAGATAATTTTGTATGAGTTTATTAAAGCCAACTTTATTACTCTCGCCTTGAAAAATTGAAGAAAAAACCATAAACAAAATTAGGACAAAATTACCTATTAGGGGCTCATTTTCATTCATGGTACTACGTACGATTTCATGTGAATTCATACTTGGGAGGAAATGTAATAGCCTAGTTCTTCTTGTCTCTACATTGTGAAGCAAGAATAATAGTTGTCAATTGTTCCTCTTTTTTAAGGATCCACTTTACCTTTGTTTATTTTTATCTTTTATAACTTGATATCCTTTCTTGCATAGAATTGTCCTCAATCCAAATTCTCTCCTTACTTGGATGTGTGTGTTCCTTGATTAGGACCTCTTTCTTTCTTGAAATGGTATGTATTTTATGAATGATGTCTCCTTAGTGATAGAAAGTGTGCAATCCTTCATCAAGGATACCATTTCCTAGCAATATGGAAGGTTTGTATTCTTAATCTCCTGCCCATTTCTTAATTTAAAAGATGATATCTTTATTAAATATCTCCTCTATTTTTGGAGGTAGACATCCTTAGGAAAATATCTCTTCCTCCCTCTTTAAAATGATCCCTTTACACTTGTTGAAAAACATCTCTTTTACAACTATCTCTTCCTTTCTTATAGCAATGAGGCATGCACACAGATATTTCTTCCTAGCTTGGAATGCATGTATGCTTATTAAGAGTATCTTCTTGGTTTTGAAGGTACTTATCCTCAAACTAGAAGTGTTGTGTTACATAGCACCCCCTAGGGCATGATTATCATTTTTTTGAGATTCGTTAAAGGTTACTTGGAATAGCATGGATTTCTAGTGTGATCATTGTTGTTGTTTACACCTTTGCAAGTGTTGGTTATTATTGTTGTTTGTGTTTTGTGTCACTACAACAACCATTTTGTAGTAGAGTTTTTGGATTGCCTTGCGAACAAATAATTGTGTTTGTTAATCTTCTCTATCATGGATCACCTAGCATAACACAGCTTGTTGGCCAATGAAATCCATGATGTAGCATGAATCACCCAACATTACACAACTTGTTAGCTAGTAGTATTCATGTTTCTTCTCTTTTCTCTTATCATATGACTAATAGTAAGCATCTCCTTAGTAGATCTAGAAGTCATATCTCTTCTCCTGTGACTGAGTGTTCAAGTAGAATTGTTGGGACTAGTAGGTGTGGATCGACCAAATCCTCCACCTATCGGATGTAGACAAAATGAATGCTTTTTGGATTAGGATGTTACACAGAATCTACTATCAAAAGGTTGTCAAAAATTCTTGGGACTAGGAGGTGTGAAATGGCCTAGTCTTTTTCTTTTCATGCCATCAAAATATGAGTTTGATTGTCACCATTTGCTTTGCCAAATTCTTCACACGTAACTCCTGAATCAATTTCCTACACACAAAATGACAAAAATAGGTTTGTTGATGGGGGCTTTCCTAGGTCAAACCTCAGGTTGTGAATTAATCTTGAAGTATAATGTTTTCCTTTTGAGGGAAAGGATAGATATAATCTAAAAATGCTTGAAATTGAACATGATACCTTGATGAATCTTTCTTGAATCCTCACACAAGGTTTTAGGATGTCATGCAGAATGTTGATCATGAATATTGTGCTTTAGCCATAATTCTCCTTGAATGCTTGATGAATGCTTGATATCTTGTTCACTTGGAATTGAATTGATTTTATAATTAAGAGATCACTTTAATTGTAGGTAGACCCCTTCAAATGTTTGAATTTTTGGAGCCAACTGACATGAAGCTAATTTTTTTTTCACACACATGAGGAAAGAAATGAAGGGTCCTATTTTGGGTCCTAGACATGAGTACCAGGGAACCTAAGATGTCGTAGTCTTGTCAATGAGGACTTAAAATTGAATAGAGGTTGATGAAGGAGTTGAAAATGCAGATTTCAAGACGATGTGAGTAGAATCAAAGTTTCCATCAATGACAAAGGGGGAGATGTTTTAAATATGATTTTGTGTTGTCATTGATTTTTTTGTATTCATCGAGATAACATAATTTGATGACCTCTTGATGCAGAGAGTCTTGGAGCCTTGTTTGTTTCAGCTTCTTGAGTGACTTGTCCTACTCAACCCTACAACTACTCAAGTCCTTCCTATGACACTTGGCAGGGGTTATGACAATGAGACCTCCAAGGTCTGAACCTTCTTGAATTTCCTCCAAGGTATATCCAATGGTTTCTTGACATTCAACTCCACCACTTGACATTGTAACCTCAGCTATTCACACTCTCCTCTCTTGGGCTCCAACCACTCCTACAAGGATCTTAACACACAATCTCTTCTTATGGTTTTCCAATGCATTGATAAGGTGTCTTCAATGTGTTTTGAAGTTTTAGACTCACCAAATCCATCGCCTTGGTCTCTCAAACCTTCTAGGTCTCTACCGGCACCTAAATAGGCCTAATTGCATTAGCCCTCCCTAAGCGGTTTTAGGGGTTTAATTTGAAAAAATCCCAAAGAAGCCTAGGAATAAATCATGGATTTGAGTACCCTTTTGGAAGTTATAGACAATATTGGAAAAGTGCATATGGGTTATCCATACAAGCATGGTTTCCAATGCTACACTATTTTGTGGGGTATTAGGCCTAACCGGTGGATTGACAAAATTGGTCTAGAACCCTTCACCAGTCAAATATCTTGCTCTAAAAACCTTGGGAACCTTCAAGGGAACTCAGAGGGATTTCCATTCATATGCCACTTGGCCCTACACCAATCTCCATGTGCTCACAAATCACACTTTACTTGCTATCCTAACTCACCTACTCCCAACGGTAAGCCTAGGCCTTCATTGTTTCTCCTCCTCCTAGACCTGCAACTTCACACACCCTATTCCAAACCTATTTACAGAACCTAACCTAAAATTCTTAGTGATTTCAACATGTGCCATCAAAGAATGCCTAGGCTAGAGCCATTTCTCGCTCTTAAACCCTACTTGTAAGGGTTTTGCTCCTACTTGCAAAGAATGAGAGAAATATCTACAACCTAGAACAATCAAACCTACAAATAAACTTTATTGAAAGAAAATACAATGAACATACAAAGATGGCAATGTGTTTACGCCATCTAGTCTGTACTGGATCGTACAAGCAAGGAAATCAAGACAAAACTATCAAAAACCGGTGGAAACAAGATTGCTTCACAAACCAAAAACTTTCTCTTGCATTTCCAATCCTCCAACCAGTACAATGAAGTGAAATTTGGCTTATATCCACTTTTTTTAGTCGGTTCAACCAACTTCCTAATGCCCATAGCCAAAAATGCAACTTTTGCAAGAAATTGCAAAATGTTGCTCAACAACTTTTGCTCCAGGATGCAATTTTGCATTCTAAGACTATTGAAGGTCCTAAAACACCCTATAATGCCTAAACACAACTCATTTGACTCCTAAATTATGAATACATTCATCTGGAGTATTTTGCCTGTGAACTACCTAAGCATCTCACTTTTCAGGCTAACAACATCCTGAGCACAATTGAGTCAACCCAAAATTTGGACAACTCAACCATGGCTCTACTGAGTTCTCAATGGTTGGTCCATTATTACATCACAAATTAACACACAAACTAAAAATAAATCAAAGCTTACATTCTTGGAGTGCTAGGTGCCCTGCACCACCCCTCTTCTTGTTGATTGATGTGAGTTATCCCGCTAGTCTCATCGGGCATCAGGATAGCTTAAAATGTGTTCAGACGATGGGCATAGAGGTTGAATACCTAGTGGATTGTAATGTGGTATAGTGAATTCAATATTTTTAAATTATTGAGTTTTTATTTATCCCTTGCTATTTGTGATTTTTTTGGTTATAGTTGTATTTTCACTATTTTATGGTTTATTGGGTTGTAATGGTAATTTAATGTTCTTTCATATTTTTATATAGATACTTTATAATAGCCTATTATGGTGATTTGTTCTATTATGGATAATGATGTGGGTTAGAGGACTTGGCTGTCGGTGCATGAAAGCATTGCATGAGTTCTACTTTTAAAAATTACATGAAACATTTTTATTTTATTTGATTCTGTGTTAATTGAAAAAAAGATTATCAATGATGTTTCCTTTCTCCAAGAATTGGATCTAGGATCTTTTCGTCAGATAATATGTAACATCCAATGACTAAATCTTTTCTTTACAAATGCTTATTTTATTTAATTATCATCTGAGCGTGAATTATTATTTATATCTGTGCGGAAGAAGAAGATACAAGTTGAAGACTTGTGTGGAAGTAAATTTCGTAAAAGAAAGCAAGTAGGAATTATCTTGAATGACATGGAAACAACCTCATCAGCTTCCTAGAAGAGAGCAATTGGAGAAAAGTAGAGGAAAGTGTTAAAGGGTGATAAATACATAGAGAGTATGCAATACAAACAAACAATGTTTGGAGTGTGTGTGTGACGTCTCTAATTTATGTCTGGAGGGACTAACTGGTTTTGGAATTCCTGGGAAACCTATTGGGCCACACTTGGAGGAAATCAATGTGTTCATGCAAGGGCCACCTTTTTTCTATTATGAGAATGATTCTTTTGCACCGAAGGATATTTGGAAGGCAATATCCAAAAATTTCTATAGTGCATGGAACCAGAGTTGGTGGACTTGAAGTACTTTTCGGCTTCTAGAAGACCAAGAGGTTATGTACACAATTTACCAATAGAAGGGAGATTTCAAGCATTACCTCTCCCTCCCATGACTATTTAGGAAGCACTTCCTCAGACAAAGGACTATTGGCCTCCATGGGATCTAAGAAATAAATTGAATTACATAGACTCTAGATGATGTGGTGGTATCCTTCATGAAAAACTCTGCACTATAATTGAAAATTCACGAGGGAAACTGCAAGATAGTGAACAAAAATACATTCTTGAGAAGTGCGAAGAATAGAACTTGGTTTTGGTGGGGCTAGGTCAGGTGGCTCCTCTAGAGGTTGACAAGATAGAAATTATATTAGGATTTGAAAAAGATCACACTCGTGGAACTTCGTGTGCGACTGATCGATTGCGCTATTTGGGTAATGCATTCCAAATAGATACGGTTGCATACCATTTATCTATCTTGAAAGCATTTTATCCTGATGGCATTAAATTAAAGTACTATCTCTATTTTCTGGTATTGGTGGAGCAGAGGTTGCATTGCATCGACCTCCTATACATATTTCCGCAGATACAACACAACTTAAATGTATCCCAAGTCGATGCAAAGTAACCTCTACTCCAGAGATCACTAGAAGATAGAGTAATTTAATTTAATGCCATTAGGATAAAATACTTTCAAGACAGATAAATGGTATGCAACTGTATCTATTTGGAATGCATTACCCAAACAATGCAATCAATTAGTCGCACACGAAGTTCCACGAGTGTGATCTTTTTCAAATCCTAATATAATTTCTATCTCGTCAACCTCTAGAGGAGCCACTTGACCTGGACCCACCCAAACCAAGTTCCATTCTTCGCACTTTTCAAGAATGTATTTCTGTTCACTAACTTGCAATTTCCCTCATGAATTTTCAATTATAGTGCAGAGTTCTTCACGAAGGACACCACCACATCGTCTAGAGTCTATGCTTAAATTTTTTTCTTTGATCCCATGGAGGCCAATAGTCCTTTGTTTGAGGAAGTGCTTCCTGAAATTTCATGAGGGGGAGAGGTAATGCTTGAAATTTCCCTTCTATTGGGAGATTGTGTACATAACCTCTTGGTCTTCTAGAAGCCGAAAAGTACTTTGAGTCCACCAACTCTGGTTCTATGCACTATAGAAATTTTTGGATATTGCCTTCCAAATATCCTTCAGTGGAAAAGCATCATTCTCATAATAGAAAAAAGGTGGCCCTTGCATGAACACATTGATTTCCTCCAAGCGTGGCCCAATAGGTTTCCCAGGAATTCCAAAAACAGTTAGTCCCTCCGGACATAAATTAGAGACGTTACATCACACACTCTAGACATTGTTTGTTTGTATTGCATACTCTCTATGTATTTATCACCCTTTAACACTTTCCTCTACTTTTCTCCAATTGCTCTCTTCTAGGTAGCTGATGAGCTTGTTTCCATGTCATTCAAGATAATGCCTTCTTGCTTTCTTTTATGAAATTTACTTGCACGTGAGTCTTCATCTTGTATCTTCTTCTTCCACACAGATATAAATTATAATTCACACTTAGATGATAATTAAATAAAATAAGCATTTGTAAAGAAAATATTTAGTCATTGGATGTTACATATTATTTGATGGAAAGATTCTAGACAATTCTTGGAGAAAGGAAACATCATTGATAATCTTTTTTTGCAAATAACACTCAATCAAATAAATTAAAAATGTTTTATACAATTTTTAAAAGTAGCTAAACTCATGCAATGCTTTCATGCACCGATGACTAAGCCATCTGACCCACAACATCTGATATTGTTGGAATTCCGATGGAAAGTATAGAAACATCCGACAAGGATGCTGTATGTCCAATGTCACTTCCTTGTCAGATAGTTGTCGATTCATGGTAATGGGGGTGCATCAAAATTCCTACCGTAATCCGATGACATTTTTGGCCGAAGGAGCAAACATAGTAGCCATTGGAAGAGTTCATAACATCGTCGGACTGCCAATGCAAATGGCATCGTCGGGAAGGCCGACGATGAATTTTTGATGGTTACATTTATTGGAAGTTCAACGTGTTGGCATTGAACTTCCGACAAATAGCCATTGAAAATTAGGCTAGAATGTACTAGTGCCAGGGAGGAAACAGGTGACTCACTTGGAGAAGATGGAACAAGAATAGGACTGCCGACCTCTGGAAGAGGGGTAGTGATGAAATCAAGAGAAGAGAGGGCCTTCTCAATCATGCAAACAAAAATAGGCAAATCGGTAAGCATAGAGGCAGGTAAGGGAAGGGATGAAGAACAAACATGTGCTCGTTGGCGATGTTAGAAATCCAGGATAGGGCCCTACTTGAACTTGCATTTACAAGGGATAGGAGTCTCAAGCCTCCTATCGACTGTAGCAGGTTGAAGGACCCTAAGAAAGCTATGATGCTGAAGGGGCGACACAATAGGTGGAGTAGTGGAAGATGCAGTGGAGACCACCTACGTGTGTGGCATATCCAATGGCACGAACAAGGGCAGAGTGTCTGACAGAGAACTAATAAGAAGAGGCTCCGAGGAAGGCACAATGAAGACCTGTACCCGATTAGGGGGAGGGTCATCAAAGGTCCCTAGAGTAGCAGAAAGAGACACCAAAACTAAGGTATAAGTGGGAACCACCGAAGGAAGAGGCTCCGAAACAACAACGCTGGAGAATGCATCGACGAACTATAAGGCAGCGTCATGTGCTCGACCCTAGGCCCGACATAAGCATTTACTTTTGAGGGAATGCTAGTTTAGATGGAGGTGGGGACCACCAACCGTAGGCTGAGATGAATCAGAAGCATCATGCTCCATAGGAGAGGCCTTTGATATTGGCTCAAGGACAAGAGGAGTCCTAATCGATGAAGCATGAGGGACATCCTGAACAGGCCTCACATTCACAGCGACAGGCATCTGAGCTTGCTTTGCTCGAGGAGCGGGTGGAGGGATAGGAGGCGTCGATGTGGTTTGTGATGTAGATGCAAGCAGAGATGAAGGAAATTGTGACGAGAACTTCCCCTTCACATAGCGAGATGGTGTACGGATATTGGCCATGATGGGAAGCTCAAAGGGTGGGTGGGCCATGGACTTCGACAGTGAAGGTGCCTTTCTGTTGTTTGCACTAGGTGCAGTCACATGAACAGAGGACACCACTCGGGTCTACCTGGTCATAGGCGGATGAGGAGGTCACGGTGTAGGAGCAGGTTTAGCCCCAGCTCCCTATGATGGAGGGACATGTGGCACAACCCGTTCCAAGACCGGGATTGCGGGTGGAGAAGTTGATGCAGGAGGCAACAAAGGGATGGTAGGTGACGTCAATGTAGAAGTCGTCTCCCTCATCTTGTATTTATAATATACACAGTATAAAAGGTCATTGCAAGGAAGCATGGGCCCAATCAGGGCAGGCCAAAAGTGATCCAAAGAGAAGTCCTCACGGGCAATCAACAATCGATAGCTAGTGTCCTAGAGGACATGCACTGTTCCCTAATGAGGAAACTTTAAGAACTTGTGTACCACAAAAGGAACTGCCTCCATGGCGATCAACCATGGATCCTAAGTCTAACTCGGAAGAGGTCAGACTTAGGGATGATAGTAAAAATTGAGGACATTGCCTTGGGACCTACCATGACCATCAGGGTGATGCTTCCCAATGGGTTGATAGAGAATCCATGGTGGGTGTGCAAGGTAGTACAACACTCGTCATAGACCGACCTATGTCATCCATTCACAAAGAGTGTCTCCTCTGTGATGATTTTGACTCTACTAGAGGGGTCAACCATCACACCTATGACAGTTTGACAATTCAACTGAGCAAGGATATAGAGAGGAGAAAGCTCTCTGCAATATGGGGCATTGAGCAATGTGAATGAGATAATAATGTTAGACACCTTCCCCTTCTGGGTAGGGGGGAGACGATAGGGGTGACGGTTACCATATTGACATATGGAGCACCCTCCAAGGCCAGATTAGATGTAGAAATCACATTTGTCGAGTGTCGAGGAAACGTGTTGGTATAGATCTGCAAGTCACTATTGGTTTTATCCATGAACTTTTTTGACTTGTTTTTCCATGTGTTAACTTCGATAGCCCCACTCTTGATGTAGTTTTGGACAATGTGTCTAAGATGATAACATCTCCTAGGGTCGTGACTAGGCATATGATGGTAATGGCAATATTTTGACCCATTAAGCCAACTTGGGTAGGGTCAGCTATCTAATAGAGGTTTAGGCTTAGGTAGAGTGATCGGGTTGTCTCGCAACAATGACTGCATGATACTCAAATAAGAGTTGTTCAATTTTGTGAAGACTCAGTTTGACGAAGATTGAGAGGCAACAATTGGAGGAGTAGCTGTTACATTAGTCACAACTTTATTCTTTTGAGACCCATCTAAGAACGTGCCAAGAAAGGACCCACCACGAGGGTTCGAAGAAGAGAATATGAACTATGTCATGGTGTGCTGATAATGGGTCAAGGTAGAGCACATGCTGGCAAAGTTCTGATAATAATTCAGGGACAACTTCTCCCTCAATGCCGGCAATAGGTTGCCTATGAACATACACTGCAAGTCATTATCCGATAGGGCAAAGGGAATCTTATTTGATATCGCTTGATATTGAGAAAAGAAGTAGATCAAGCAGATCTGAATGCAAAAACACATAGGCTTTAGCAGGATGGCCCTACTATTCCAAAGGCGGGAGAGGTAGTTGGCAATTAGGACCAGTTTCTTTTTATTAAGTGGGCTTAGTTGCCCAAGTGAAAGCACCAACAACATAGGTAGCAGACCCATTAGTGGTTCGTTCTTCTCCAGATCGATATTGACCAAGGTCGTCCTAGTGCCAATTCAAGTTCCAATTAATGGACGTGAGATAAAATCCATCACCTTCTCATTTGGTTTTTGCTTACAATGAACATGGTCGGATATAATGACCTTGTTGCCTATGTTAGCTTGCAACCTCTTGAGAAAGAGATCAATCAGTTGGTCAAAGGTGCAGATGGAGTGGTCAGACCAATAATTGTACCACTCCAAGGTAGTCCCTTTGAGGGAACAAGCAAATAACTTAAGGAGAACAAAGTACAAATTGTGATAGTCACTACACATGGTCATAAATGAATCAATGTGAGTGTTTGGGTCACTGTCGCCACTGAACCTATCAAACTTCAATGACTCGATAGTCATTGGAAGGATGGTATTCAAGATAGTGATGTCTACATGGCCCTTCCTATAGTATGTAGGTGCAAATGATTGGTCAGAAGTAGAAGCTAAAGAAGTGAGCTGCAACTGAAGCTGACCCATGTTCTGCAGTGTAGTATTCAGAAATGGGTTCATAGGTAGAGGAGGAGGTGGTGGAGCTACACCACCTCCCCCACCAAATGACATGCTAACTGACGTGGTAGTGGCAGAGACAACTGCAATATGGGCAACAATAGAAATAGAAGTCGAGTCACTAGCCATACCCGTGTAACTTAAAGGACCAGAGGAGACACTGATACTTGGGAGGGTGGAATCCACTGTGTGGGCTATCAACCTCAAGATGCTAACATCAACCTGGGACCCAAATAGATCAAATTGGGTGTCTACAGGGAGTACCTCAGCTAGGGGCACATGGTTTTTAACAATCATGGATAGGTCTCTAAGCATCTCCAGGCCTCTCCTATCGGATATCAAAATGTCTCTCAACATGTTGATGATATTCTCAGCCTAGGGGAGGACATTCTCTTGGTTCAAAAATCCCTCAAAATCTCTTAGATTCTTCTCTAAAGAATTGATTTGCTCAAAATCTATAGATACAACAGAATTGTGATCGATAGGAGGGGAAGACAGGGTAGAACTTCTAGGAGAGTTAGGTTACGAATTAGAAGGAGAAGGCCCCCTAGTTAGAATAAATTTTAGACTATGAGAGGTCAAGAACTCATTGGGATCGGATGACTACTCACTTTACATGGCACCAGGTAGAGGAGGGCTGTAGTGGTTAGGAGGGAAACTCCTCCTAGATGACCTCCTGACTATGACTCCTATTGCAGTCTAGGTCGTAAAGCTCATAAGCTGGCCAACAACCAAATCATGGAACATGGACACCTATACAAGTCTTTGGAAGAAGATGTAGGACTGTTTTGTTTTGATATGTTTAAGATAAAAACATGAAAGGGAAAAAGATGTTTGCTGTTTTTGGTTTTTGTTTTGTGAATTTTTTCTTTTTAGAATTTTAAGTTTTTAAATGAGTGATGAAAAGTAAAACAACTATGATAAACTGGAAAAGGAAATGAGATAAAGCAAATAAGCTATACTAGAAGAAATAATCACACATGAATCCCCTTTCACGTTGGGTTCACCAAAATGTAATGGAGGGAATTTGTCACCTCAAGGATGACGAATCCTCAAGAACAAATTTGTTAGATAGTTTAGATAACCGGAAGACAATTGAGAGGACGGGGGGGTGAATTAGTTGTCATAGATTACCAGAAGCATTAGCAATTTAAACTTTAATACCGAAACCTAAAACAATAATACCGGAATAGCAGTTAATCCAATTAAGCATAAACAATAATCATAGAATAAAAGCCATCCGCACAACACCAAGATTTGTACATGGAAAACCCGGTAAAGGGAGAAACTACGATGGGAAGCCTACCCACAATCAAATAATACTTCTGCAGTAAGTATGTGAATTAGAACGAAGGGGCCTGCACTTGTAGGAAGGCCAACAACCTAGAGCACAATTCTCATCACAAAAGGAGTCTCACTGACTACATATAAATCCAGACTACAATCCGAAGAAGTGTTGAACTGCAAAAGATATCATCTCCTATGCCTGAGTACAATTTCGGTTAAGATCAATACCAGAGGAATAAATCCTCTTACATAAACCCAATTCAATCTCCAATGATCGACCAACTACTCTTCCTGAATGATATTACATTATTCACACATTACATTCCTTGACCATGACCTCTTACATTAACCATGATGATCTACAATAAGATCTTACAACTATTTATACAAACCCTCGACCATAAATAATCAGGTCAGCCACCAGACAATAAGCCAATTACATAATTACAAACGATGTCAGCCTTAAACCAAACAAGTAATATCCAACACATAAGACATCCCAAAACTACAAAAATAGGTCCTATCCACACGTTACATCAATGTTGGTCCATAACCTAGATCAACCGGGACCAAGTATAGGTCCACACGCTTCAGCAAAGATCTCCGAATGCCAAGTCTTGAACATGATCACCAACAACATCCTGAAAATCAATCAGAAGCTGCACCAACACCAATTATGCAATGCATCAAAGATCTCCACCAAAAGCTCTGCCGATGAAACCCTCACCAGAACCAAAAACCAATCTTCTAAGCAAGCAGAATAGCATTCAATCACCAAACCAAAACCAACTGACCAAATATGAGTATAAGCATTATGAACAAGTGAATTCCATCACCAGATTATACCGGACTCTACCGGATCATGTTAGATCCAAGTTAACCAAAAACCACTCATCCTACTGAGACCAGAAGGGTGCCAATAAAGGATCCAAATAGCTAGTGTTGACATCAATGAAAAAACATCAATGCAACACATAATCAATTCCACCAAATGGCCAACAATCTCCCCCTTTGGCATTGATGACAACACTAGATGTGAAAAACATCTAAGTACCAAGAAATGCCAAACAAGTCTCCCCCTATGAAAGACAACCAACAATCTCCTGTATATATCAATATCTCTCCCCCTTTGATATTGCACTTTTTCACATCAATATCACTCCCTTTTGACATCAATGCCAAAAATATGACAAAAATATCAAAGCAAGAACATAAGCCTCTCAATCTCAAAGCTGACTACTCCCCCTGAGTAGTAGCATCCCACATTAGTGCTAGAATGAATAGCATCACTAATAACGCATGCTAGATTGATGCCAAATCACATCAATCAATTCTCTTTCAGAGAGGTAGAAACCCCCAATCTGTCTCTCAAGTACTCAAATGATTCCTTAGATAAAGGTTTAGTGAAAATATCTCCAATCTGTTCTTTAGTGTTCACATAAATTGATTTAACTTCATTTGCTTCTACCTTCTCCTTCAAAAAGTTATACTTGATAGATATGTGCTTTGTCTTAGAATAAAATATGAGATTCTTTGATATATCAATAGCAATAGAGTTATCATAGTGAATAACTACCGGTGCATCACAATCCACCTTTATATCCTTCAACATTTGCTTCATCCATAAAATTTGTGTACAGTTAGTAGCAGCAACAACATACTCAACTTCAACAGTAGATAAAGAAGTACATGACTGTGATGCAGAGCCCTCCCTGTAACCTACCAAACACCTCTAAATGTATGACACTGACCCCTCAAAACAAGAATGGGATCCTATCAAGGCAAGGCTCTACAACATTAGTTCAATCTTCTCACCATCTTCATGACTCATGCCTACTCAACAGGGGTATATTGCTATAACACACTCCATGATACCTCCAAGGGTTACAAATAATTTTCACACCGATTTTGGGTCATACAAGACTCCCCAAGGTCAGACAAAGCACCGGTTGTAAGGGTTCATGCCCATTCCTTAAGAAATTCACCCAATTAGGCCTAGTTGCTTGTAGCCCTATTTAACGGGTAAAGAGGCATTAAGTTCAAATTTTACTAAACACCTTGGTAAAAAAATTATAGATTCAAATACCCTTTTGGGAGTTATGCAAATCCCCAAAAGGAAGGATTAGGGTCTAGAAAATAAAGGTCTTTGCCGACAGGATGTTGACAGTCCTAAAGGGCTAATTAGACCTCTTTTGTGAAGCAACTATACTCAGATGAATGTACTGGCCAATTAAAATCCCATGGGAATGTGGGGAATCATAAACCATGAGGGATTCTAGAGTTGCACACCTGGAATCATCACCATTTGCACACAAAGGTTATTTGGTTGTTCAAGGTCTAGGTAGCCACATAGAGATGTCTACCTAGGGTCGCTCCAAACACACTTCTCCCTTGATCCTCCTAAAAAAAAATCTTGGAATACTAGAATACATTGACCATAATTTCCTTTCACCATATCCCATGAGTCTCAGATTGGTAAAGTGCAAGATATGGCCATGGAGGAGGAAAAACCCAAGGTAAACCCTGGTTTTCTGGGTACCTACCACAAAATTTGAATATCAAGAGAAACACACACAATAGAGACTTCAAATAAAAACCAAAATAAATATAAATCTCCTCTCCAACCAATTAAAATCATTGGGAATGGGTCCCAATCCTTACAAAACCGTACCATAGACCAAAACTCCAGAATTGCAGAAAAAACTCAGAATTCTATTAGTTTGAGGGCATCTAAACTCTTCTCCGCAAACCTACTCCTTGGGAATTGGATCCAAAAGGTGTAAATACTCTCCACAAATTATCTCAACAAAAAACCAATAGGTTAGAGCCATTGGAGGAGTTTCAAATAACAAAATGTAAAAGGCACATAAAAGTTGCTCATGACAACTTTTGACAACTTTTGCAAAAGTTGTCAAAATGTCATCTTTTGCCTCCTAAAGCCTTGGGTCGAGTTCAACCCCTCCTAAAAAATATTAAAACACATTAAATCAACACATTTGATCCCCTATCGTCCAAAAGTTTTAATTGGCTCATAGAAATGCCAAAATAGGAGTTTGGCTCACAAGATGGGGTTCATTATTTCAAACACACAATGCATGATTGAAAACCTATACAAAACATTCTCAAGACATATTTAATGCCTTAGCCTCCCTTCTCAAAGTCTGACTTAACTTCATGAAGGGTTTTATGGGGTGCTCCTGCACCATACTCCCTAGAAGAAGAAATCTCATGTCCACTTGAGATGAGAGTCTGCAACTTTGCACCATGATCTTTAATCTGTTGTTCTGTCATCCATACTGCTTCAAAATCAGGTTGTCCTTTCCAAGCCACCAAATATTCCATGTAAAATTTTCTCCCGGTTTGCTTTGCAACCTTAGTGTCTAGAACCTTATGCAACTTTGGTGGTTCATGTTTGGGAATGTCATCATCAGCAACAACCTGAATTGTGTCTTCTCCTGCACCAACACTACATTTATAAAGAGTTAAGTCACAAACATTAAAGATAGGTGACAAACCAAGTTCAGATGGTAGTTAAATTTCATAGGCATTTGGACCACATTTCTTCAAGATTTGGTAGGGGCCAATCTTTCTTTGCATCAACTTTTCTATATTTGCCTTTTGGAAGTCTTTTCTTCTTCAAGTGAACCCACACCAAGTCTCCTACATCAAACTAAACATCTCTCTTCTTTTTGTCAGCATGAGCTTTATATTTCTCTCAAGATTGTTGAAGATGAGTCTTAAATTGGTCATGGATTTCTTTTATGGAAGTATCAAAGGTTTCTCCATTTGCACTAATGGCTTCTCCTTGAGGTAGCTCTCTCAACTCCATCACACCCCTTGGGTGGATGCCATATACAATTTGAAAAGGTGACTTGCCATTACTCCTATTCACTATATCATTGTAGGAGAATCCTGCTTGAGACAATACACTATCCCACCTTTCTCCATTTTGTCTAGTCAAACACCTCAGCAAATTCCCTAGTGACCTGTTTACAACTTCATTTTGGCCATCCGTTTGGGGATGGTAGGCTGAGGAGAAGGATAAATTTGTACCAATATTCTTCCAAAGGGTCCTCCAGAAGTGACCAATAAATTTCACATCCCTATCAGAGACTATAGTCAAAGGTAAACCATGTATCCAGACAATTTCCTTAAAGAATAAGTCTTCTACATAAGAAGCATCACAAGTGTTTTACATGGCAAGAAATGGGCCATCTTACTAAACCTATCCACCACTACAAAAACATTGTCATATCCTTTCCTTGTCCTAGGCAATCCTAAAACAAAATTCATACTTATGCTTTCCCATGGTCTTGAAGCTATGGGTAAAGGCTGGTATAGGCCTGCATTGGTGGACTTTCCTTTTTCCTTTTGGAAAATCACACATGTCTCCACAAATCTCTTGACATCTACCTGTAGTTTGGGCCAAAAATAGTGTCTTTTCACCAAATCTAGTGTCTTGTCAAGACCAAAATGGCCCACCATTGCCCCACAATGTTTTTCCTTAATTATATTCAATTTCATAGAGCATTTGGGTATGCATAGTTGTGCACCTTTAAACAAAAATCCATTTTGAATAAAAAATTCAGAATACTCAACATTAAACCGTTCATCAAATGAAGCACATACCTTATAGGCCTCTCCAAAATCTTCATCACCCTCATACATGGATTTCAAAGAGTCTATTCCAACACTCTCCAATTGAATTTGATTTGCAGTTAAGACTCTTCTGCTCAAAGCATTTGCCACCTTATTCTTGACTCCTTTCTTGTGTTTAAGAATGAAAGTGAAAGCTTGTAGGGTAGCAAGTAGTGTCTCCACTTTTTCAAGGATTGGACTAGAGCATACATCTCTAGGTCATAGGATGAATATCTCCTCTTTGCCTCATTCAACTTCTCACTGAAGAAAGCAATAGGTCTTCCCTCTTGACTGAGCACTGCTCCAATAGCCATATGACTAGCATCACACTCCACTTGGAAGATCTTGTTGAAGTCAGGTAGAGCAAGGACCGGCTGCTCTGCAACTTTTCTCTTCAATATTTCAAAAGAGTTATCGGCTTCTTCTGTCCAATTAAACCTACACTTTTGTCCTCCCTTTATGGTATCAAACATAGGAGAACAAATATGGCTAAAGCTTCTTATAAATTTCCTATAGAAGGTAGCTAAGCCATGGAAACTTCTAACATCATTCATTGTCCTAGGTGTAGGCCAAGACAATATGGCACTCACCTTTTCTTGATCCATTCAGTTCACCATATGAGATTAAAAACCCCAAGTAAATGATCTCTTCCCACATAAAGAAACACTTTTCCAAGTTGATAATTAATTTATCTTCATACAATCTTCTTAAGACTAGGTCTACATGCTTTAGATGTTCTCCTTTGGTTTGACTGAAAACTAGAATGTCATCTAGGTAGACTATAACAAATTTCCCTATGAAACCCCTCTAGAGTTCATTCATTAACCTCATAAAGGTACTAGGTGCATTGGATAAGCCAAAGGGCATGACTTTCCACTCATACAACCCCTCATTTTTTTTAAAGGCGGTCTTCCACTCATCTCTTGGCCTAATCCTAATATGACGATAACCACTCTTTAAATCAACCTTTGTAAAGTATCTAGCACCTCCCAAACAATCTAACAAATCTTCAATCCTAGGCATTGGAAACCTATACTTGATAGTAATCTTGTTGATAGCTCTTGAGTCGGTGTAAAGCCTCCAAGTGCCTTCCTTTTTGGGTGCCAAGACTACAGGGACTGCACATGAGCTCAAAGTTTTGCCAATCAATCTAGACTCCAACAATTCTTCAACATGTTTTTCCATCTCAACATTTTGATCTAGTGTGAGCTTGTATGCTACTTTATTAGGCAAAGTGGATCTAGGTATAAGGTCTATACAATGGTTTATGTCCCTCATGGGAGGTAGTGACCTTGGCATGCCATCAGAGATGACACCCTTGTATTTGTCGAGTAGCTGCTGCACTGCAAGGTCAAGCAACCTCAATCTATCCTCTTTGTTATCCTCAGACTTCTCCACCTTTGTTACTGTTGGAATAGGGATAAGGGCATAACAAACCATGCCTTCATTTGCCATGTTCTTTGTGAACTGCTTCACTCCTAATACTAACACTTTGACCTCCTTTTGTTTGGTCTCCTCCTCATCTTCCATTAAAGGTAGCAACTCAATCACCTTACCATCCTTGGTGATGGAATATGTATTCCTAGCACCATCATGTTGTGCCTTCAAATCAAACTTCCATGGTCTCCCAAATAGGAGATGGCAAGCATCCATCTTTGCAATGTCAAACATCAACCTATCTCTATAGGTTCCAATCTGGAAATCTACCCAAGCTTGCTCTTCCACAACAACTTGCTGTCGTTGTGTGAGCCATGATACCTTGTAGGGGAAAGGGTGAGGTAGTCTTCTCAACTTTAGTTTCTCCACCATCTCTAGAGACACAAAGTTCTCAGTTGAATCAGAGTCTATTAGGACCTTGCATACTTCATAGTGGTTACTGCTCTTTTGATCATCAAAGCTTCACCTCTTTCAGGATAGCCATAGCTATCAGGGGTATTGATACTTTGGTATGTGTTTGCACTTGCCACACTTTGACAATTAGCCTCTAAGAACAAGTTACTTCTCCTTTCTCCCATGGAACTAGTAGGTTTATCTGGGCATCTATTGGCCATGTGTCCTTCTTGATTGCAGTTATAACATCTAATTGGACCTCTACCTTGAGATCTTCCTCTAAATAGCGGTCTTCTTCCTCTGAAGTTACCTCTCTGATTGTATCCTCCATTTTTATTGGAACTACTCTCTCCTTTAATGCCTTCTTAACTGGTTTCACTTTGATTTCCAAAACCATTTCCCTTACTTCTAAAAACATTTCTTCTACCCCTCTTCCATCTTCCTCTTCCTTTATTATTCTTCTCTTGTCTCCTTTTGATCTTCTCTTCCACCTTAATAGCAAGTTGATGGCATCTACCAATGGTGTCTGGGCTAAGAAGGTTCAATTCTTCTTGAATGTTGTACCTTAATCCATTCAGGTACCGGGCAACTTTCTCACTCTCTTACTCTTTTGTTTTAGACTTTATGCATAGCCTTTGGAACTCCTCAGTGTATGAGTTCACATCCATCTCCTTCTACTTGAGATTTTATCTCCTTTAATGGAGTTGTATTTCATAGTCTTTGGATACATAGGCCTCTTTGATCAAGGAAACCATCCTCTTCCAAGAAACAATCTTGGGCTTGTTGTCCTTCTCTCTTTCTTCTTGAACAAAGTTCCACCAAGTTAGGGCTGCTCCCTTCAACTTGGACTTAGCAATATTCACCTTTTGGCATCTTGGAATGTCTTCACACTCAAAGAAACTAGACAGGGAGTCTATCCAATCCATCACAACATCTGGTTCCATCTTCCTAGTGAAAGTTGGCAAATCAATCTTCTGCTCCATGTTTCTCCTCTCCATGGATTTGAGGGCATTAAGGAAGTGCCTTTGGTGAGGAGGAATCACCTCTTCCTTTGGCATAGGGATCTCATCCTCATCCCCTTCATCACCACTACCAGTGCCTCCATCTTACTTCCCATCTACTCTTCCTCTCAACCTCTCAAGCTCCCTCTACATTGCCTTGCAAGTAGTGGCCTGCTCTATCACAATCTTTGCCAATTCCATGTTGGTGATTGGTCCTCTAGGGACCTCTTCTTCTTGTCCCTCTAACATCTCTCAATTCTCTATCTCCTTACCAAAGCTGTTACTAGATCTGATAAAACTTGATGTAGAGCCCTCCTTTTAACCTTCCAAACACCTATAAATGTATGACACTGACCCCTCAAAAAAAGATTGGGGTCTTATCAAGGCAAGGCTCTACAACATTAGATCAATCTTCTCACCATCTTCATGACTCTTGCTTACTCAACAGAGGTATCTTTCTACAACACACTCCATGATACCTCCAAGGGTTAAAAACCATTTGCACACTAGTTTTGGCTCATACAAGACTCCCCAATTTTAGAAAAAGCACTGGTTGTAAGGGTTCATGCCCATTACTTAAGAAATTCACCCAATTAGGCCTAGTTGCTTGTAGCCCTATTTAGCGGGTAAAGAGGTCTTAACTTCAAATTTTCCCAAACACCTTGGTAAAAAAATTATGGATTAAAATACCCTTTTGGGAGTTATGAAAATCACCAAAAGAAAGGATCAGGATTTGGAAAATAAAGGTCTTTTCTGATAGGATGTTGACTGTCCTAAAGGGCTAATTAGGCCTCTTTTGTGAAGCAATTATACTCAGATAAATGTACCAGCCAATTAAAATCCCATGGGAATGTGGTGAATCATAAACCATGAGGGATTCTAGGGTTACACGCCTAGAATCATTGCTATTTGCACATAAAGGTTATTTGGTTATTACAGGTCTAGGAAGCCACATAAAGATGTCTACCTAGGGTTGCTCCAAGCACACTTCTCCCTTGCTCCTCCTATAAAACACTCTTGTAATACTATAATAAATTGACCATACTTACCTTTCACCATATCCCATGAGTCTCAGATTGGTAAAGTGCAAGATATGGCCATGGAGGAGGAAAAACCCAAGGTAAACCCTGGTTTTCCGGGTACCTACAACAAAACTTGAATATCAAGAGAAAAACACACAATAAAGACTTAAAAAAAAAAAAAAAACAAAGATAAATCTCCTCTCCAACCAATTCAAATCATTGGTAATGGGTCCCAATCCATACAAAACTGTACCATAGACCAAAACTCAAGAATTGCAGAAAAAACTCAGAATTCTATTAGTTTGAGGGCATCTAAACTCTTCTCCGCACAACTACTCCTTGGGAATTGTATCCACAAGGTGTAAATACTACTCCACAAATTATCTCAACCGAAAACTAAGAGGTTAGAGCCATTGGAGGAGTTTCAAATAACAAAATGTAAAAAGTGCATAAAAGTTGCTCATGACAACTTTTGACAACTTTTGCAAAAGTTGTCAAAATGTCATGTTTTGCCTCCTAAAGCCTTGGGTAAATTTCAACCCATCCTAAAACATATTAAAACACATAAAATCAATACATTTGATCCCCTATTGTCCAAATTTCCTAATTGGCTCATAGAAATGCCAAAATAGGAGTTTGGCTCACAAGATGGGGTTCATTATTACAAATACACAATGCATGATTGAAAACCTATAAAAAACATTCTAAAGACATATTTAATGCCTTAGCCTCCCTTCTCAGAGTCTGACTTAACATCATGAAGGGTTTGATGGGGCGATCCTGCACCAAACTATTGCTTGCTAATCCATGAAACCAACTTCTTTCCAAAAAGAAAGCTCCACTGAAAGTACTTTTTCGGTCATCAACATCTCTAGCCCAGTCAACATTTGTATATGCACATAAAGTAAAGTTATCATTCTTAGGGTACCATAAGCCATATTCTGATGTACCTTGCAAGTATCTAAAAATCCTTTTCACTGTCATCTCACATGATTTTCTCTAGGATCACTCTGAAATCTTGAAACAATACAAACAACATTCATAATGTTAGGCCTAGTCAGAGTCAAATAAAGTAGACCTCTAGTCATAGATTTGTATCTTGTAGGATTTATCGGTGCAGAAACATCTTTCCTTGTCAATTAGTCACTTGTAATGATAGGTGTACTTATCAGTTTAGAATCTCCCATACCAAAATTCTTCAACAATTCCTTAGCATATTTAGTTTGATAGATAAAAATACCTTTGTCAATCTAAGTAATTTGAAAACCTAAGAAAAATTTCATCTCACCAATCATAGACATCTCAAATTATTTCTCCATATTCTTAGAAAATTCTATGCATAATTTATCTTCACCTCCAAAAATAATGTCATCAACAAATACTTCAACAATTAGTATATCATCATCAATGATTTTATAATATAAATTACTATCAACACTGCCCTTAGTAAAACAAAGCTTCAAAAGATATTTATCCAACCTTGCATACCAAGCTCTAGGTGCTTGTTTCAATCCATATAAATCTTTCCTTAACCTGCAAACCATATCAATATCATCTAATAATGAAAAACCATCAGGTTGCTCAATATAAACTTCCTCATCAAGATCCCCATTCAAGAATGCAAATTTAACATCCATCTGATAAACCTTGTAGTTTTTATAAGCAACATAGGCAAGAAATAATCTTACAACTTCATTCCTAGCTACTAGTGCAAAAGTTTCTCCATAATCAATTCCTTCCTTCTAAGAATATCCTTTACAAACCAATCTAGCCTTATTTCTTATAACTTGACCATCCTCATTCAATTTATTCCTATAAGCCCATTTAGTTCCAATGACATTTTTATTTTTAGGCTGGGGAACCAAAGTCCATGTGTTATTTTTCTCAATCTGATCTAATTCTTCTTCCATATATTTTAACCAAAATTCATCTTTACATGCATCAATTACTAATTCTAGTTCAACTTGTGAAATTAAACATACCTCATTAGTTGCTAGTCTTCTTCTTGTCATCACTCCATTGCTCTTATCCCTAACGATTTGATCTTCAGAATGATTCAATATTCTCACATACCTAGGAGTCTTCTGACTCTCTATTCCTCTTCCTTGTTTTTCACTTACTGTAGAATTCTTTGATGTTGCCAAAGTAACTGGTTCAACTCTCTGTTCTGGTAAAGGTGCTACCGGTTCAGATATAATAATTTCCACTACTGGTTCCTTCTCATAAACTCTGATTTGACTTATGTTCAGCTCATCTAATTTGACATTAGCACTCTCCACAATTGTCTACAATCTCTTGTTATAATATCCGTATTCTTTGCTTTCATTAGAATAACCAAGAAATATGCCTTCATCACTTCTAGGATCAAATTTCCCAATAGTATCATCTCTCCTGATATAACATTTACTACCAATTTTTTTGAAATACTTAACTGTAGCTGTATTGACAAACCACAATTCATAAGATGTCTTACCAGTTTCTCCTTTGATATGTACTCTATTGAATGTATAAACCGTTGTACTAACTGCTTCTCTCCAGTAGATATGAGGTGGATTATCTTCCATAATCATTGTTTTAGTAGCATCCAAGATAATTTTGTTTTTCTTTTCCATAATTTCATTCCACTGAGGTGTCCGGGGAGCAAAAATTTGTCTTCTTATACTATGCTTGTCACAAAAGTTATTAAACTCACTGGATTTGAATTCTCCACCATGATCTGATCTCAAACATTTAATCTTTAATCCTGTCTCAATTTCCACTTTAGCCTTAAAGATTTTAAAATTTTCAAATGCTTCATATTTTTCTCTCAAAAAAGTAACCCACATCATTCTAGAATAATCATCAATGATTATGGATGAAATATCAATCACCATGAAAAATTTTAAGTCTATAAGGGCCACACAAATCAGTATGAATAAGATCAAGAACATCATTTGATTTATCTTGTATACTCCTAAAAGAGGTTCTGACCTGTTTACCCATTTGACATTCTTTACATACCAGATTATAGGGCTTCATAATCTTAGGTATATCTCTAACAACCTTAGTTGAACTGATCTTCACAATGCAATCAAAATTCACATGACAAAGCCTTTTATGCCATATCCAACTCTCATCAATCTGTGTAATCAAACATGTCTTCTCACCAAAGTTCAAATGAAATATGTTACCTTTTGTCTTTGTACTAGTTGCAATCTCCAAGCCAGATCTGTTAATGATTTTGTATTTTTCATCGTTGAACTGTAATTGAAATCCCTTATATACCAATTGTCCTACACCCAAAAGATTATGCTTCAAACCTTCAACATAATAAACATTGTCAGTATTGTTCTTACCATCCAATGATATAGTTCCTTTTCCCTTGATTATACATTCCTTGTCATCTCCAAATCTAACTAGTCCACCATCAAATTCTTTCAAAGATAGAAACTTCCCTTTATCTCCAGCCATATGATGTGAACAACCACTACCAATTACCCATTAATCCTTGTCCTCAATTTTAGTAGCAAGTGCCTTCTCCTCATGTACATTCTCTTCCAGTGCTGGATCATCTTCCTTGATAGCCAAGAATACCCATTCCTTCCCATTGCCGAATCCACTAGTAGAGTCTTCTACCGGTTCATCATCTGAATCAGTAATGCTTTCCTCATTTGCTATGTAGCATGATTTGTCTTTTTTTTTCTTAAATCGATACTTGTTCTGATATCCAGGGTTAGGCTTAAATTTTCTTTTAACTCTTTCTTCAAAATTTGAATTTATTTTAGGACATCTAGATGCAAAATGACCAATCTTATTACATGCAAAACATTTAAAAGGTGCTTTTCCTTCATACTTACTTCCTACCGGCCCTTTCAGTACTCTTCTAGCAAATAGTGCTTCAAGTTACTCAAACTCATCATCTTCTCTCTTCATATCTTCTAGTTCTTTTTCATATAGAGCTTTCCAGTCTTGCTTACCAATTCTAGATGTAGATGCATGAAAAGCAGGTTCAGTCTTCACAGCTCCAGAAGATCCAAATTCCTCAAGCTCAAAAGTAGATAGTTTCCCAGCCAAAGTACCTCTGTTGATAGATGTATTAGCCATTATTCTCAACTCATTAATAGCAGTAGCCTTCATTTTGTAAGCTGGTGGTAGGGCTCTTAGGACTTTAGAAACAATTTCATCTTCACTCAAAGTTCCACCACAACATTGAATTCCCATAACAATCTCATTTACTCTTTCCATGAATGCAGTAATCCTTTCATCTTCTTCCATCTTTAGGTTTTCACATCTCACCCAGTACCCATCAAGTTTAGCAATCTTCACTATAGGGTCACCTTCATTAAGACTCTGCAACTTATCCCATATAGCCTTTCCAGATGATTTGTCTGTTAATCCCATTGTTTGCTGATCAAAAAGTGCACACAAAAGGGCTTCTCTTTCTCTACAATCATTCTCAAGCTACTTGTCTAGGTTTGCTGGAGGAAGATTGCCAGATCTTGGATTAAAGGGTGTGACACCATTCTATGTGATCTCCCAAATCTCGTTGCCAAGACATCTCATAGGAGTCTCCATCCAAATTTTCCATACTGTGTAATTTGTTCTTCAAGCCTCGGTATATCCATTCAAAAGATAGCTCCAAAAGAACTAGATGAACTTGAACTATTAGTCGCCATAGGATCTTCCTCAAGCGGTTAAGCTTTTTGCAGAGAGGACCAAAGCTCTGATACCAATTGTTAGACAATTCAGATAACAGAAAGACAACTAAGAGGGGGGGGGGTGAATCAGGTGTCATAGATTATCAGAAGCATTAGCAATTTAAAATTTAATATCGGAACCCAAAACAATAAAACCAAAATAGTAGTTAATCCAATTAAACATAAACGATAATCACAGAATAAAAGCCATCCACACAACACCAAGATTTGTATGTGGAAAAACTGGTAAAGGGAAAAATCATGGTGGTAAGCCTACCCACTGTAAATAATACTTTTGTAGTAAGTATGTGAATTACAATGAAGGGGTCTACACTTGTAGGAAGGCTTATGCAAAGGGTTTGGGATGTTATATCACTTTCTTGGTTTTTACTCAAAAAGGGTCTCTAGTTGGTACCATCCAATGGACCAATGTCTTTAAACTTCTCAAGTTTTCTAGAGCTTGCCATAGATCCTTCACAAGGATCTCTTCATTCAGGACAAATCACAATTGACAAGGAGTCTCCTACCCCCCTAAGGTTCCAACCCTTCAACCAAGGACATCTAACAACCCCAAACCCCAAGCAACAAGAACTTTACTCAAAAGGTGGAATATAGCCTATGTGAGTGTTTACACATGTGTTATATGGCATTTTCATTGATCTTGACCCCCTTAGATGGGTGTTTACTAGCCCTTTGTATCTTTTCCTTTTTGGACCTAGGAAATAGGGCTACAAGCAATTAGCCCTCCATTTGGAATTTTCTTGATTTGTCTCACAACCTACTTGAACAACCCCCTAATTTTTTTTTAAATATTAATACCCTTTTGGGAATTCTACAATATTCCAAACTTCTACATCTGGGTTTTGAGTACGGATGGCCAAACCCTACTGACCCTATTTAGCCTCTTCTAGCCGGTATTTGGGTTTAAGCTCTCAAAAGCTTCTCCAGTTACAAAGTAATGAAAGGATAATACTTGCTAAGGGTATGAAATTGTCTAAGGGTCCTTCTCATGCTAGGTTTGACCATCCTTCAATCTATTGTTCAAGGTTTCCACCCTCTTTTCCTACTGCACAGGCTTGCCACATGAGCGATGTCAAGCCTAGGACATCATCTTAGGAAAGAAAAATGACACTTCCTATCTCCAAAACCACCAGGAACATATAGTATACATTTTAAACCAAAATCCTCCCAGGTTTCGGGTTGATCCCATAGAGTGATGTTGATTTGTGTCACTGTTTGCATCCAAACCCTAGTTTTGAGGGGAACATTAGGGGTAGGAGACTCCTTGTTAGTTGTTAGTTGTCCTGACTGAAGAGATCCTTGGGAAGGATCTAGGGAAACCTCTATAAACCTTGAGAAGGTTAAAGACATTGGTCCATTGGATGGTACTAACTGGAGACCCTTTTTGAGTAAAAACCAAGAAAGTGATATAACATCCCAAACCCCAAGCAACAAGAACTTTACTCAAAAGATGGAATCTAACCTATGTGAGTGTTTACACATGTGTTATATGGAATTATCACTGATCTTGACCCCTTATATGGGTATTTACTATCCCTTTTTATCTTTTCCTCTTTGGACCTAGGAAATAGAGCTACAAGCAATTAGCCCTCCATTTGGACTTTTATTGATTTATCTCACAACCTACCTAAAAACCCCCTGAATAAATTTGATATTAGAATACCCTTTTTGGCATTCTACAAGATTCCAAACTTCTGCATCTGGGTTTTGAGTACGGATGGTCAAACCCTACTGACCCTATTTAGCCTCTTCCAGATGGTATTGGGGTTTAAGCTCTCAAAAGCTTCTCCTATCACAAAGGAATGAAAGGATAACACTTTCCAAGGATCTACACTTGTCCAAGGGTCCTTTTGATGCTAGGTCTTACCATCCTTCAATCTTTTGTTCAAGGTTTCCATCCTCTTTTCCTACTGCACAGGCTTGCCACATGAGCTATGTCAAGCCTAGGGCATCATCTTAGGAAAGAAAAAATGACACTTCTTGTCTCCAAAACCACCAAGAACATCTAGTATACATGTCAAGACAAAATCCTCCTAGGTTTAAGGTTTATCCCATAGAGAGATGTTGATTTGTGTCACTGTTTGCATCCAAACCCTGGTTTTGGGGGTTTTGCCAGGCCAATGGGATAGAAAATTCAGTTTCTTCTAAACCCGAAGGCTTCAAGACCTCAAATAAACTCCAAATGGATGGTGAAACTCTGCTATAGCTTTCCAAATGTTTAATTCTTTCCCACCATTCACAGGGAATTATGCAAGAACCAAAAACTCAAGAAAATGCAGGAAATCACAATAACCGTTTGCTTTGAAGACAAGAAATTCATTCAATATCATCTCTAAATAGTAGGCATCATTCCTCTAGGATTATATCATTCCAAGGACATCCTACAACTACCTCCAACATTTATAATCAACCAACTAACCGCTGGGATAACCACATTTCAAAATCTTGCAAGAAAAGTTGCTCAAGACAATAATGTAACTTTGCAACTTTGGACAACTTTCTACAATTTAGTCTTGCCTTCACACCAAAGGGAAAGAATGAACCTACCACATATTGCAGACCCCTAAACACCAAAAATACATATAAAATTCCCATACAAGGCCTTTGACCAAGTTGACACACCTTGGGGCCTTAAGGCTTATTACACTGACTAGGCCTAATCAATAGGATTTCAAACACACACATTGCACATTCTATTCCTAACATAACCATGAATGAAAATGATGTAGACATAGGTCAAAATTAAGTAGACACATGCCCTAGTTCCCCTGCACCAAAGGCCAATAGCCTAGAGAACACTTCTCATCACAAAAGGAGTCTCACTAACTACATATAAATCGAGACTACATTCCAGAGAAGTGTTGAACTACAAAAGATAGTATCTCCTATGACTCAGTACAATTTCGGTTAAGCTCAATACCAAAGGACTAAATCCTCTTACATAAACCCAATTCAATCTCCAATAATCAACCAAATCCTCTTCCTTAATGATATTACATTATTCACATATTACATTCCTTGACCATGACCTCTTACATTAACCATGATGATCTACAATGAGATCTTACAACTATTTATACAAAACCTTGACCATAAACAATCAAGACACTAGACAATAAACCAATTACATAATTACAAACAATGTTGGTCTTAGACCAAACAAGTAATATCCAACACATAAGACATCTCGAAACTACAACAATAGGTCCTATCCACACATTACATCAATGTCGGTCCATAACCTAGATCAACTGAGACCAAGTATAGGTCCACACACTTCAACAAAGATCTCCAGACATCAAGTCTCGAACGTGATCCCCAACAACATCTTGAAATTCCATCAGAAGTTGCACCAACACCAATTATGCAATGTATCAAAGATCTCCACCAAAAGCTCTATTGGTGAAACCCTCGTCGGAACTAGAAACCAATCTTCTAATCAAGCAGAATAGCATCCAATCACCAGACCAAAACCAACTGACCAAATATGAGTATAATAATTATGAACAAGTGAATTCCATCACCAGATTATACTAGACTGTACCGGATCATGTCGAATCCAAGTTAACCAGAAACCACTCATCCTATCAGGACCAGAAGGGTGTCGGTAAAGCATCCAAACAACTAGTGTTGACATCAATGAAAAAACATCAATGTA
The DNA here is from genome assembly GCF_030272615.1 of Cryptomeria japonica. Classification (NCBI taxonomy): domain Eukaryota; kingdom Viridiplantae; phylum Streptophyta; class Pinopsida; order Cupressales; family Cupressaceae; genus Cryptomeria; species Cryptomeria japonica. The sequence goes on along the minus strand of NC_081415.1, from coordinate 50,407,426 downwards.
ACACATAATCAATTCCACCAGATGGCCAACAAAATTGTCCTTCTGATTACCTTTGCGAACTGGCGCTAAGATGAGCTAGGGGATAACAAATTTATACAAATAGCGTTAGCCACTGGAGAAGCATCTCTAGATGACTCTACAGAGCCTCTACCCATAGGATGTGCATGTAGAGCTGGGAGACCAGCGTGACGCGCTATCGTCCCGTATGAACGAAGCACAAAGTCTAGGTAGAAAGTCCTAGACATGCTAAGAAAACTTATAGAATAAATAAACAATGCTGAAAACTATGAAAAATGTAGATTACAAAGTAGAATAGAGAAAACACTAGAGAATGAAGAAATCTCACAACCAGACCACATTGTGAAGCCTCGCACAAGATAATCCCCTCTTCATGAAGCTATGCCTACACATATGCAAGAGAGAAAATGTTGGGGGTTGTGTTTTGGAGCCTGCCTAAGTCGGACCCCCATTTTGGTATTTCCACCTCCACGGACAACCCAAAAAAAGCCACGGAAAAGGAAAATGATGAAGAAGATGATAAAGAAGAAGGTAAGAACAGATACAAAGACAATGCTATGCTATTTGGTGATTGAAAAATAAATGAGATATTAGAAATGCAAGATAGAGTTAGATTACTCCCCTAGTGCTTAGCAAGTGTTTGTATTCTTGGTAGACTTGGTAGCTTAACGATGTTGCGACAATGGTGGTGGTGTCTCCAAGAGCAAGTCTTTAATCTGCCAAAAGATCCTTTGGAAATGTCCCAAAACCAAGGATATAGGATAAGGGATGAGTCTGCGTGTCAGTGGCCATGCAGGGAGGTGTTACGATTCCCTCCTAGCGTGGGTCGTAATGTCTCAACAGACACTTGTCGGTTGGAAAGTTGGTGGGACGGTAGCATGCTACATAGACGTCTTTGCGTCATGCTTGCATCCGCGAATCTATCATATCAATAGAGTTGGTAATGCGTTCGGGGAAGTTGACATGGACTTCTTTGGTGGACAAAAGGATAAGTTGGTGAACCTGTCCTCCAAGCAGTGTGGGGGAGGCACCGCATGTCCTAATTGCCACTAAAGTGATATTTTTGACTATATATATTGAAGTAATTTCATGCAATAAAACTATCAGTTCTGCATTGCCTCCATCATGTTTGTTTGTTTTCGTTGTGTTTACTCTTGCTGACCGGTTTGGACTGATCTCCTTGAGGTCCCTCCTCACCGGTGACTGCTTCAGCTACATATAATCTCTACTTTACTCCTCTAGGATGTAGTTCAGTAACAATTTCAAAAGGTGTTTTTCCGGTACCTCTATTCACTAAATTGTTATAGGCAAACTCTTCTTGTGGAAGGATCAAATCCCAACTTCTGATTTTATCTCCCAGTAAACATCTCAACAAGTTTCCCAAACTTTGGTTAACTACTTTGGTCTGTCCATTAGTCTGTGGATGAAAAGTAGAACTGAACTTCAAATCTATCTTCATCTTCTTCCAAAGTGTTCTCCAATTTTTAGCCAACAAACTTAGTATCTCTGTTTGAAACTATGCTCTTAGGTAATCCATGCAATCTCACCACTTCCTTGAAAAATAGGTCTGCTACATGCAATGCATCTGATGTCTTCTTACAAGGTATGAAATGAGCCATCTTTGAAAATCCATCCACTACCACAATAATAGAATCATTCCCTCTCGGTGTCTTAGGCAATCCAAGTACAAAATCCATGCTTATATTCTCCCAAGGTCTTACCAGTACTATCAAAGGTTTATACAATCCCACATTCTAACTACTACCTTTTGCAACTTGACAAACTCTACAACTCTGTACATCTCCTAACATCCTTATGAATCTGGGGCGAAAAGTACTTCTTACTCACTAATGCAACTGTTTTATCAATGCCAAAATGTCCAGCTAAACCTCCACTATGTTTCTCTTTGATTAGGTTCTCTCTCATGGAACTCTTAGGTATGCATAACTGAACTCCCCTGAATAACATCCCATCCTAAATGAAATAATCCAACCATTTTCATCTATCAACCATAATCGATTCTCTACATGCTTTCCAAGGTTCTACAAAATCCAGGTCTTTATCATACAAGGTCTTGAAATCTTCAAAACCTACTACTGTCACTCTCATCTTTGTCAACAAATTCCTTCTCCTACTCAATGCATCAACAGCTTTGTTAGATTTCCCACTTCTATGCTTCAACACAAAGGTGTAACTCTACAAGAATTCTACCCATCTCACATGTCCCTGATTCAACTTACTCTGACTATTCAAATACTGCAAAGCTTGATGATCTATATAAAACACAAAATCCTTAGGCAACAAGTAATGTCTCCCTTTCTTCAAGGCTTGAAATATGGCATAAAATTCCTGATCATACACTGAATATCTCTTCCAGGCATCATTCAGTTTCTCATTGAAATATGCTACTGCTCTCCCTTCTTGACTCAAAACTGATCCTATTACTATTCCACTTGCATCACAATCTACTTGAAATACCTTATTGAAATCCAGTAAAGCTAACACAAGCTGCTTAGTCACTTTCTTCTTCAATAATTCGAAACTTTTTTTTGCTCCGGTGGTCCACTTGAACTCCTTCCAATCTCCTCTCATGGTCTCAGTCATAGGGTTACAAACTAAACTGAAATTTCTGATAAACTTCTCATAAAAACTAGCCAATCCATGAAATGATCTTACCTTTCCAATGCTTTCCTATGTAGGCCACTCAACAATGGCTTTCACATTCTCAAGGTCCATCTTCAAACCATCCTCGGTTATCACAAAGCCCAAATAGACTAACTCATCCTTCATAAAAGTACACTTCTTGATATTGATCAACAACTTCTCTTCTCTCAACCCCTGCAAAATTTGTCTTAACTACAACAAATGCTCCTCTTTTGTCTTACTGAAAATTAGAATGTCATCCAAATACACAATAACAAACTTAAACAATAATTTCTTCAATACCTCATTCATCAGCCTCATGAAAGTACTCGGTGCATTAATCAATCCAAAGGGCATCACCAACCATTCATATAGTCCTTCATTTGTCTTAAATATTGTCTTCCACTCATCACCTTTGCTGATCCTGATCTGATGATATCCACTCTTCAAATCTATCTTTGAAAAGTATTTTGCTCCACTCAAACAGTCCATTATGTCATCCATCCTAGGCAAAGGAAATCGGTATTTCACTATGATCTTGTTTATTGCTCTTGAATCGGTACACATCCTCCATTCTCCATTCTTCTTAGGTGCTAATACTGCTGGTACTGCACAAGGGATCAAACTCTCCCTGATCAAACTTTTCTTCAATAGCTCCTGCACTTGTCTATTTAGTTCTTCATTCTCTACTGGTGTCAACTGGTGTGCAGCTTTGTTAGGAAAACTAACTCCGGGAACCAAGTCCATGCAAAGAATCACACTTCTAATAGGTGGCGATCCATCACATCTATTATCTGAAATGATGTCCTCATATTCTGTCAACAAATCTCTTATCTCTGCTAGGTGTTCTCCTTCCGGTTCTAGTCTCTCGGTCTTCTTAGGAATTAAGGAAAAACACACATCCTCATGTCTCAGTCCATCCATGAATTTCCTTCCATCTACTAAACAAATTCTAGTATTCATACAAACTTCATTCTTCAAAGGTTCCTCCAAAGGTAACAAGGTTTGCTTCATCCATTGGCCACAATAGTGTATGCATTCTTCCTCCCATCATGTATTGCCTATCTATCAAACTGCCAAGATCTTACCAACAAAACATGATAAATATCCATAGGCATAATATCACACAAAACTTCATCATGATAATTCCCAATTTCCAATTTACTAAACACTGTTCACTTACTAACAACTTATGTTCATCTTGAATCCATGCTATTTGATAAGGTTTAGGGTGTTTCAATATCTCCAATTTCAACTTATTCACCATCTCTTCTGAAACAAGATTATCTGAACTACCACTATCAATAACAACTTTACAACACTTACTAGATACCTTACATCTGATTTTGAATAGGTTCTTCTTCTGTAAGGGTTCTTCATCTCTTCTGGTATGACACAAAGCTCCCCTCAGCATCAATAGTTCTCCATCTTTCAGTTTATTGTCTAATCCGGTGGAGTTTTCTTCCACCATTACTGCTCTTCCGGTAGCCTATGTCTTCTTACATTCAAATTCACAGTGTCCTTCTCCTCCACACTTAAAGAAGGTTCCTCTAAATGTCCTCTTGTCTTGTCTTCCAAAGTTCTCATTCCGGTAACCACCTGGTTCTCTCCTCTAGTAGAAATTTCTATCATCCTTCTGGTATGAATTACCTTCCTTTCTTAGTTCCTTGTCCTTGTTCTGATCTATACAAGTTCATCTTCCTCTGGTATATCCTCTTCCTCCTTGAAATATTCATCTAGTAAACCTTCCACCTCTACCTCTCTGTCTCTACTCATGTCTTTTGTTCAATTTCTCTTCAGCCTTTAGGGCATACTAGTAAGCCTCTTCAACACTCTCCAATTTGATCATACCAAGTTCATCTTGCATAGACATCTGCAATCCATTCAAATATCTTACAATATGTTCAACTTCATCATCAACATATCTGGATCTGATGTTCAACTTGTAAAATGCTTTGGTGTACTCCTTCACAATAGATTCCTTCTGTCTCAAATTCTGCAATTTTTGGAACAAATCCACTTGATAATTCATCGGGACAAACTTTGATTTTAACCTAGCAATCATACTATCCCATGTATTAATCTTTTCTTTACCTCTTCTCTATCTATTAACTTGCAAATGCTCCCACCAAAGAGATGCATGACATTTCAACCGGGTACAGGCATACTTCACCTTCCTCTCTTTTGCAATGTTTTCAAAATCAAAATACTTCTCCATCTCCGAGATCCAATCCATCAATTCATTCGAATCTAAATTCCCATCATATTCCAATGGGGTAAAATGAGGTTTAGTGTTCGCCCTACTCAAAACTCTTAAAAACTTTTCTTCTTCCGGATCAACTGCCGGTAGGTTCACGTGTTCTGCTGGGGCTTCTTCTCCTTCATCTTTTCTCACATCTTCAATATGTTGACATCTTCTTTGGGTTGTCTCCACGACTTCTAACCAGGCTATTATTCCTCACAACATCTCCATCATAGTAGGGTCTGCATTCCCACGCGCTCCACCATTCCTAGTTCCTCTTTGCGCCATAGATTCACGCTAGTCCTTTGCAATTGCAGGTCAGATCCACAATCTGCCACCCTACAACAAAATTTAGGACATGCAACCTCCGGAATGAAACTTCGCTTTGATATCACTTGAAGCAATAACCGGTGAGGAGGGACCTCAAGGAGATCAGTCCAGACTGGTCAACAAGAGTAAACACAATAGAATCGCACAGACATGATGGAGGCAATGCAAAACTAATAGTTTTATTGCATGAAATTTGATGACATCCAACCAGTAACAACTGGGTTACAACATACTGGCACACAGGCCTGGTAGAATAGGTCAAAATCGGGACCTTGAATCGAAGGATCTATCTTCGAGGCACAGTCTATCTCTGATTGATTTGAATTTATCTTCAATTGATTGCATTCTAAAGCATGATTACAAATATCTATCAATCCAAAGGATACAGTCGGCCAAAAATGATCAAAACCCGAAGAACAAGACCTAACGTGCAAAATGAACAAGGTCGGCCTTCGCCAAGAGATTCCTCTAGAAAATCCAAAGGATGAAATGTAGAAGGTTGGCCACACACCAAGAAACATCAAGATCAACATCCAAGGCTCCACAAGCTTTGGAATGGGCTCTAGTAGATCACCAGAATAGGTCTCAAGCAACTAGTAACAAGAAATTGTCATTGAAACCGATAGCGATATCTTGCCAGAAAGTGATCCAAATGAGATGTGGTTTGGAAGCAAGAAAGATGACTGAGTCTTCAAGTAGAATCCAAATCCACAAGATCCAGTGAGCCAAAACCGAGACACACAGATTAGAACACCGAAACTGCAAACAAAAAACAAAACAAAAAAGAAAATGTTTTGGGTTGGTGCAAGATTGTTGTGAACCGATGATACTCCTACATCAATATCATATTAGAACCAATCATGGGATGAAATAATTAAGAAACTATTTAACGAGACTATAGGATAGTACATAGAGGAATAATTAAAAATTAGATATTTAATTAATTGATTAGAAGAAAATAATATGACAAATTAATTAATACAAGAATATAAAATGAATTAAATAAATTAATCTTTTCAAATTAACTATTTAATAGAAGAATAATTATTAAATAAATATAAAATATTTATTTAATTGCTCATAGCCAATTTTATGTGTATACATTTTGCCCCTCTATGAAATGATGTTGAGACAACATTGTTTCAAAGATTAAATCAAGTCTCGATAATGTGCCTGACAAAGATAAAAATCCTAATTGTGTGCCCCCTAGGGAGATTAATCGTGAAATTATTGAAAAAGATTGATTGAGTGATTAATATCACGATAATTGATTTGGAAAAAATATCCCTTAATTAAATTCATTTTTGAAAAATAAATAAAATTGCCCCACTGAAAAAACATTAATTACCCCTTCAAAAGGTAATAATAAAATTAACCTATCCCCATTTGCATTCTTTTCATCTTTTGGAGTGAAAAGAAATTGGTGCACATAGCTGGCAAAATGGTTATCTCGTTTGAGAACCATCAATTTGAGTGTGTTCAATGTTTCCAGAGACCTCTTGAGTATGGGTCACCGGTGAGTAACCTATCCCAAGCTTGTTTTGTAGTTTTCCATACAAATTTTTGGCATGTGTTAGGGCTATTTTAATTTTTTTTATTATTTGGCACTTTGTTTAGCGCATCTGCTTCGTAGTTTAGCGCATATGGATCGTATGTTCTCGCTTCTATTTGTTTAGCCCTTCTGTGCTTTTTGTTATCACTTTTGTTTAGTATGTTAGCACATTTACTAGGTCAACGCTTTTGTTTTATGTGTTTGCACATTTGTCGAAAAGGTTAGTGCATTTGTGTGATTTCTCGCTTTTGTGCAACAAGTTCGTGCATATGTTAGAAAGGTTTGCGCTTTTGTGTGTTTTCTTTCTTTTGTGCAACAAGTTCACGCATATGTTAGAAAGGTTAGCACATTCGTGTGTTTTCTCACTTTGGTGTAACAAGTTCGTGCATATGTTAAAAAGGTTAGCACTTTTGTGTGTTTTAGAGCTTGTGCTAAATAAGTTAGCACTTTTGCATTTTTGAATAGTGCTTTTGTTGGAAGTTGAATTTTTATGATTTTGCAATGTTAAAATTCAAGATGATGAATCTGATTGGACATTTTGATGTGCGAATTTGATAAATAAGTATTCAATTGATGTCTAATCAATACAAAATTTGAAAAATTTGATCGATAGGATAAATGATTGATTGATTGGATTGATAGATAGCTTGAAGAGGCCAATTTAGTCTCTGATGAAGAGCGTGATAGAGTTTGATTGATCTCATTGATAGATAGAAAACCATGATTGATAGTTTTAGGTTTGTTTTGATAGCCTAATTTGTTTGGTAGAAAAGATTTTATCGATTTTTGATGTGATTGATCGTTTGATTAATAGATTGATAGATTAGTGATCTCTTAGATTCGATAGATTTTGATAGAGATCAAATTCTCTTGTTAAACAAGAGAAACTCAATGTTCTCCAATGTCAGGAGAAATTCCTAGCCATGCGCCATCTAGTTCCAGCGCTGACACAGGCTGAGATTAGACACATAGATGCATGTGGATTACGCCATCTCCTGTATATGCTTGTTATCGTGCATAACAAGGGTCTCTTGACTTCATTATTTGAGATATGGCATAGCGAGCACAACACTTTTCACCTTTCCACTGGTGAGATTAGTGTGATGCTTGAGGATGTCTACAAGATTTTGCACATCCCCATTACTGGTGAGCTAGTCCAGTATGATTACTGGGATCTTGGAGGGATAGAGGCTTGCAGAGACGTGTTTGGTGATGAGAGTATTTATAGAGGAGAGATTTTATGCGAGGATATGATTATGTACTAGGAGACTCTCCTAATGATTCTTGCAGGTTTGATTGGTGGATTCATGTGTCTTGATAGGAGATCTCAAGGTTTTGCTGTTGGGTGGGGTGGGATCTTACAGAGCATGAAGCAACATCAGACTTGTTATGCTTGGGGTGTTTGTATGCTTGCTCATTCATATCATGATCTTCCTCAGATTGTCTATGATGATAGCACTAGTCTATCTACTGGATGCACACTTTTATAGGTCTGGTGCTGGGAGCACATTGTTGTTACTTGACCTATTAATCATAGAGTTCATGGTGATGGACAACCTTATGTCTATTTATACAGAGGTATCCTTACTTAGCTGAAGCTGGGTAAGATGAAGTATTGGCATTGGGTTCTGGATTCAATGGATACCATCATTCGGAGACCTTATATTGATTGTGAGCCCTGGATGGACGACGTATGAACTGCCATTGATTTTGCAGAGTAGGTACTTGTTTGGTTGCACTCCATATATTGTTGAGCAATAACTATTTGGTCGCTTTTAGAGACAGTTCAAGATTATTCAGCACATGCCTTCCGGTGTTGCCATGTATGCATGGTGATACAAGGATAGGCGAAATTGGGGCCTTTCTTATCTTTTGAGATAGCACATGCCAAGTTTTTGGCTGCTCCTATGGTTGCATATGATTTGAGATTACACATTTTGGATGTTGGGGTCACATCATATTATGCACAGTATATGCCTGCACACCCTTTTCCTTGTATCACTAATCCAGCACACCCTCCTCCCAGCTTAGGAAATGATTCAGATGATTCAGAAGATCCTATTGTTAGGAGACAGAGACAAAGGTGAGAGCTTAGAGCTACTTGAGAGGCCAAAGGGGATGAGGGAAATGAGGGAGGAGATGGAGGAGGAGGTAGGAGACCCAGACAAACAGGAGGTCGATTGAGAGTCTGAGGAGGACCTTTTGGATCAACTGGTAGGATTGGGAGACCTCTTCCCATGGGAGGGAGAGATGCAAGTAGGATTGGGAGGGTAGGAGTAATTCCTCCAGTAGGAAGGGATGCAGGACAGATTGGTCATGATACCGACAAAGGAGAGATGAGGACAACGAGAGGATTACCCTCTTCAAGACTAGGAAAAGGTGGAGGGTTGGACAAGGGTTGAGGCAGGGGTATATATTTTGGGCAAGTTCTTCTAGATCCTGGGGTTATTGTAGCTCAGGGTGGTTGGGATGAGGGAGAGGAGGACTCAGAGGATCATGTTCCTCTCATTAGGCGACGGATCTTGAGAGCTACTCGGGTTGAGATTCCAGCAGGTGGAGAGGCAGGTGCGGATATAGGTGGGGATAGAGCCTAGATGATCTCAGATCATAGATAGAGCAGCTCAGGGCACAGGTGCGGACACTTATAACCAAGAGAGATAGGGTTTTTAGGAGATAGCATGATACTCAAGCCTTACTTGATCACATTCAGTAGGTTGGATCCAGCACTCTCTTAGTTGATAGTGTTAGAGCACTATATTGGGCTGGGAAGGAGACAACATATTGGTGTAGATGTTATGAGGATTTAGTCTCAGAGATCCAGAGAATAGGGAGTTATCAGACTACTCCTGTTTCTGACAGGATGGATACCAACAGTGGTAGAGTTATGGGATCTCCTCAAAGGAGTAGAGATCAAGGTGCACAACCGTCTGAGGGATCATCTCATACACAACCACAGAGATGGACAGAATCAGGTGGTAGCGACATAGGACAACCTTGATTTGTAGACTTGATTCATATTGATGAGGCATTGCATTTTATTATTGATTTGATATCATTGTATAATTGAAATTTTTATTTTTTTATGACGATCTATATGCATACATGGACTTTATATGATGTTGAAGATTCATGATTTATTATGCATGTTACTTTGATCATGATCTATATGCATTAACTACATAGATTATATATATGCAATGATTAGATGGATGATATTATGATGATCTTTTCTTTCCTTTATTTTCATGATGATGATGTTCTATATGATGCAATGAAAATGCATTTGATTTTTTGATTTTACTGATCATGGATGTAAATGATATTAATTATATAATGCTTTACTTAAATGATATAAATGCAATGATCTATATGAGAATGATTCTAATGATAACGCATGCAAATAAATATTGATTTCTATACTTTTGATGAGTATGTATATGATGAAATGATTTTGTGAAATGTATTTAATTTTAAATTTGATGATTGTGAATGCAAATGATGATTATGGATGTAAATTCTTATAATACTATCTTAAATGATATGCTTGATTAAACTCATATGATGAATGTTTATATGATAATGCATATGTTATATCAATGAGATGATAGTGTAATTCTTATAGATGTGATGTTATGATTGCAATGAAATTCTTATAATGGTATGATAAATGATTCTAAGTGCAAAGATGCAATTAAATGACCTTAATGGATAAAATGAACTACAATGATAGTGATCCCAATGCAAATAATAATGATACAATACACATGATCAATGAGATGCACTTAATGAAAACTAAGGAAATGTAAATGATTATGATTGAATGCAAACTAATGAAATGAATGAGAATGATTAATATGCAAACCTAATGATTCTAAAGATAAATGAACCTAAAATGATCAAATACAAATTGTTTTTGTTTATCCAAGTATACTCAATCTTTATTTATGACCGTTGATCTATGAATGGAATGAAATGCTTATAATGTAGATGAATAATGTGATGGTACTTTAGCAGTAGATTAAATAAATAAAATCTTAAGCTAAATCTAATGTAATTAACCTTTTACGTACAATAAATAATTTAATAGTAAGGTGTTTAATTTTATTTTATTATGAAGAGTGCACAATATTTAAATAAAGTTCCAAAAGTATGTGAGGCCCTACCCCGACCCATCCTAGCATTTTAGTGATTTTCATGTTGGAACTATTATGGATGTTTTCTTTTTATGCTTTATGGATATAGAACTTTATATGATCCCAAGAATTTGATAACATTGATATATTGATGCTTCATTTCTATGCATTGCGGATATAGAATTTTATATGATTCTAGAATAGGATAACATTGAGAGGGTGTATGTCATTATTTGATTTGCAGGACTTTATTATGATGCTAGAAATATGATGCATATCTTATGAATGGATCAAATTATGAGGATTATGATAATTGCTTATGTGGATTTGCTTTGATATATGGTAAATTGATTTGTATGATGTCAATCATATGCAGAGTGATTGATGTGTATTCTTATTTATGTGTTTAACATTATATAAGGTTATTGGGAAATACTAATGTGTAATTGAGATGCGCAGGAAAATTATCCATGTGACCATGGAAACATTATGGAGAATCAAGCCTAGGCCTATGTACGTTCGTAAAACCAGGGGTTGTCTATTTGGAGAGACAACACCCGGTATGTATCATATTTTATTCGTAAACATAAATGTTTGCATGTGTGTTAAATTAGAATTATTTATTTGTGTGAATCCTACAAGAGACAATTGCATGTGTGTATTAGTGATGTGAAATTCTTTTGTAGTGTCACTTGACACATATGTTGTATGTTGTGTTGGCATTGTCATGTCACCTTTTTTGAGAGATTTACTTTTTGTTTAAATGATATATTTCCAAATTATCCTTGAAGATTCCAAGAAATCTAGGATAGTGAGCCATTAGGAGGGTCAACTCAGATTTGACCGGTATGCAAACTTTAGGTGGACTTTCTAAGGGTTAAACCAACTCCTAGAGTCAGTTTTGGAGCATTTTTATTGGGCCTCATGGGTTACCTATGGGTGAAGGTCAAATTTGGCCATGTATCCACCCCCTAGGACTTGTTTAACCTCCCAAAAATGTGGTTTTCCCAAGATGGACGAATTTCATCTTTAGGAGTGCCATCCTTGGTTAGATAACCTCATTGGTATGTGTTATTTCTCTTCCCCATTTCATTCCTCTTCTTGAGGTGCCTTGGTTAGGGAGTGTGTAAGACCTAGGGAAGACCAACCAATGGGAGCCTCTCATAGTATCCAAGAGGTTGGAAGGAGTGAGAGAAGCCTTCTTAGGCTAGAGATAGAGACTTAGAGAGTTAATCACCCACTCTCCATTTTTGGAGATGAGATCTTGCAATTTTGAAAAAAACTAGTTTTAGAATAGAATTTTGGCTAAGTGTTGCAGAAAAGAATTGTGGAATTGGGTTGCTCTTCTCCAAGCTATCCCTAGTAAACCCTTGGCAGATTCAAGGTTGGTGCATTTTCTTACTTTGTGTGTTGGAAATTTGTTTGTAAGATTGCTTGAATGTAATTGTTTGCTTTCCTTGTATTTCCTTTGTGAAAACATTCATGTGATCTTTCTCTTATTTCTTTTGTTATGCATTTTCTTATGTTTTGGGAGTATCCAAGGCCATCTTGCCCTTGGGAGGGCAAAATGGTCTTGGTGGTGGAAGGAGTTTGACAACCTTAGAGTGAGAGGCTCTCATTATGAGAGTGATCTCAAGAGTTTGTTTATGTGACCCTTGCTGCATAGTTTTGTTTATGCATTCGGGGGTCATAAGGGGAGAAAGTATGGCATGTATGCCTTGGGGGTCATAAGGATGTTGGGTTAAGATGGATTTTTGTTGTGTTCTTGGTTTCCATGAGTTGGCTATGATCTACTATGTTGCAGTTCCCCTTAAGGTACTTGGTCCACTTCCACCCATGTAAATATCACATTATGTGATAAAGTTCAGCCTTAGGATGGGAATGTGTTTGTTTGAGTTTTTCCCTTGCTTGTTTGTGTTTGCTTGAGTGTAACCTATCGAGGACTTGGTTCTCCAAACTCGGGGGTGGATTCTAGTAAGCCTAGGCTGGGAGGTGAGTACTCCATGGTCACAGCCTTAAGATTTTGTATGCAGGTTGCTTGGAAAAAAGAAAAAAAGAAATCTAGGAGTTGCTAATTTTATTTTAGTTGCAGAAAGAAAAAAGAATGTAATTTTGTATTTTGTTGTAAAAGAAAGAAGGGAAAGGAAAGAGTTTTTTTACCTTAAATATATTGTAAAATGAATTAGAATCTGTATTATTGACCGAGTCTTAAGATGTACTTTATTGATGTATGGATCATTTAAATTTTTAAAAAAAGAGTGCACTTGGTTAATTCTATTTTGTATAAGTTGCAAAGGAAAAGAAATGTATTATGCTGCTGTCTTTTAACTGAAATCTGTCATTTATCTGGAACCCGTTATTTCGAAATCTGTCATATATTGAAATCTATCATCTATTTATCTCTGTAATTTATAAAAAAGAAAATGTAGAAAGTGAAATGGAAATATTAGGGTGTAGAAAAGCAGAGTTGTTAGCAAAATGATAATATTTTAAGTGTATTTCTATACTATTTAAATGCTACTGTAATTGTATTTATTACTGTCCTTTTTCTATTTCAAGAAAAAGCAGAAAGCTAAAGTAGACAAAGTTAAATTTACCTTTTCCTATAGTTATCTATTAGAAGTTAAAAAAAAGAGAGTTGTTAGATAAATCAGTTAGTTTAGGAAGTCTGTTGTTATGTGATTTAAAAGAATATATATATATATATATATATATATATATATATATATATACACATAGATTTAGAAAACCAGCAATTACTAATAGATTTATGTCTATTTTTAATGAAGAAATGAACTTTGTGACATAATTAACAAGTTGTTAAATCTGACAGTCCTAATAATTATAATGCTGCATATTCAAAATTCAGTTAACCTAGCTAAATGAATATTGGTATGCATATTCAAATAATGCATACTTAAGAAGGGAAATGCATATTTATTTATTATGTTGTCTATATTTTTTTCATTTCTTGCAAGTATATATATATATATATATAAATATATGTATATATTTATCCAACTCTAGATGTCCCTTGAGAATGGTATATATATATATATATATATATATATATATATGTGTATATATATATATATATATATATAAATATAAATACATATATATATATATAAATACATATATATATATAAATACATATATATATATATATATATAAATACATATATATATATATTTTAAACAAAATTTTTGTTTTTAAAAATAAATTTTTTTTTTTTTTACCCCCCGAAACCCAACCCAAGGGTTACCCCGGGGCCAAGGGCTCTCGCGGCCCCCCCGGGCGACACAGGCTCCCTGTGGACTGCGAACCACAGAGGTGCCACTGTGGATGGCACCACCCCCTCTCTCAAGGCTCCCCTTCGTTCTCTCACCGCCCTGCATCATCACCACCCATCGCCACCCTTCCCTCTGCAGGTTCTCCGTCGCCCTTGCCACCTTGCCTCCATGGCTATCGCCCCTTGTTCGAAACCCTATTAAAACACACAAAAAAATAAAATAATAAACCCTAACCCAATTTCGGGTTACAGTAAAGGCAAATGAGGTAAGAATAAAATTAAGTTAGATAAAATATGCAATCCTAATCCAATTTCAGATTAGGGTTTGCATTTACATAAAAGAAAAGAATTATTAGTTGTGCAACCCTAGCCCACTTTCGGGTTAGGGTTAGCATTTAAAAAAATTAATAAAATATCAGGGTTGATATTTAGAATAAGAGAAAGATATTACTCAACCCTAATTAGTGTTTGAAATTAAATATAAATAAAAATAAGAAGAGAGGTACATTCTTTTTTTAAAATTTGAAAAAAGAATTCCCCCCCATTTAATTTTAAGTATATGTGAAACCAATTTATAACTCCTTATTCGATTTGGGAGAAAATAAATTTTAATGTAGGTTTTTTTTAGGGTATGATTTAAAATGGAGATTAATGTTAAATAGTTACATTAATCGCATAATTGATTTAATTTAATTAACTAGGGTTACCATATAGTTATTTTTATATATTTAATTAAATATGGATGTTAAGTTACGTTTAATTTAGGGGAAATTTATAAATGAAGATTATTAATTATTTTATGCAAATTTTAGCCTATGAGGTCAATATTGGCCAAATTATTTAATAGTCGAAATTTGAAGGTTTAGGGGAATTTAAAATTGGCTATAGTATAAATTATATTTATTTGGCAATAATATTATTGAAATTGTTAACCTTATTGGTTATATTTAAATAATGAATTTGCATGCGCCCAATTAATTAATTCTAATTTAAGATAACATTATCGTTATTTTAGTAGCTTGGAATAATTATAATACAATCGAGATATTTAAATATCTCTTGACTTTAATTGGTGACAAATTAATTATGTTGATTAAATTAACTAATTAAATTGCGATGACCTCTTAGGGAATAATTAGTCTTTATTATCTATTGTCGCCCTATTGAATGAGTTAATTTTTCCAACCTTAGTAAACAAATTCTATTTATAGCTTAGTGAAGACAAAACTTTATTGATTTCAAATTAAATGTAGAGTATTTTATGAGTTTATGTTGTCCAAAAAAAAATTTTGTTGTTTTGTTTTTGCCCAAAAGTTTGGGCATAACATTTTGGTATTAGAGCAAGTTTTCCAACACTAGGAACCTTTCTCCATTACGTTTCGCTTTAAATATTTAATTAATTGAATTTTTCTCCAAAATTATTTATTTATTTTATTTTATTTTATTTTCTCATAAGGATGTTTCTGACTACGCGACAAGCTCCTAAGCGTGGAAGGGGTCCTAGGCATACAAGTATGGCACACGAGGATGTTGATAGGGAGGAACCGGTTCCGGAAGGGAACCCAGAGGCTCCTCCTGAACCACCAGTTGACCCAAACCAAGACATCTTATTAGCACTTCAGAACCTGATTGGGATAGTTTAGGATAGGCTTCCAGCAATCGACCAGCATGTAGAAAACCAGAACTCAGGGAGCCATAGATCAAGAGTTAGTGAACGGAGTAGGAGTCCACCTCCTAATCCCTTAGAGGGCCAGGCTCGACATGAGCCTGAGTCCGTTCATCTACCCAGACCACCTCCAGTAGCAGCACTTGTATATCTTGAGAGAGCACGTCGTGATCCAAGAGATCTGATTAGAGAGGATTTGTGCCTCCAACCACCATCTTTTGGGGGATCTACCGATGGGGTAGAGGCTAAGGCTTGACTTTTGATCCTAGATCGGTGTTTTGCATTGCGTTCCTATGAAAGCAATCTGAAGGCATGAGTAGCAGTTCACCTTTTGAGAGGGACGACCTCCACATGGTGGAGGAATAAAAATGTGGCCTAATTGCAGACACCCTCACATGGGAGATCTTCATAGAGAGGTTCAGGGAGAGATACCTGTCAGAGCACTTTAGGTAGCATAGGATAGATTAGTTCCACGACCTCCAATAGAAGGGTCTCTTAGTGACCCAATATGAGAGTAAGTTCATTGAGCTCCTACCATATGTGGATTACCTGAAGGATGAAAAGCTTCTCATCAACCATTTTATCAGGGGACTAAATGTCAGGATAGCAGGACTAGTGAGGATGGCCACTCCAGGATGCCTTTGGGTTGCCATGGAGAAGGCCTTGATAGCCGAGGAGATTCAGGTCAGGCCTCAGGACACGAGGGATCAGTTTCAGAACTGAAACCCCGCACCCCAGTCTTTTGGGTTTCAGAAACCCCACTAGAAAGGCAACCACAAAAATGCATCGGGGTCCTTTAAACCCCCTCCTCCGCAGTAGTCACAGTAGAATTAGAGGTAGAGGCCCCCTCAGGGACAATAGGGCTCTAAGACCAAGGAGTGGCATTCACAAGGTCTTAGGCATAACTAGAGAGAATGGGGTACTTACACACGTCCAACACAGACTCAATAGTCCTCCAAGGGTGGGTACAATGGTTCAAGTAGGACAGGTGGACAGTCTTTCTCTAGGCCTCAGGGTGTATAGTTTTAGGCACACGGTGCTTGTTTCACATGTGGAGCCATGGGGCAAATGGTGAGAGAGTGTTCGCAGGGTCAGATGGTAGGTAGTTAGAGGATGGTAGCATTAGAGCCTACAGTTGGAGATATGGGCAAGTCCCATAGGGTCTTCGCAGTGGTTGACAACCACTAGGCAGAGCACCAGGCCATAGTAATTGAGGCTGCAGGTATGATCAGAGGTATCAGTATTTCTATATTGTTTGACTCAGGAGCTACTGACTCCTTTATATATTCATTGGTTATGGAGCGTTGTGGGCTAGTGGCAACTAGGCAAGGAGTCAGTTGGGAAGTGAAGTTAGCTTCAAGGGCTAGAGTGTTAGTGGATTCAAAGGTTAGGGGTTGTTAGCTCTAGATTTGTAATACCACCACCTCAGTAGACCTTAGAGTTACACCACTCGGATCTTATGGCATTGTACTTGGCATGGATTGGCTTTACGCCCATAAAGCCAAGATGGATTATCGCCTGAAAAAGATCGAGTGTGAGGATGATCATGGTGCTCCCATCATAATCACTGGGATTCAGAGACCCATGTCTCTTCGTATGATTTTCGCTATGCAGCTGAAGTGGAGCATGTGAAAGGGATGCCACTTTTTTTCTATCACCATCAGTGATAGAGAGGAAGAAAATGAGAAGGAGCCTTCCCTAGATGATCATCCCATCCTTGAGGAGTTTGTAGATGTGTTTCCAGCCAAGCTACCACCACCTAGTAGAGAGATTGACTTCCACATAGATCTTGTACTAGGAGCCGAGCCAGTTTTGAGAGCACCTTATAGGATGACCACAAATGAGCTTAATGAGCTCAAGATGCATCTTGCTGAATTCTTAGAGAAGGGTCACATTCATCCTAGCATCTCCCCTTGGGGCACACTAATCATCTTCATGAAGAAGAAGGACAGGTCCCTTTGGTTATGCATGGAATACAGGAATCTAAACAAAGTAACCATCAAGAACCGCTATCCCTTGCCTAGGATCGATGATTTGTTTGATTAGCTTCAGAGTGCTAAAGGTTTTTCCAAAATAGATATGAAGTCAGGATACCATTAGTTGAGGATTGTGGAGAGTGATATCCATAAGAGCATGTTTTGTACCAGATATGACCATTATGAGTTCACCGTGGTCCCATTCAGTCTTACAAATGCTCCAGCTATATTCATGAGTCTCATGAATGGGGTATTCTGTACTTTCCTCAATCGATTTGTGATTGTGTTCTTCGATGACATATTGATATATTCTCAGAATGAGAAGGAGCATGAAGAGCATTTGAGGTAGGTTTTGTAGTGTTTGAGGGACAATTAGTTGTATGACAGTTTGTTGAAGTGTGCTTTCTTTAGATTAGAGGTCAAGTACTTTGGGCATGTTATATCCAGTGATGGGATCTCAGTTGACCCATCAAAGATCAAACCTATTATGGATTGGCCAGTGCCAACCAGTGTGACAAAGGTTAGGAGCTTCATGGGTCTAGCCGGGTACTATAGACACTTCGTTGAGGGGTTTTCCCGAGTTGCACATCCCATTACATCCCTTCAGTGAAAGGGAAAGAAATTCAAGTGGACGGAAAGGTGTGAGAGGGATTTTTCAAGATATGAAAAGGGCACTCACTAGTGCACCTATTCTTATTGTGCTAGACCCCACGGCTGATTTCATGGTATGCATAGATGCTTCATTGGATGGATTAGGAGTAGTCCTTATGCAGGAGGGTCAAGTTATAGCTTATGAGTCTAGGAAACTTAAGACTCATGAGCTTAACTACCCTATGCATGACCTCAAGCTTGTAGTAGTAGTGCATGCACTTGTGAGGTGGAGACACTTCCTTTTGGCTCATAATTTTGAGCTTCATTCAGACCATCAGAGTTTGCAATACATCTTCACCTAGCCTAATCTTAATGCCTGTAAGAGGAGATGGATGCAGTTTCTATGTGAGTATGATTTTGATGTCCACTACATCAAGGGGAAAGAGAACGTAGTTGTAGATGCTTTGAGTAGGAAATGACATGAGGTATACTCCATATCTATGAGCACAAACTTGAGAGATTGTGTCATGCCCAAAATTTAGGGCAAAAATGGAACAAATTTTTTTTTTTAAAAGATACTAATTTAATTAACAAGCACACTCTTGCGACAAGCGTTAACGAAAATTTCATTAACAAATTCGAGCTCATTCGGAAACGAACGAAGCATCGACAATCTGTTATATTTTAATTGGAAAAAAAAACCTACTGGTTTAAATTCTATCTCCAAAAGATATTTAGTTAATAATTTTATTAAATTAATCTTACTAATAGCATTAAGAGAGTTACTTCAATTTGTCCTCTAACATGACTATATAGCCCTTTCAAATTTTTAAAAGTTTTCTCTTTATATTTTACCCCAAATAAAAATCAGGATTATTTAAATATATACATATATTCATATTGGAATATGCCTATTTTTATATATTAAAATTTAATTACTATACAAGTGCTCAAATTCATACATTTATATACATACATATATTCCCATATGTTTATATGGAAACATATATATATATATATATATATATATATATATATATATATATATATATATATATATATGTATGTTTTTCTTAAATGGAAAATATTTTAATTCTAAATTGAATTCCATTATAATTTCCTAATTAAAAGCCATATTGTTGCCCAACCCTAATCAGGGTTCTAATTTTTTTTTTCCATACCTATATTATCTAACTAACTAATACTTAACTTTTAATTGAAAACCAAATTTGCCCTAGCCCATCCGGCTAGGGTTTTTTACCCAAAAATCTTATTTAACATGTCACCGTTTTCAAGCTGGGCCGAAACCCCTAAGGCGGCCATGAAATCATATAGCAGGTCGCGGAAGGAAGGAGGCAGGTTTTCAGGTGGCGGGTTGGTCGCGCGCACCACTGTGTGAGCGCACAGTGGCGCCGCGGCACCACTGTGTGCCCACACAGTGGGCGCCGCTGGCGGCACCACTGTGTGGCCACATAGTGGCGGCCGGGGCCGTCCACTGTGTGCCCACACAGTGGGAGCCGCAAGCGGCTCCACTGTGTGTGCACACAGTGGGCGCTGCGCGGTCGTCCACTGTGCGTACACACAGTGGAGCCCGCGGGGTCCCCAACTTATATTTTTTTTAAAATTTTTTTTTTTTAAAAACATTAACATTTTTATATATATATATATATATATAAATATATAAATATATATATTTATATATATACATATATGTATATATATTTAAATATATATGGTATTTACAAAAATTAACATGCGTAAATAACAAGATAAATTTAATTCCAAATAAAATTTATATATTTTTTTAAAAGGGAATTATTACATGCAATTTTTTTTACGCTAATATAATAAAGAAAAAGATAACATTAAGTTTAATAAAAAATAGAAATATATATATATATAAATTCATTTATAAAACTAGCTTTTAAATCAATGTTTTCAAAAATACAATTCAAAGTATTTTATAAAGATACATGATACTTTTTCTGGAAATAAAGAAATCCATTTATATATTTTTTTTAAAATAGAATATTCACTTAAAACAACCTTTTTTTATAAAAAAAAACATAGAAATCTATCAACAACAATAATCTTTTATTTGCCACAAGTGAAACATAATTAAAGTCTAAATGAAAAACAAATCTTTTATTTCTTTCCAAAATACAAGAAGTTTTTTTTTGCATGCAACACAATTTAACCCCTTTTTTTTTATAAAACCAGAAGTAGAAATAACAAGCTTTTCTTTCTTTAAAACATCTCTAAATACTCTACCAAATTTACAGAATGATTTCTCTGAACAGTCACAACATTAAGACTTCAAGTCTACTAATACAAATTTCAACTTGCTTCTCCTTTCTCTTGAATTGAGGCATTTATTCACAACAACTTTAAAACAACATCTGCAACTGAATTCAAAAATCTTCAAATTCCATCTTCTGAATAACTTTCATGAATTTCTATCCTCTTTCCTCTGGATTTCCTGCATAATAGAAAACACAAAACTGACCACGGAGTGCTCACCTCCCAGCCTAGGCTAACTGGTAGCCACCCCCGAGCTCGGAGAACCAATTCCTAGACGGGTACAAACAGGCAAACACAAAGAAACACAAAGCATACAAATATTTCAGACACATTCCCAACCTGGCTTTCACAGCACCACACTCTGGTGGTGAACATTTTCAAAGGGTGGTAGTGGACCAAATACCCTGAGGAGAATCTGCAAGTATGTAATAACAAGAAGCCACCTCATGGCACAAATAACATATCAAAATCTCAACCCCATAATCCTTATGCCCCCCAAAGGCATTCTAGCCTTATAACCCTCCTTATGACCCCCATTGCACAAACAGGCCATGCAGCAAGCGTCACACAAAGATCCCTTGTGATCGCTCTCTAAAGAGAGTCTCTCACTCAAGGGCTGTCACTGCTACCACCCTCAAGATCCTCTTCTCTCTCAAGAGAAAGAGAGATCTTGAGAAAACTCCCAAAACACATTCATTCATAAAACAAAACCAAAAGATTTTCAAACATTCGTTTTCAAGAATACAGATTTTCTTATTCAACAACTTTCAGAAATAAACAAAAACAAGTCATTAAAAGTAAAAATGAAACCAACCTTAATCTGCCCAAAGGTTATAATGATATCTGAAGAAGAGCTGCCCAATCCACAATCCTTTATTTTCCTTAATCAATTTCTTTATCCCATAACATTATTTTTCTTCCAAATTTTTTTCTTCTGTCTCCAAAAATGGAGAGTGGGTGATTAACCAGCTATTCCCAAAAATCCTCCTTAAGAAGCTCACTCACTGAGTTCTCACAGGATTCTAAGAAAAATCAACAAAAAGAAGGAAGAAAGCAAAAATGCAAAAAGACTTTCCTTCCAAGAGGAAAAATCTGGATTTGATTTTCCTTCAATTTTCAATTTTCGCTCAACTCAAAAAAGCCAATTTTTAAAGCGTTAAAAAGATCATAATAAAGTAGAAACTTGCCTAAAATTACCCCTAACCCCTAGGTATACCTTATGGGCTTCAGGAAACCCTAATAAACTACCCCTAGGTGTTCATTTAACCCATTTTAAACCCCTCTGGAGTTTATTTTCGGGTCAAACATAAGTTGACCACACCAAATATTATATTCTCAAAATATCTTTTTGACAACACATTATTTTATTTAAAAATAATAATAATTAACACTTTCCCATCAAGAGACAAGATAAAATATTAAAATTTAAATCCACACATGTGTCAAGTGGCACTAATAAAATACTTTTACAAAAATAAACATGAAATTGTCTCTTGAGGTTTTTACACAATAAATTTAAATAACACACAACACACATGCAGCATATACTGATACGAATAAAATACAACACAAACGGAGTGTTGTCTCTCCAAATAGACAAACCCTGGCTTTACGAACATACATAAGTCTAGGTTTGATTCTCCGTAATTTTCCATGGTCACATGGTAAATTTCCTGCGCATCTCAATTTACACATTAGTACTCCCAAATATTCATATAAAATATAATTCAATTATACAACAATGCACATCATTACTTGCATACAATTTTCATCTGCACAGATTGAATACATCTTTTGTCAAGCAAATTCACATAAACAATTTTCATCCCAATTCACATAAACTAAACATACATCATAGTTCTATATTCAAAGTAAAGTCCTGCAAATTCATTAACGACATCTATCATTGCAATATCATTCTATCTAATAATCATGTAGTGTTCTATCTCATAAAGCATGTAAGTAAAACATCAATTCATAGCAATGTTATCCAATATCCTGAAATCATATAATTTCTAAGTCTCAAAATGCATCAACACAAAGTATCCATAGTAGTCTAAAATATAAAATCCACTGAATGTCAAACTGAGTCGAGGTGAGGCCTCACAGATTGTATATTGCAGCAGTTGCCAGAGGATGGATGGTATCTAGAGGTTTGTCGGGTGATTCGATCATAGGAGACCATAGAGGGGAAGTATGTGGATTATTCCTTAGAGTCCGATGGACTATGACACCATAGAGGGCGCATCTATGTACCTTCTCCTAGGGGTTTACAAGAGTTCATTGTCATGGAGCCTCACAAAGCTCCTTATGCAGCGCATCCCGGGGTTAAGAAGATGCATGTAGACTTGAGGTAGTTATATCATTGGCCAGGTATGCAGCAACTTATTGTTGAGTTAGTAGCCCAATGCCTTGAGTGTCAGAGAGTCAAGGTGAAGCACCGCCATCTAGGTGGGTTGCTCCAGTCTCATGCTATACCAGAGTGAAAATGAGATACTATATCCATGGATTTCATCATTGGTCTTCCCATGTCATCTCGTCGCCATGATGCTATCTTGGTGACAGTTGACAAGTTGACCAAAATGGCCTATTTCTCACCAGTTCAGACTACCTTCACAGCACCAGCAGTAGCATAGGTGTTCTTGCAAGACATTGTTAGGCTTCATGGCGTTCCATGCAAGATTATTTCTGATAGGGATTCCCTCTTCACTTCTTCCTTTCGGAAGGCATTACAGGCAACAATGGGCACCAAGCTCAATTTCAACACAACCTATCATCCAGAAATAGATGGACAAACAAAGAGGGTTAACCAGGTGTTAGAGGATATGCTCTACATGTACGTCATGGATCATCAGATCAGATGGGAGGAGTACCTTCCTTTAGTAGAGTTTCCTTATAATAATTGGCATCACACTTGGGGATGGCACCTTTTCAGGCCTTGTATAGTAGACCTTGCATGACACCTTTGAGTTGGGACCATATTGAGGATAGAGTAGCCATAGGTCCTGAGATGGTTCGTGATATGGAGCAGTAGGTAATTTTGATTAGACAATGCCTTAGAGAGGCACATGATAGGCAGAAGAAGTATGTAGATGCAAAGAGGATAGACTAGAGTTACATGATTGGGGATAGAGTTTTCCTGAGAGTGCGACTACATAAGAGTCCAATCTGTTATGGAAAGGGTTCTAAGCTTGCACCTCACTTTGCCGGACTATTTGAGATTCCTGAGAGGATATGACTAGTTGCTTATCACCTTGCTTTTTCACCTAGCCTGTCACACATCCATGATGTGTTTCATGTATCAGTTTTGAGAAAGTATATCTATGATGAGTCTTATATTTTAGATTGGGATGTCTTGCAGGTGGAGTCAGATGGGCAGCTAGCTTTGGAGCACATTCACATTTTGGCTCACTAGATGTTGGCCCTTCAAGGTCAAGAGCTGGACCAGGTTAGGGTCTAGTGGGATTGCTATGAGGAGGTTACAACTTCATAGGAGGATGCAACACGTATGAGATCACAGTACCCTCATCTTTTTTATGAGCTCCAAGAGGAAGTTCATGCCTAGAGGGGGAGATTGTGAGGCCCTACCCCAACCCATCCTAGCATTTCAGTGATTTTCATATTGGAACTATTATGGATGCTTTATTTTTATTCTTTATGGATATAGAACTTTATATGATCCCAGGAATTGGATAACATTGATATATTGATGCTTTATTTCTATGCATTGTGGATATAGAATTTTATATGATTATAGAATAGGATAACATTGAGATGGTGTATATCATTATTTGATTTGCAAGACTTTATTATTATGCTAGAAATATGATGCATATCTTATGAATGGATCAAATTATGAGGATTATGATAATTGCTTATGTGGATTTGCTTTGATATATGGTAAATTGATTTGTATGATGTCAATTGTATGCAGAGTGATTGATGTGTATTCTTATTTATGTGTTTAATATTATATGAGGCTATTGGGAAATACTAATGTATAATTGAGATGCGTAGGAAAATTATCCATGTGACCCTGGAAACATTATGGAGAATCAAGCCTAGGCCTATGTACATTCGTAAAACCAGAGGTTGTCTATTTGGAGAGACAACACCCCGTATGTATCGTATTTTATTCATAAACGTAAATGTTTGCATGTGTGTTAAATTGTAATTATTTATTTGTGTGAATCCTACAAGAGACAATTGCCATGTATGTATTAGTGATGTGGAATTCTTTTGTAGTGTCACTTGACATATATGTTGTATGTTGTGTTGGCATTGTCATGTCACCTTTTTTGAGAGATTTACTTTTTGTTTAAATGATATATTTTCAAATTATCCTTGAAGATTCCAAGAAATCTAGGATAGTGAGCCATTAGGAGGGTCAACTCAGAGTTGACCCATAGGTAAACTTTAGGTGGACTTTCTAAGGGTTAAACCAACTCTTAGAGTCAGTTTTGGAGCATTTTTAATGGGCCTCATGGGGTACCTATGGGTGAAGGCCAAATTTGGCTATGTGTCCACCCCCTAGGACTTGTTTAACCTCCCCAAAATGTGGTTTTCCCAAGATGGACGAATTTCATCTTTAGGAGTGCCATCCTTGGTTAGATAACATCATTGGTATGTGTCATTCCTCTTCCCCATTTCATTCCTCTTCTTGAGGTGCCTTGGTTAGGGAGTGTGTAAGACCTAGGGAAGACCAACCAATGGGAGCCTCTCACACTATCGAAGAGGTTGGAAGGAGTGAGAGAAGCCTTCTTAGGCTAGAGATTGAGACTTAGAGAGTTAATCACCCACTCTCCATTTTTGGAGATGAGATCTTGCAATTTTGAAAAAAACCAGTTTTAGAATAGAATTTTGGCTAAGTGTTGCAGAAAAGAATTGTGGAATTGGGTTTCTCTTCTCCAAGCTATCCCTAGTAAACCCTTGGCAGATTCAAGGTTGGTGCATTTTCTTACTTTGTGTGTTGGAAATCTATTTGTAAGATTGCTTGAATGTAATTGTTTGCTTTCCTTGTATTTCCTTTGTGAAAACATCCATGTGATCTTTCTCTTATTTCTTTTGTTATGCATTTTCTTATGTTTTGGGAGTGTCCAAGGCCATCTTACCCTTGGGAGGGAAAAATGGTCTTGCGGATGGAAGGATTTTGATAGCCTTAGAGTGAGAGGCTCTCATTATGATAGTGATCTCAAGGGTTTGTTTATGTGACCCTTGCTGCATAGTTTTGTTTATGCATTCGGGGGTCATAAGGGGAGAAAGTATGGCATGCATGCCTTGGGGATCATAAGGATGTTGGGTTAAGATGGATTTTTGTTGTGTTCTTGGTTGCCATGAGTTGGTTGTGATCTACTATCTTGCAGTTTTCCTCAAGGTACTTTGTCCACTTCCACCCATGTAAATATCACATTATGTGATAAAGTTCAGCCTCGGGATGGGAATGTGTTTGGTTGAGTTTTTCCCTTGCTTTTTTGTGTTTTCTTGAGTGTAACCCGTCTAGGACTTGGTGCTCCAAGCTCGGGGGTGGCTTCTAGTAAGCCTAGGCTAGGAGGTGAGCACTCCATGGTCACTACCTTAAGATTTTGTATGCAGGTTGCTTGGAAAGAAGAAAAAAGGAAATCTAGGAGTTGCTGATTTTATTTTAGTTGCAGAAAGAAAACATAATGTAATTTTGTATTTTGTTGTAAAGAAAAGAAGGGAAAGGAAAGAGTTTTTCTACTGTAAATATATTGTAAAATGAATTAGAATCTGTATTATTGACTGAGTCTTAAGATGTACTTTATTGATGTATGGATCATTTAAATTTTAAAAAAAAGAGTGCACTTGGTTAATTCTGTTTTGTATAAGTTGCAAAGGAAAAGAAATGTATTATGCTGCTGTCTTTTAACTGAAATCTATCATTTATCTGGAATCTGTTATTTTGAAATATGTCATATATTGAAATCTGTCATCTATTTATCTCTGTAATTTATAAAAAAAAAATGCAAAAAGTGAAATGGAAATATTAGGGTGTAGAAAAGCAGAGTTGTTAGCAAAATGATAATGTTTTAAGTGTATTTCTATACTATTTAAATGCTGTTGTAATTGTATTTATTATTGTCATTTTTCTATTTCAGAAAAAGAAGAAAGCTAAAGTACACAAAGTTAAATTTACCTTTTCCTATAGTTATCTATTAGAAGTTTAAAAAAAAGAGCTGTTAGATAAATCGGTTAGTTTAGAAAGTCTGTTGTTATGTTATTTACAAGAAAAAATATATATATACATAGATTTAGAAAACCAGATATTACTAATAGATTTATGTCTAATTTTAATGAAGAAATGAACTTTGTGACATAATTCACAAGTTGTTAAATCTGACAGTCCTAATAATTTTAATGTTGCATATTCAAAATCTAGTTAACCTAGCTAAATGAATATTGGTATGCATATTCAAATAATGCATACTTAAGAAGGGAAATGCATATTTATCTTTTATGTTGTCTATATTTTATTCCTTTTCCTAACCCTAGATGTCTCTTGAGAAGGGTATATATATATGTATATATAAGTATATATATATATAATTATATAATATATAAAAATACATATATATATATATATATATATATTTTAAACAAAAAAAAGAATTTAAAAAAAATAAAAATTATTATCCCTCGAAACCCTACTCGAGGGTTACCTTGGGACCAAGGGCTCCCGCGCGCTCCCTGTGGGCCGCGACCCACAAAGGCTTTGAGGTGCCGCTATGGGTGGTGCCACCCCCTCTCCCATGGCTCCCCTTCATTTTCTCACCGCGCTGCGTCATCACCACCCGCCACTGCCCTTCCTTTTGCGGGTTCTCCATCGCCCCTACCGCCTTGCCTCCATGGCCGTCGCCCCCTATTCGAAACCCTGTTAAAGAAAACTCAAAAATAAAATAATAAACCCTAACCCAATTTTGGGTTAGGGTAAAGGCAAATGAGGGAAGAATAAAATTAAGTTAGATAAAATATGCAACCCTAATCCAATTTTGGATTAGGGTTTGCATTCAAATAAAAGAAAAGAATTATTAGTTGTGCAACCCTAACTCACTTTCGGGTTAGGGGTAGCATTTAAAAAAATTAATAAAATATCAGGGTTGATATTTAGAATAAGAGAAAGATATTACTCAACCCCAATTAGGGTTTGAAACTAAATATAAATAAAAATAAGAAGAGTGGGAAATTCTTTTTTTAAAATTTGAAAAAAGAATTCCCCCCCATTTAATTTTAAGTATATGTGAAACCGATTTATAACTCCTTATTCGATTTGGGAGAAAATAAATTTTAATGTAGGTTTTTTTTAGGGTATGATTTAAAATGGAGATTAATGTTAAATAGTTACATTAATCGCATAATTGATTTAATTTAATTAACTAGGGTTACCATATAGTTATTTTTATATATTTAATTCAATATGGATGTTAAGTTATGTTTAATTTAGGGGAAATTTATAAATGAAGATTATTAATTATTTTATGCAAATTTTAGCCTATGAGGTCAATATTGGCCAAATTATTTAATAGTCGAAATTTGAAGGTTTGGGGGAATTTAAAATTGGCTATAGTATAAATTAGATTTATTTGACAATAATATTATTGAAATTGTTAACCTTATTGGTTATATTTAAATAATGAATTTGCATGCACCCAATTAATTAATTTTAAATTAAGATAACATTATCGTTATTTTAGTAGTTTGGAATAATTATAATACAATCGAGATATTTAAATATCTCTCGACTTTAATTAGCAGCAAATTAATTAGGTTGATTAAATTAACTAATTAAATTGTGATGACCTCTTAGGGAATAATTAGTCTTTATTATCTATTGTCGCCCTATTGAATGAGTTAATTTTTCCAACCTTAGTAAACAAATTCTATTTACATCTTAGTGAAGACAAAACTTTATTGATTTCAAATTAAATGTAGAGTATTTTATGAGTTTATGTTGTCCAAAAAAAAAAATTGTTGTTCCATTTTTGCCCAAAAGTTTGGGCACAACATAGTAATTATTCAAGGTATCAATAAACTAATTTTTCATAAATTTATATTTTATATTGAATGAAAATTCAAAACATTTATACTATAATTATAAATTATATTAAAGATGAGCTTTCGTTATAAACATGAATTAACGTCAATAATCAATAATAAAGCTTTGAGATAATAATTTGCAATAGTGAAATATTAGGGCAATGACTAAATAAAATTTTATTCATACATATCTGTAAATCACAAGAGGCTACTCTCTGCATGTAGAGGATTAGTTATAGGCCTAGGGTTTCCAGGCAAGGAAGCACTCCAGGAGGACACGATTCCTACACATAACCCCACATGCCTTGATGACATGAAATAAACACAACCCTTGCCAAGACACTCCCGGATGTATGTTGTACCCCGAGTTGGACACACACTGTATGCCCTTTCTCTAATACCTAATGCCCAACTGCAGACCTTAACTATCCCCTTCCTTGTGCTCTCCTTAATTATTCCTTCTTCATATACTCTTTCTCTGGGTTTTTTTAATTTCCATGCCTCCCACATTCTCTATTAATTTACGAGTTTTAATAATACCCCAAGGGTGGTTAAAAAAGTCACAGCTTTCATTATAATAATATTTCTTAATTACTTTGATTTATATATTCTTTTATTATAAATTCTTTCATGGGAAAAAGTCCCATAACAAATAATGAACTATTCTAAAATGATCTAACTAAAATGATACTTCCATTCTTCATATGTTGTCTTATAACAGTGCTTGATTTCATCATTGAGATTTTAAAATATTGTAATAAAATACAAGCAACTTGACATAATGATTCAAGCTGACCTGAGTATTTCTTACATGGATTTTGATATAGCAAGTTTATACAAGCAACTTGATATGATGAATCAAGATGACCTGAGTATTTCTTGCATAACAGACAAGGATTATCCCTTTTCATGCATGGCTCAGAATGTCCTCCTTGATCTTTAATTGATCATATCCTTAGACAAGTACATACCTTAATAAGAGATAAACCACAGATAACAAACAAAGAAAATAATCATGCCCCATCACAGCTACTCTAGTCATGGACATCCTAGAGTCGCATAGAGTACATGATTAGCAAAAAAATCAAGATATAAACACTGAATTTTGTATGTCATACACATGTTCTCATGGTCATTAACTGGTATAATCAACTTGATGAGTAATCATTGATAATCCTTCATTACTTGCTGATTGATTCCTTTTATTAGAGAATTTCATGATTCAACTCATTACAAATGCCTTGATCTTCATTGCCTTGTTGCTCATTATCTATTTTAAAACCCTAGGTGTTTTTGTTTTTTCTAAGTTTTTTGAATGTTTTGGATTTTCAAAGATTTAAAAGATCGTGTTAGCAAAAGGATTTTAGGATTTTGCCCCTAGTGATTTTTTTTTTTTAATTACAGATGTATGAAAAATGATCAAGATCCAAACCATGGTGGGATATAATACAGATATGATTGATAAAATCCAAGACAGTGACTACACTAATTATGTCAATAATTGATAACTGTTGGTAAGTTGCATATTTCTTGCTAATGGTTCAAAGCAATGAATGCGAAAGATAAAATGGATAGACTAGGATAGATGGAAGTGATAGATGCAAATAGGATGGAGTAGATAGGTGTGGGAAGTGATCTCATAGATGGAAGAACTCACTTTTAGATAGTGCCTGTTTACTAGGTCAGACTATCTAAATTTATTGCATTTTTTCCATATTTGATTTTTTTTCTTTTGTTTTCACTGTTTTATGATTTTTAGGGATTTTCTGCTTTTCTGATTTTTACTGATTTCTTCAAGACTTTATATGATTTTTTTTACTGATTTTTCTAGGTTTTGATATGCTTTTTTAAACTAATTTTTCCAGGACTTTATATGCTTTTTTTACTAATTTTTCAAGGACTTTATATGCTTTTCTTACTGATTTTTCTAGGACTTTATATCTCAAGCATAGAACTTCTTGAGATGGATAGAATTGATGGGCTCATCAAACCAATCAACTTGAAGTGTAAATAACTTGAATGCTCCTGGGCCATATGCTGCTATTATAACAAAAGAACCTAACCACTTCGGTTCAAAATTTTCCTTCTTCTCCCGGTCTTGCTGATTCCTTGGATTCCCCCTTAGAACCAGATCCCCAATCTGAAAAATGCATGGATTAACTCTGTGATTATAACTTCTCACCATTCTCTTTTGATATGCCTTCAAATGATCTGTAGCATTTTGGCAACGTTCCTAAATCAACTCATGTTCTTGAAGTCTAGAGACTCACTGAACTTCTTCTGGTATAAGACCTTTCAAGGACACTCATAGAGAAGGTATCTCTACTTTTATTGGTAATATTGATTAAAATCCATATACTAAGCAATATGGGGTTACCCCCATTGGTGTGCGAATGTTGGTTTGGTATAACCAAAGAGCATGATTTAGCTAAATATGACAATCTTTACCAGCTTCATTGACTATTTTCTTCAAGATCTTTAAGATTGTTTTATTTGATGCCTCAACTTGACGATTTGATCCCTGTGGATAATATGGTGTAGAAAACCCATAATGAATATGAAATCGCTCACATAGTTCCTTCACATCTTGATTCTTAAATGGCCTTCCATTATTAGTGATAATGGTCATAGGGACTCCATAGTGACATATTAGATAATTTAGGATGAATGATGATATTTTCTTTCCTATCACCTTTGTCAAAGATACTACTTCAATCCATTTAGTGAAATACTCAGTAGGAATTATAATGAACTTATGTCCATTAGAGGATGAGGGATTTATCTTACCTACCAAATCAAGACCCCATTGAGAGAATGACCATGATCCTGCCATAGGATGGAGTTCTTATGCTGGTGCATGGATAAGATTCCCATGGATCTGGCATTGTTTCCATTTCTTGGCATATGTAAATGAGTTTCTCTCCATAGTAGGCCAATAGTAATGCAAATGAATAAGTTTCTTAGCCAATGTTAATCCACTTGAGTGCATGCCACAAATACCTACGTGGACTTTGTTAAGAAATTTCTCAGATTCAACCTGTTTGAGACATATTAGTAGAGTGCTATCTAGGCCTCATCTATATAATGTATTATCAATGATAGTATATTGGGATGATTGTGGGATAGTTCAGGAGGAAGGATATTCTCTTTTAAGTATTGATAGGTTTGGCTATATAAAGATTGATCAGTTCCAAATATACGGAAAATCATGTGGGTGTTCTGGGATTCAATGGTAGGATTCAAGATATCTTCCACCAAGAATTCATAACATTGTTGATTATTCTGATTATGCAAAAGAGATGTTATTGTAGCCATTGCTTTTTCTTCTTTGTTCTCATTTCTTGGGATCTGAGTGAATGACATTTCCGCAATGTTCTCTTTAAAATCTTCAATCAACTGTTTGTAAGGCATGAGCTTGTCATCCTTAGTTTGATAGTCATCATTTATTTGGTTGATTATAAGCTATGAATCACCATAAATATGTAATTCCTTAATGTTCCATTCAATAGCCATTTTGAGCCCAATAACCAATGCTTCATATTTTGCAGTATTGTTTGTGCATGGAAACCATAGTCTATATGATTTAGGAATTGTGTGTCCCTAAGATGTGATGAGAAAAATTCCAACATGTGATCCATATTGTGTATAGGAGCCATCAAAATACAATTCCCAAATTTTTGTGCCTATTATCAGAATGTCTGCATCAGGAATTTTAGTGTGCAATGGTGTGCCATCTTGTAGGGGTGCTTCAGGCAATTGATCAACAATGACTTATCCTTTGATCACTTTTTGATCAACATATTTTATATCAAACTCACTTAGTATCATAACCCATTTTTCTAGTTTGCATGTCAAAGTTGACTTTCTCAAAAAATACTTTAGTGGATCTATTTTTGCTATCAATTTCACAGAATGAGTCAACATATAATGTCACAATTTATGAGTTACAAATACAACTACTAGGCATTGTTAGGAACCAAGAAGGACAACTGAGAGGGGGGGGGGGTGAATCAGTGGTGAACTAGTTATCAATAATTTATAACCCAAATGCAAATTATTCCAACTTAAACTTAGTGTCAGTAAACCAAACTTAAATGCCAGTAAAGTAGATTAATAGTTATAGCAGTACTGGTTTAATTTAATTCATGAAACAGAAAGAGAAACAACATCCACAACACATGACAAAGATATTTTGACGTGGAAACCTGGTAAGGGGAAAAACCATGGTAGGAAAAATTACCCACAATCAGATGATACTACTGCAGATAGTAAGTGTATACAAATGGGGTGTGCACATGCGGAAAGGCCAACTGCCTAGAGCTCACTGCTCAATCACAAAATAGGAGTCACACTGACTACAACTGGATGATTAAATCCAATAACAATGTACTTCTCAAAATAGCATTTGCAATGCTAGATTTAGTAGTGGTTTAAGCTCTGAACATGAGTGTCAAACACCCTCATAACCTTCCTGCAATCTTAAAATAATGTCTGCATGATTCACACAAGGATATGCTTATTTTTTCTCTTCAATATTCAAACACACTCATACCATGTCCATTGATCTTTAATAAGATCTTACAATCATATATACAAAACCTAAGACCTATACATGAGATCGGCTCACTAAAGATATTACAATTAAATCAATTACAAATAAGTCTTGATGCGATACAACATGTTGGCTCAATACATTTACCATATTATCCAATCAATAAACCATTTCCAAAATGTGTAGTGCTGATCTGGAATGGATATCATGTACCGGTCCATAACCTAGACTTATCTGCCAGTTAAGGCAAATCTATCAACTCGATTAGACCAATAAGAAAAACACCAAATATAAACTTCCAATCCATGTCTTTGACATAACCAAATGATCTCCAAGTTATCATTACTGTCGGTGAACCATATAACCTGCTAGTGAACATATACCGATGACTGTGCATAAGCCACTAACCATGCCAGTGAACACAAAGTGTCGGTTCAACAGTAAACCAATAGAACCATAGTGCCAAATCAACAATGTAGACCTACAAGAAGATAAGTGTTGACATCAATGAAAAAACCAATGCAACACATGATGAAGTCATCCATAATACTAATATGCATGTCTTCTCAATTGATGTATAGTTCAATTCATAACCTACAAGTGTTCTGCTAATGTAATACACTGCTCTTTCTTTCCATTCTTCATCATGTTGTGCTAAGAAAGAACCTAGTGATACATTTGTTTCTGAGATGTAAAGCAACAATGGTTTCCCTTTGATTGGTGATACAAGTACTAGAGGATTTACCAGATATTCTTTGATTTGCAGAAAAGCTTCCTCACACTTCTGATCCCATTTGAATGGACCATTCTTATGTAAAAGATGAGTGAATGGATGACATCTATCTACTAATTGAGAGTCAAATCTTCTGGTTGATTGCAATCTCCCTTGTAGAGAACACAATTGACTTATGTTCCTGAGTGACTCCATTTCCATGATAGCTTTGACTTTTTTAGAATCTATTTCAATTCCTCGAGCTGATATAATGTACCCAAGAATTTTTCCAGAGGTTACTCCAAATGTATATTTCTTTGGATTCAATCTTAATTGATATTGTTTAAGCTTGTCAAAGATCTTACCCAAGATGTTCAAATGTTCTTTCCTTGTATGGGATTTTGCAAGTATATCATCTACATGGAAAATTGTCGTCATGGCTCTTTGATAAGTTGCTCCTGCAATTTTAAGCCCAAATGGCATAAAATTATAGTAGTAAGTATCCCATGCATAGGTGAATGCTGTCTTTTCTTGATCTTCAGGGGAAATTCTTATTTTATTGTACCTCAAGAATCCATCCATTAATGAAAATATCTCATGTCCTACTGATAAGTCTAGAATTATATCTATGTTGGATAATGGGAAATAATCTTTAGGACACGCCTTACTCAAATATCTAAAATCAGTGTAGCCTCTTATTCTTTTATCTAGCTTTGACACTGGCACATTGCTTGAGACCCATTTTGGATAGGCAATAAGTCTTATGAAATCCAAATCCAATAATTTATTTAGCTCTGCTTTTACAAGGAGAGTGATGTGTGGATGAATTTTTCTTATCTTTTTCTTAACTGGTTTTTCTTTTGGATCCACATTGAGATGATGCATGATGAGATCTGGATCAAATCCTAGCATGTCTGCATAGGAACAAGCAAAATTTATCTATCTTTGTTTGAAGAACTCCATGTATTCTTTCTATTCTTCATCTGATAATTATGAAGTGGGATGAAGGACTTTGGGGTCCTTTAATGTACCAATGTTTATTGCTTCTGTTGGCTCAATTAAAATAGCATATCTCTCCTGAAAAATATATAGGGAGGGTGTCAAAATTTCCATCTTCTGGAGCCTCAAAGAGGTTTTCACTGTCAGATACACCCTTTATTTTTCCTCTTGATTGATCTAGTGTTGCCATGAAATGGTTTTCAACACTAGGTCCTTTTCCTTGTTTTATTTCAATTTTGTGACAAGAAAGTTTGGCACTCTCTCGACTACAAGAAGCGTTACTCGATTCCACTGTAGAAGATATCTTAGGTGTTATTGGTTCTACGACATTAAGATATACATCTAAGTCATGACCATTAGAAAAGACATCCAATTCAAGGTCTTCTACGCTATCCCAATCAATTAGTTCTAGATGAAGGATGGGTAAGTCATAGTCATAGTCATTGTTAGGTCTTTCAAGGTTCATGACATAATAGTCATAGTTTGGCATAGAATAAGTAATATGATAGATAGAAATCCCTTTAGGATAGTCTCTCCCAAGTTCTCTCCAATCAACTCTAACAAAATAAGGATTGGTATTTTGTGATTCACAATCAAGTGACTCATCATCTGACATTTGTCCCTCAAATGAATGGATTATATCAACACATACATCTTTGATACTATAGGCTCCCTCTTGATCAATTTCAATAAATTCATTTGTATCTTGAAGTAGACATACTTGTGCACATGACATAGAGGATTCTCTTGCTATCTTATGTCTTCTCTCAAACTCATCTTCTGGACTAAAAGTCAATCTTGCTTGATTGTCTATTAATTGTTCTATGGCTCTTCCATATCTTAATATTGTTGGATCAACATTTGATGTAGGTCTTATATTTTGTTGATCTTATAATGATTGATCAATAACTATTTGTGTTTCCTATGGTGTCACTTCTTGTTCTTTTTCATCCTCTTTCCTTTGTTGTTTTGCATATGCCCCTTTCCTCTAAATTCTGATCTCTTCTTGTCTTCTTTCAAACTCTATTCTTTGTTTTGTAAGAGATGAGTCTTCATTTGTAATAGCTTCTTGTTCTTTATCCTTTTCTTCACTTGATAAATCAGAAGATGGATATGGACCCCATTCATATTTGTTTGAATCTATTTCTAAACCATTTTATAGAATCACACCACTATATCTATCAGGAATGTTATATGGTGAGAAAATTTCTCTGATTTTGGCATCTATTCTTTCATTGTTTCTTTAATATCTTGATTAGGTTCCACGCTTGCTTGCATTCCTTGAGCTTGTCTGTAAGATTCTTCTTCTATTTTGATTGCAAGTTCTTCCTGTTGTTTCTCATATTCTTCTTGTTTCCGTTTGTTAGCTATTGTTTCTGCTGCTTGGTGTAGCCTTTCTTGCCATGGTTCTTCTTTAGTGACTGCTTTCTTTCTCCACCTTGGATATTGATAATTATGTTGTTTTTGCTTCAATTTAGGATATCCAAGTCCTGATTTATCTTCTTTAGATTGTGTGTGAGGATAAATAGGTTCTGAAATACCTTCTTGTCGCTTACCAATTTGTCCTTTTCCTTCATATCCCATCTTTTGTACGATCTTATAGCCATTGTTATATTATTTTATGGGAATATTAACTTCTGTAGCTATTTCTATAGTTTCATTTTCATCTCTGTACAACCAGCTTAGATTTTCTTTATCTTCAGTTTCTTCTGCAAGTTTTCCATTTCTAACAAATGCTCCATCAAACATTTCAACTGATTTCTCTAGGATCCATGTTTGAACATTTGTAGGCTTTCCATATGATCTAGGTGGAAGTGGAAAGTTATGCAAATAATACTTTCTCATTCCTTGATCATTTAGTTTAAGCTTTTTCTCAAAGGTTTCCCATAATTTTTCTTGAATTTCTTTGGTGGGATAGACTGATTATCTATTATGTGGAACTCTTGCATCTTGTGCTAGTTTCAAATTATTGCAATTTTGACTAGAGTCTGCGACTACAGTGATTCTTGTCTATTATGAGTTAACTTAACACACTGGTGGTATGTAGAAGGAACAACTTGCATGTCATGAATCCATGGTCTTCCCAGAAGAATATTATAAGATAAATTCAAGTCTAGAACTTGGCACGATGTATCTCTTTCTACAAGTCCTATTTTGATTGGTAACACCATAGTCCCTTTAGAAGAATGTTCTTCCTCACCATACACTTTGATAGTTATTTTCTTCTTTTGATCCACTGTATTTTTTGAATATTCCAAAGCCTTTATTAAACTTAATGCACAAATGTTCAAGCCAGCTCCACCATCTATGAGTACACATTTGACACAGGTTGTATGAATGGTGACTTCAACATGTAAAGGTGCATTATGAGCGTGTTGCAAGAATGCATCATCATTTTTAGAAAAAAGATAAGCAATGAGGGGATATGAGGTGTCTTACCATGTTTTGGAATCAATCTACATCCAGATATTTTGAGATTGTTGTTTCTGTTAGATCTTTCTTCAATATTTCCTTATGCATAGGTGAAACTTTTAGGAGCTCCAAAATTGAAATTTGAGCAGGTATCTTTTTCATTAACCTTTTCTACCCATGACACATGTCATTCATCTCTTAATTCATACACTACCTACCCCTTTCATTATTTTATTATTTCTTTTACCTACCCTCTAATCATAGTCGACCTCCTTTTATACCTCTCAATCTTATCCCTCCATTTCATATTGTGTCTTCTATATAAGGAGATACTTCCTTCATTATCAAACCCTAATCAATCATCCTAATCAAACCCTAACTACTTGATCAATTGACTACTTGGCATATACGATCCTACTTGCAACCACATTCCATTCTTTGTTGAGCTCTTGTGCACATAAAATCTGAGAGCAAATATATCAAGCAAGATCAATGGAGATAGGAAGAATGGAGATCCAAACCCTATTGGACATGTGATGGTATAATCTTTGTGATTTCATTTGATTTGCATTGTCTTAGGTAATCTTCATATGTTATGGTGGATCTTTGTTGTTGTTAGGCTAGGGTTTTGTGGTTGAATTCATTTAGCCTTTCAATATCGTTATTATTGTTATCCATTTTCACCATATACATGTACACATATTTCATAACCTCCTATATTCTCTCCAACATCCTTACATATTAGGAAGGACTTGAGTCCACTTATCCTCTCATGCCTAAATTCTCTCCAACCATCCCTAGATTCTCTTAGTTAGCAACCCAGTCAAGGTGAGATGAGTGACACTTGTCTTCTCCTTCCTCCCTTTCTCTCAACCTTCACCTTTGCTCACAACCATCCAAATCTGAAAATTTGATCATGACCATTGATTTGAGCCACATCATCTTATCCTCTCAAGGTCTATAAAATCAAGAGCTTTAGTTGAGAGAGAGTTAGACTTCAAGTGAATTTGCAAGCTAATCATTTGTAAAACTTATGCATCTGTGAGTTTTAATCTTGAAGCAAATAACAATTAGCATTTTAGCATAATCATTTAGCATTGCATATCATAGTATCAGTTAACTATCAGTTATCAGTCCATTCTTCATATGCCATCTTGGAAGCTATCAATGCTTGTCTGAGAGCACACCATCGACAACCAAGAACAGTGGAGTTAGGACACAATGAGACATAAACCATGAAGGTAATATTAGTATTTTTATTTCATATGTATTTCATGTAGTTTCATTGGTTGAGTTTGGATTTCCTATAGCATTTCCATTTGTAATTTGTGAAACTAACATGTTGCAAGTAGCATTCTAAGGATAAAATTCAAGTTGACACATTTTGGTGCCCACCGTGGGGCTCATGGACCTTGAATATACCTTTAAAAATCTCACAAAGGTAAAATTAATGCATTTGTAATGCAGATTCACGCAGGTGTGAATTTTGACAACGCTTTTGTTCAATAGGTTAGCGCATTTGCATCATAGGTTAGCACATTTGCATCATAGGTTAATGCATTTGCATTGTAGGTTAATGCATATGTCATGTAGGTTAGCGCTTTTGTTTGAAAATCTGTGCATTTGCATTATAGGTTAACACTTTTGTCCTCTAGGTTAGCACACTTGTTAAAGAAGTCACACTTTTGAGTCCACAGAGAAACGCTTTTGTAGGGCAAGTTAGCTTTTTTGCTCTGAAGATTAACACTTTTAAGGTGAAAGATAGCGCATTTGTTAGAAGAGTGCTTTTGTTTGCAATTGACATAATTTTCTTGTAGGTCCGAATGTCCTAGAACTAAAAATTTTCAAACTACTGACATACATGTGCAAGATTGTGTTTAAGGAAAATTTTATGCATTTCCTCACCTAGTTAATTAAAAGCCCTATTTTGGAAAGTAATATATCATGTCTTGCTCATTCAGTCTAACTAAGGGGATAAATTGACAACATGCAACTTGCATTTTGAGTAACTTCTCTAAAATAGTTGCACGTAGACTTTTACAAAGATGAAAATAAACACCATGCTTGTTGGAGAAACATCTCTAAATAGAGGATAGATTACATGTCTATGGAAAGTTAAAAAGAACACTTATATTGTGTGTCTTGAAAGTGGTAGGTATATGCTCTCCCCTTAATTGGGTGATAAAAAAGACAAACCCACTCTTTTATGCTTTCTTTACTTTCAAGCAATTAAATCCTTTAGAGGGCTTGCCTTCTCGAGCTGCCTTGAGGGGGTGAGTGAGAGGGGAACAACCTAAAGTGGAAATGGGATAATACCGAGTCCTTCCAATCCACTCTAAATAAATCATGTTTGTGATGAAAGTCCCAAACAACATGTCTTGATAAGTTTATACCAACATTATGTTTCCCCATAAACCTTATGGAGCGTAACCTCTATAGGCTGGGAACCTTCTGTATTTATAGAGCTGAAAGTGCCACATGTATGTCCACATGACCAGAAGCCTTTACTAAAAACCACTTGTACTAGTTGCCAAAATCCTTCTAGTTGTTGGTGCAGGAGGTCGGACCTTTGAAGCGGCTCACACACATACGGTTCTTAGTAGAGATATAAAGTTTTCCATGGGGAGTTTTCATGGAAACTGGTGCTTGGCTACCCCAGAGAAGTGAGTGCCGAGGGAGGAGCTAGTAGGATCAAGCATCTAAATATCCGCTTTGAATAGCTTAGCCTCAGGGAAACCCCATGTGAGATTCAACAATTATTGCCTCAGCCTGCCATAAGATTTGTACTTGCTTGTGCATTTTGTTTATTAAACATTGTGTCTTCCATGTTTGTAACATGTTCCAAATGGTCAAAAATTGAAGAAAATTATTATCTACGAGTGAGCAAAAATCCAACAAATTGCTGGAAAAATTGATCAAAAGGGTAATACAAAGGCTTTCCAATATTTGAAACACTAGATCAAACTAAAGTGTCAAA
This sequence comes from Cryptomeria japonica, assembly GCF_030272615.1. NCBI lineage: Eukaryota > Viridiplantae > Streptophyta > Pinopsida > Cupressales > Cupressaceae > Cryptomeria > Cryptomeria japonica. Next base: position 50,366,977 of record NC_081415.1, on the reverse strand, counting down.
ACATCAGTATCAAAATACTTCTTGAATAGATTTGTCTCTAAACCATCACATATTTTCAAACTAGCTCAACAACTGGGTCACAAATCCAACATGCTATTCTCGAAAGGTTTCTATAAGCATAAACATTCAACAAGCTATTGATTCAAACATCTTAAGTGCAAAAGATCAACATCATTGTCAAGTCTCTCATCGAGATAATCAAATCCTCTATCAAAAAGCTTGATCAATTTATCCTATTTTCATAATCTTGGATATATCTTTCCTATTTTGAACCTAGGTTATATCAAAATCAGAATTGCACCAACATTGGAATCAAACAAACTTGGAAACTGTCAGATGCTTATATGACTTTTAAGTATCACCTTAAGAAAAGAAAACTCAGTTAGAAAGATACTCAGAAAAGAATAAGATTTTGGTATATCAATCGCGAGATCTTATTAAAACATAGGACATTCCTACACCATTTGCGTCACTACTTGCATGGCTGCGGTACAAAGTTTGACAGAGAAATTTTGTAAAGATGTGTTTTTCAACAAAGAGATGCTTTATCACAGCAAACAAACAATAGCGGTAAAATCAACAAAGCATATCTTCCTAAACCAATAATCACCTATTGACTTTGTCCTTTGGAAATTTTTTTTTTTTGAAATAATCACATGCCAGTTTGGACTAGAGCTCAATACAAACAACTAAGAAAACAACAAAAAAAAATGGAGGAAGAAGATAATCCTACATTCCAAACTTTTGGGTATACCTTTGTTAATGAAGAAGCAGTCAATAGCACCATTAGAGACCTTGAGAAAGATTTCAAATTTGATAGGCTAATGGAAAAATTGTTGGCAAAGCAAAAAGAGAAATATCTCCTGATGTTGGCAAAATTTGGAGCTAAACTACCACAAGACATTAACATAGAAAGCTTGAGACAAGATGCGGAGACAAGTAACACCCAAAACATAGATGATCCAAATAATGAAGATGTGAACAAAGAAAGTCATGAAGAGACAAGAAAAGAAAGGGATGACACAATAAAAGAGCATAGTGATAAATGAACTTATGAAGAAACAAGGAGAAACTATGTGGATAATCCGTTGTTAAACCTTACTCAATAAATATAAACTCTACAACAACAAATGCAAGAGATGCAAAATGGAACAAGCTCCAAGAAGTATTCATTGGAAGATATATGCCCATATCCTTTCGATAAAAAATTTAATATGGTACCATTTTTGCAACATTGTGAGATCCCTAAATATGACAAATACGATGGAAAATCCGATCCTCATGATCACATTAGGGAGTTTTGTACTATGAGCATGGAATTTTCCCATGATGAAACTTACCTTATGTGTCTTTTTCCCAGGAGTTTAAATGGACAATCAATGGAGTGGTTTTTAAGATTCCCATCCAGAATCAAATCTTTTGAAGAACTTGTGAATAGATTTATTTCACAATACTCCCACAATATAAGGAATTAGATAACAATGCTGGATCTATGCAATATTAAACAAAAGAACGGTGAATCTTTTATGATCTTCTTACAATGATGGAAACACATATTTAATAGGTATCCAAGAGATGTGCCTGATCAAGAAAAAAAAGACATATTCATTGATAATATTATCAGTGAAATGAGTTATTGACTAAGAATGCAATGTCCTCCCTCCTTTGCCAAGCTGATCGAGAATGGTATGAAAATAGAGAACACAATGGTAAAGAAAGGAGAGCTAAAACTTTACAATAATTCCAACAACAACAACAACAACAACAACAACAACAACAACAACAACAACAACAACAACAACAACAACAACAACAACAACGACAATGACAAAGCCAAATTTTGGTCAAAGAATAGAAATGTCAGCAATAGAGGAAATGACGATAATAGTGCTACAGAACAACAACAACCAATTTTTAATCTATCAAGTCAAATCCCAAGCAATAACAATCCAGAAAACAATAAAACCAAGTCCTTCTTCTCCAATCCTCAAAGGAAATTCACAAACATTGGAGAACCACTGGAATCAACTTTAAAAACTCTGCTTGCTAACAAATTGATTGTTTTACTAGAAGCAAGAAGTTATGAACCACCAGTCAAGACAAATTGGTGGAATGACAATCATTTTTGCAATTACCATCAGAATAAAGGACACAAAACAAATGATTGTAAAATATTGAAACACCTTATCCAAGATCTAATCGATAATAGAACTATCACAATGGATAGCCACAAGACCAATGAATCACACCTAGCTTTCAAAACTCCACTTCCGAATTATGACAAAGGTGAACCATCCCAATTATAAGATGACAATGGAAAAGATAAAGTGAATTACACTTATACATATGATGATGTGATAAATGTTATCATTATTAAAGATAATCCATCTTCAGAGCCAATCAATGTTATTACGAGAAGCAAAGAAAAGGTTACGTTTCCAGGTGTAACAAAAGACCCAACATCCACTTCACAACAATACAATTTAGTAGAGCAATTACAAAGAATACCCACTCAAATATCAATTCTAGAACTTCTCAAGGTTTCACCTATGCATAAGGAAATTTTGGAGAAAGCTTTAGTGGAAACAATAGTTTCAAAAGATTTGGATATAGATCAGTTCCAAAACATGGTAGGAAACCTTATAGCTCCTCATTGCTTATCATTTTCTGAAAATGATGGTGCATCCTTACATCATTCTCACAATGCTCCCTTACATGTTGAAGTCACCATTAATAAAACTCGTGTCAAATGCGTACTCATAGATGGTGGAGCCAGATTAAACATTTGTGCATTAAGTTTGATAAAAGATTTGGGATATTCAGAAAATATAGTGGACCCGAAGAAGAAAATAACTATTAAGGCTTATGATGAAGCAAAATGTTCTTCTAAAGGAACTGTTGTATTACCAATCAAAATAGGACCTGTGGAAAGGAATACATTGTGTTGGGTTTTAGATTTGAACCTCTCTTACAACATTCTTCTAGGAAGACCATGGATTCACAAAATGCAAGAAGTTCCTTCTACATATCATCAATGTGTAAAATTTCCCCATGAAGGACAATAGATCACTATAATTGTAGATTCTAGTCAATATTGCAATAATTTGAAGCCAACACAAGATACAAGAGTTCCACATAACAGAAAATCAATATATCCTACCAAAGAAATTCAAGAAAAGTTATGGGAAACCTTTGAGGAAAATCTCAAATTAAATGATGAAGGAATGGGAAAATATTCTTTGCATAATTTTCCACTTTCCCCTAAGTCATATGGAAAGCCAACATATATTCAATCAAAGACATCAGAAAGACCAAAAGATATGTTTAAAGGAACATTTCTTAGCACTGGAACTCTTGAAGAAGAAAATGAAGACAAAGACATTCTTGGTTGGTTGTACAAGGATGAAGATAAAACTACAACAACAACAACAAAAGTTAATATTCCCATAAAACAATATGGCAAAGGTTATGAAATCATGCAAAAAATGGGATATGAAGGAAAAGGAACAATTGGTAAGCGACATCCAGGTATTTCAGAACCTATTTGTCCCCACTCACAATCCAAAGAAGATAAATAAGGGCTTGGATATCTAAAATCCAATCAAAAGCAACATAATCATCAACAACAAAAGTGGAGAAATAAATCAGTCTCTAAAGAAGAAAATTGGCAAGAAAAGCTACATCAAGCAGCAGAAATAGTAACTAATGAACAAAAGAAACAAAAAGACCATGAAAAGAAAGAAGAAGAGATTACCATCGAAGGAAAAGAAGAATCTTGTCAACAAATTCAAGGAATACGAGCAAGTGCAAAATCATAACAAGATATTCTAGAAGCAGTGAAAATAGAGATGGCAGAAATCAAAGAAATTTTTGCACCATGCAACATTCTTGTATGGCATAGTGGAGTAGTCCTAGATCATGGTTCAGAGATCGATTAAAATGAGTATGAATGGGGTCCAGATGTCTTATCTAGTACGTCAAGTAAGGAAAATAATGAAGAACAAACAACCATTACCGAGAAAGACTTATTTAATACAAAATAAAAGATGGAGTTAGAAAGAAGACGAGAAGAACTCAGAATTCAGAGAAAAGAGGCACATGCAAAACAACAAGGGAAAGGAAATGACAAAGACAAAGAAGTAATGCCACAAGAAGTACCAACGGGGATAGATCAAGCATCTAGAAATATAATATTTTCATCAAAAAAGGAACAAGATTTATCAAGATGTGGCAAAACCATAGAATAATTAAGAGATAGTCAACTAGGATTGACTATTAGTCCAGAAGAAGTTGAATTTGAAAGGAGACAAAATATAGCATTTATCATGTACACAAGTATGTTAGCTCCAAAATGAAAATGAGGTCAATCGAGAAGGAATTTACAGTTTTAAAGATGTGTGTGTTGATATAATCCATTCATTTAAGGGACAAACATCAGTTGAAGAACCACTTGAGTGTGAACCACCAAATACAACTACTGATTTTGTTAGAAATAATTGGGAGATGCTTGGGAGAGAAAATTCTCAAAAAAATTTAATCTATGACATTACCTACTCTATGCCAAATTATGATCATTATGTCATGAACTTTGAAGCACCTAATGATGACAGTGATTATGATTTACCCCTTCTTCATCCTGAACTAATTGTTTGGGATAATTTAGAAAACCCTAAACTAAATGTCTTTTCCAATGATCACGACTTAGCCATGTACCTTAATGCTATCAAACCCATCACACCTAAGATATCTTCCATTGTAGAATCAAGTAATGTTTCTCATAGTCAGGAGAATGCCAAACTTTCTAGTCACAAAATTGAAATAAAAAAAGGAAAGAGACCTATTGTTGAAAACCATTTCATGGCAACACTAGATTAATCAAAAGGGAAAATAAAGGACGTATCTGATGGTGAAAACCTCTTTGAGGCACCAGAAGATGGAAAGTTTGACATTCTTCCTGCATATTTTCAGGAGAGATTTGCTATCCTGATAGAACCAACATAAGCAGTAAACATTGGTACATCAAAGGATCCTAAAATACTTCATTATGCTGCCTCATTATCAGATGAAGAGAGGAAAGAGTACATGGAATTCTTTAAGCAAAGACAAATAAATTTTGCTTGGTCCTATGTAGACATGCGAGGACTTAGTCCAGATCTTATCATACATCATCTTAATGTGGATTTAAAAGAAAAACTAGTTAAGCAAAAACTAAGAAAGATGCATCCACACATTGCTCTTCTTGTAAAAATCGAGCTGAAGAAACTATTAGATGTGGGTTTCATAAGACCTATTGCTTATCTGAAATGGGTTTCAAGTATTGTACCAGTGTAAAAGCCAGACAAAAGCATAAGAGTCTATACAAATTTCAGATATTTGAATAAAGCATGTCCCAAAGATGATTTCCTACTACCAAACATTGATATAATTGTGGACTTATCATCAGGGCATGGGATGTTTTCATTAATGGATGGCTTCTCGGGATATAAACAAATAAGAATTGCACTTGAAGATCAAGAAAAATAGCTTTCACTTGTGCATGGGGAGCTTATTGCTAGAATGTTATGCCATTTGGGCTTAAGAATGCAGGAGCGACCTATATCAAAGGTCTATGACAACAATTTTCCATGATATGATGCATACATTTATGGAAGATTATGTAGATGATATACTTACAAAATATCATACAAGACAAGAACATTTGAACATCTTAAGCAATATTTTTGATAGGCTCGAAAGATATCAATTGAGATTAAATCCAAAGAAATGTGCATTTGGGGTAACCTATGGAAAACTTCTTGGGTACATTATATCATCTCGTGGAATTGAAGTATATCCTGAAAAGGTCAAAGCCATCATGGAGATGGAGTCACCTAGGAACATAAGTCAATTGCGATCTTTACAAGGAAGACTACAATCAATCAGGAGGTTTGTCTCTCAGTTAGTAGATAGATGTCTTCCATTCACCCATTTTCTACATAAGAATATTCCATTCAAATGAGATCTAAAATGCAAAGAATCTTTTTTGAAAATAAAAGAATATCTTATGAGTCCTCCAATACTGGTATCACCAACCAAAGGGAGACCATTGTTGCTCTATATCTCAACAACAAATGTATCATTAGGAGCTCTCCTAGCTCAACATGATGAAGAAGGAAAAGAAAGAGCAGTGTATTATATTAGTAGAATGCTTGTTGGCTATGAATTAAATTATTTCTCAATAGAAAAGACATGTCTAGAGTTGTATTTGCAACTCAGAAGCTGTGACATTATATGTTGATTCATTCTGTGAAACTAATAGCAAAGATAGATCCACTCAAATATTTGTTGAGCAAGTCAACCTTGACAAGAAGACTAGCCAAATTGGTTATGATATTGAGTGAATTTGATATAGAGTATGTTGATCGAAAATCTATCAAGGGACAGGTCATCACTAATCAATTGGCTGATGCACCTTTATAACATGACATGTCTTTGCACATTGAATTTTCTGATGCAGATATTTTGACAGTAAGTACAAACTTTTGGGAATTGTACTTTGATGGTTCTTATACACAATATGGATCAGGCACAAGAATCTTTTTCATCACACCTCAGGGACACACAATTCTGAAATCATCTATATTGTGGTTTCTATGCACCAACAATATTGCAGAATATGAAGCATTGGCTATTGGGCTCAAAATGGCCATTGAATGGAATGTCAAAGAATTACATGTCTATCACAACTTATCATAAACCAAATAAATGATGATTAACAAACTAAGGATGATAAGCTCATGCCATACAAACAACTGGTAGAGGAGTTTAAAGAACACTTTAAAGAAATATCATTCAATTGGATTCCAAGAAATAAGAATAAAGCAACAAATGCAATGGATACAATAGCATCTCTCTTACAAAATAAGGAGAATCAACATCATTACAAATTTCTTGTGGAAGATTTCTTAACTCCTACCATTCAATCCTAGCATATCTATCGAATTTGCCATATATCAGGAACCAGTCAATCCTTATATGGTCAAACTTATCAGTATTTAAAAGAAAATATCCTTCCTCTTGACTTATGCTACAATCAGAGAAGGAACTTTATCTGTCAGTCCTCTCACTATACTATTATTGTAGATATCCTATATAGGCATGGTCTAGATGGAACTTTGTTGAGATGTCTTGAACAAGAAGAATATGAGAAAGTTCTTAACGAAGTTCATGCAGATATTTATGGCACACACTCAAGTGGTTTAACATTGGCTAAGAAACTTCTTCATATGGGTTACTATTGGCCTACTATGGAGAGAGATTCATTCACATATGGTAGGAAATGCAAACAATGCCAGATCAATGGGAATCTCATTCATGCACCAACACAAGAATTATATCCTATGACAGGATCATGACCATTTTCTCAATGGGGCCTTGATTTGGTAGGAAAGATAAATCCCTCATCTTCTAATGGACTTAATTTTATCTTGACTGCTACTGAATATTTAACTAAATGGATTGAAGTAGTGCCTTTAACAACAGTGACATGAAAACAAATATCATAATTCATTTTGAATTATATAATCTGTCCCTATGGAGTTCCTATGACCATTATCACTGATAATGGAAGACCATTCAAAAATCAAGATGTGAAGGGGCTATGTGAACACTTTCATATCCAACATAGGTTTTCTACTCCATATTATCCATAGGGAAATGGTCAAGCTAAGGCATCAAACAAAACTATCTTGAAATTTTAAAAGAAAATAGTCAATGAAGTTGGAAAAGATTGGCACATTCAGCTATATCCTCCTCTTTGGGCATACCAAACCAGCATCCGCACTCCAATAGGAGCAACTCCATATTGTTTGGTCTATGGCTCAAAAGCCATATTACCCATAGAAGTAGAGATACCTTCTCTACGAGTATCCTTGAAAGGTCTTATACCAAAAGAAGAAGAATGAGTCTCTCGACTCTAGGAACTTGAACTGATTCAGGAACGTCACCAAAATGAAATAGATCATTTGAAAGTATATCAACAAAGAATGGCAAGAAGTTATAACCACAGAGTCAAGCTGTGCATTTTTCAGATTGGAGATATAGTTCTAAGGGAGAATCTAAGAAATTAGCAAGACTGAGACAAGAAGGGAAAATTTGAACCAAATTGGCTAGGACCTTTTGTCATAGTAGCAACATATGGATCAGGAGAATAAAAGTTATCTACCTCTAAAGGTGATTGGTTTGATGAACCTATCAATTCTATTCATCTCAAGAAATTCTATGCTTGAGATATAATGTCCTAGAAAAAATCAATTAAAAGCATATGAAAATCCTGAAGAAATTAGTAAAAATCAAAAAAGCAGAAAATCTCTAAAAAAGCATAAAATAGTTAAAAGAAATAAAAAAGGAAAAAAAAAGAGAGCGAAAAATGCAATAAATTTAGATTGTGAAAATCTGGTAAACAGGTGCTATCTACAAAGTAAGTTCCTCCATCTATGAGATCGCTTTGCACACCTATTCACTCCATCATATTTCCATTATCGCTTCCATCTATCTTAGCTTATCTGTTTCATCTTTCACATCCATTGCTTTGAACCATTTAGCAGGAAATATGCAGCTTACCAACAGTTATCAATCTTTGACATACTTATCATAGTCACTATCTTAGATTTTATCAGAATCAATCAATCTGCATTTGTATCTCACCATGGTTCGGATCTTGATCAATTCATACATCCATAATAAATTTTTGTTTCCACTGGGGGAAAATCCTAAATCCTTTTGCTAAGGTGATCTTTTGAATCTTCAAAAATCCAAAACATTTGAAAACTTGGAAAAACCAAAAACACCTAGGGTTTTGAAATAGATAACGAGCAACAAAGCAACAAAATTCAAGGCATTTCATCAACAACTAAATCATGAAACTCAAAAACCAAAGAATCAACTAGAAAGTAATAAAGGATTATCAAAGATCATTCATCAAAATGATTATATCAGTTAATGACCATAAGAACATGTGAATGACATACAAGATTTAGTGTTTATATTTTGATTTTATTGCTAATCATGTACTCTATGCAACTCAAGGATGTCTATGACTAGAGAAGTTATGATGGGGCATGATTATTTTTCTTTGATTGTTGTCTATGGTTTATCTCTTACTAAAGTATGTACTTGTCTCAAGATATGATTGGCAAAAGATCAAGGAGGATGTTCCAAGTCATGCATGAAAGGGGATAATCCTTGCTTGTTCTACAAGTAATACTCAGGTCAACTTGACTCATTTTATCAAGTTGCTTGTATTAACTTGCTATATCAAAATCCATGTAAGAAATACTCAGTTCATCTTGGATCATTATGTCAAGTTGCTTGTATTTTCTTACAACATTTTAAAGCTCAATGATGAAATCAAGCACTGTTACAAGATAACATATGAAGAATGGCAATATCATTTTTAGTTAGATCATTTTAGATCAGCTCATTATTCATTTGCATTATAAGCATTCATTGTCAGTTGCATTATAAGAATTTCATTTCATTCACAGATCAATGGTCACGAATAAAGATTGAGTATACTTGGACAAACAAAAAACAATTTGGATTTGATCATTATAGGTGCATTCATCTTTAGAATCATTTCAAATCATTTAGTTGCATTTTAATCATTGCATTAGTTTGCATTCAATTAAGTGCATTTCATTAATCATGTAGTGTATCATCATTATTATATTGCATTATCATTAAAAGTTCATTAAAGATCATTTAGTTGCATCTTTGAACTTAGATTCATAATCATATTATGCATAAACATTAAAGCAATCAATCATTGCATTTGTATTTTCAATCATTTTCAATTGCATAAAAAATTAAAAAACAAATCAATCAATCATTCATTTGCATTTCCATATAGATCATTGCATTTGCATCATTTAAGTTAGTAATTAGTTTTAGTTGCATCCAAGGTCATCAAAATAAAAAATTAAAAACATTTATCATTGCATCATCATATAAAGCTTTAGCATAATGATGAGAAAAGATCATAACATCATCCATCTAATCACTGCATCCATATAATCAATGCATAAAGATCATCATCATATAGAGTCCATGTCTACATATAGATCATCATAAAATAATAAAAGTCCAAGTATACAATGATATCAGATCAAAAGTACAAATGCCTCATCAATACAAAGTCAAGTCAAGGCTGTCCTGTACCACTACCACCTGACTTTGTCTGTCTCTATGGCTGTGGGCAAGAAGATCCTCTAGATGCCTGTCTCCCATGATCACCACTCCTCTGAGGAGGTCCAATGACTCCACCACTGCTAGTATCCATCAACATGGTGGTATGATAACTACCTGCTCTCTAGCTCTCTACGACTACCTCCTCATATCATCATTGACAATGGGGAGGCTCCTTCCCAGCCCAAACTAGTGCTCTAACAGTGTTAGCTGAGAGAGTACCCAATCCAACCTAGTGAATATGATCAAGGAGACCTTGAGTATCTTGTTGTCTCTTGACAGATCTATCCCTCTTAGCCATGAAAGTCTGTAACTGTGCTCGAAGCTGATCAATCTGTGCTCTAAGACTATCAATGGTCTCCTGCTCTGGAATATCATGCTCTAGTGCATCCTGCTCTGGTAAATCCTACTATAGCACATGAAATCCAATCTTTTCCTCACCACCTCCATGTCCACCTGCTAGAATCTCAGTCCGAGTAGCTCTCAAAACCCTCTGTCTAATAAGTGGAACATAATCCTCTAGATCCTCATCATCTCCACCATGACCTGCAATAACCCTAGGGTCTGGCTGAATCTGACCAAAATCAATGCCTCTCCTGTAACCCCCATCCAGTCCAATCATCCTATCTCCTCTTATCCATGGCAACCCTATCCTGCTAGTATCCCTCCCAATCCATCCAACATCTCTCCTACCCACAGGACGCGGTCTCCCAATCCTACCAACTGGTCCAAACGGTCCTCCACGGACTCTCAATCGACCTCCTTTGCGTCCCGATCTGCTACCACCCCCACCACCATCCCCACCCTCATCTCCATCTCCCCCAGCCTCCTGAGCAGCTCTAAGCTCTCATCTCCATCTTCATCTCCTGACACCTGGATCATCTCAATCATCATCCTCATCTCTTGAGCTAGGAGGAGGATCTGCTGGATCAGTAATACGAGGAAATGGATGTGCTAGTATATACTGAGCATACTCTAAAGTAACACCAGGATCAAGAATGTGCAATCTCATATCATAAGCCACTCTTGGAGTAGCAAGAAACTCTGTGTGAGCAATCTCAAATGAAAAAGAAGGTCCCCAATCTCGCCTATCTATGTACCATCGAGAATATATCATGACACCAGTAGGCATAGGCTGAATGATACCAAACTATCTAAGAATGTGACTAATCAACTGTCACTCAATAATGTAAGGAGTCTGATCAATGAGATATCTACTCTGCATAATAAATGGTAATGTCTGTGCATCATCCATCCATGGCTCACAATCAACATATGGTCTCCAAGTAATACTATCTAATGAATCAAGCACCCAATGCCAATACTCCATCTTACTCAGCTTATGCTAAGTAAGGATACCTGCATATAGATACACATATGGTTGCCTCTCTCCATGAACTCTATGATGGATAGGCCAAGTAATAGCAATGTGCTCCCAACACTAGATCTGCAATAGTATACATCCTATAGACAGACTAGCACTCTCATCATAAACCACCTAATGAAGATCATGATATAAATGTGCAAGCATACAAAAACCCCAAGCATATCGAGTCTGATGTTGTATCATACTCTGAAGAATCTCATCCCATCCAACAAAAAAACCTCATGATCGCCTGTCAGGACAAATGAATCCTCCAATCAAACCAACAAGAATTACAAGGAGAGTCTCATAATACATAACCATATCCTCCCATCGGATCTCTCCTTTAGATATGCTCTCATCAGCAAAAATAGCTCTGCAAGCCTCTATCCCAACATGACCATGAACATCATACTGCACTAACTTGCCAATCACTGAGATGTGCAGAATCCTATAGACATCCTCGAGCATCACACTAATCTCACCCATGGGCAGGTGGAAAGTGTTATGTTCACTGTGCCATCTCTCGGCTAATGCTTTCAACAATCCTCTATTATGGGTAATCTCAGGCATATATAATAGATGGCGTAAACCACAGGCATCTATATGTCTCACCTCTACCTGTGTCAGCTCTGGCACTAAATGAAGTACCACCAAGAATTTCTCCTGACACTAGAGAACATCAAGTTTCTCCTATTTACCAAGAGAATTAGATCAAACATCACTTATCTATCTATCAAATCAAAGATATCACTTATCTATCTATCAAATCAAAGTGATCACTTATATATCTATCAAATCAAAGAAATCACTAATCTATCAAATCAATCAAATCAAACTGAAGAAACTAAAGCTATCAAATCATTTTCAGACCTATCAATCATGGTTTTCTATCAATCACTGAGTTAAATCAAAACTCTGCTAAGCTCTTACATTAGAAACTAAATCGATTTCTTAGAGATAATCTATCCAATCAAATCAAATCAATCTATCAAATGACATAAATCAATCAATCAATCAATCAAGTACCTATTTATCATAATTGCGCATCAGACACACCTAAATCTAATCAATAAAGTGCTTTTTGGCTTTTGCATCTATCAATAACATTCATTTAAAGCAATGATCCTGGAGACCATTAACATTGGAGAGGGGAACACTATGGCCGATTATATCGAAGATCTGAAGAACACAATTGCCAAAGTGGAAGACATCAGAGATGCCTTTAATCCCTGGTTTGAGAAAATTGAAAAGGAGATACAGGATAGAAAAACCTTGGAGGAAACTAGCGAAAAAACACTCTCGGATACAGTTGCCAAAGTGGACAAGATAGAGGAGTGCCTCAAGAACATTGCGGAGCAGAGTCTTAGCATTTTGAAAATCTCAGCCAACAACACCCATACCCTCATCAGTAAGCTTGATGATGAAAAGGAAACCCAGGAAATTGACCTGGATGCAGAAGGAACTAGGGAAGCCCAAGGTCCCAGAACTCGCACCCGTGGAAAGAGGAAGGAAAACAAAGTGAATAAGGACCTGGAGGAGCTAAAAGAAGTTGGGGTGACCTATGATGAGCTGGTGACTAAGGTAGAGGATCTGCTGAAGAAAATTACTATGTAGTGTCTCCTTGGGTTCTTTGCTGTTTTTAGTTGTTTAGCTGTTTTTTCTGTTTGCTGGTTTTTTGACCAGTCGCTTTGTATGTGGACTCTATTTTCTCAGCTTTCTATTTAACTATGTTGTAATGGTTTTGGGTCCTTAAAACCTATTTTTCAATCAATCAGAACATTCATTTAAAGTATGCGCTATCCTATTGAACATAAGCACAAAACAAAGCATATGCACCAACCTTTTCAACAAACGTGCTAACCCTAAGCACATATGCATGAAACTTGCAAAAGTGCTAACACACAATGCATATGCGCTAACAAACGAAACAAAAATGCTAACTGATCCATATGCGCTAACATCCTTAGCATATGCACTAACAAAATGAGCATAAGCACTATCATATGAAAAAGCGCTAAACCTAATTGCATATGCACTAAATCTAAATGCAAAAGTGCTAACCTAATACTGAAAAATCGCAAAAAATTTCAAAAATTCAAAAAACGCGCCTAAAAACATGAAAAATTGTACGACAAGTTGAAAAAAAAGCTCGAGATAAGATACATACCAAAAACCCATACTCAGGAGGTCATTGATATCGTCGAACACACTCAAATCAATGGTTCTCCACATGAATCACCATTTCGCCACCTCACTAAGACAATTTTCTTCACAAGCTGCCAAGGATGACAATGAAATTAAAATTAACCTTGGTTAATTTTATATTTACTATTTGAAAGAATAATTAATGCTTTTCAATGGGGCAATTTAATTTGTTTTTTACAAATGACTTTAATTGACAAATTTTTTATCAATTATCATGAGATCAATCGTTCAAACAAAAGTTTTCAACAATTTCATGATCAATCTCCCGAGGGGGCACACCATCAAGATTTTTATCTATATCAGGCACATTATCAAGACTTGATTTAATCTTTGAAACAATGTTGTCATGACATCATTTCAAAGAGGGGCAAAATGTATACACATAACATTGGCTATGAGAAATTAAATAAATATTTTATATTTATTTAATAATTATTCTTCTATTAAATAGTTAATTTGAAAAGATTAATTTATTTAATTCATTTTGTGTCTTTCTATTAATTAATTTAATTGAAATATTTTATTAATTAACTAATCTATCCTATTCTTCTAATTAATTAAATATCTAATATTTAATTATCCTTCTAATCAATTAATTAAATATTTAATATTTAGTTATCTCCTTCAATCAATTAAATATCTAATATTTAATGGTTATTCTTCTATCCTATAGTCTCAAATATTAAATAATTTCCTAAATTATTTAATCTTTCTTATCCAACTCACCCTCCATCTCCACTTCATCTTCCCTTTACCAACTCATCCATCATGTGGATAAGGAAATTAATATTTCTTAAATATTAATTCATCATTTATCTCCAACCTCCAAACTTAATGAAATATTGTGTATGTACACATATTTCATAACCTCCTTCTATATTCTCTCCAACATCCTTACATCTTAGGAAGGACTTGTGTCCACTTGTCCTCTCATGCCTAAATTCTCTCCAACCATCCCTAGATTCTCTCAGTCAGCAACCCAGTAAAGGTGAGATGAGTGACACTTGTCTTCTCCTTCCCCCCTTTCTCTCAACCTTCACCTTTTCTCACAACCATCCAAATCTGCTAATCAGATCAAAGACAACATCATGACCATTGATCTGAGTCACATCATCTTATCCTCTCAAGGTCTATAAAATCAAGAGCTTCAGTTGAGAGGGAGTTAGACTTCAAGTGAATCTGCAAGCTAATCATTTGTAAAACTTATGCATCCGCGAGTTTTAATCTTGAAGCAAATAACAATTAGTATTTTAGCATAATCATTTAGCATTGCATATCATATTATTAGTTAACTATCAGTTATCAATCCATTCTTCATATTCAATCTTGGAAACTATCAGTGCTTGTTTAAGAGCACACCATCTACAACCAGGAATAGTGGAATTATGACACAATGAGACATAAACCATGAAGGTATTATCAATATTTTTATTTCATATGTATTTCATGTAGTTTGATTGGTTGAGTTTGGATTTCTTGTAGTATTTCCATTTGTATTTTGTGAAACTAACATGTTGGAGGTAGCATTTTGAGGATGAAATTCAAGTCGACACAATAACATTCCTATTCTTTGACTATAATTTAGGTTTATTATTATTATTTTTTTTCAATAAAAGTGGATTATTCCACTAAACTTTTTTATTAATATTTTTTATTTTTTTACACAGGATTCAAAGAGCATACCAGAGGAAAGAACCTTGGGAAGAAAACCTCTGATCATAGCTCATAAAATAAACCTATAGTATCTAACGGATCAATTTATACACCCTGCCCAAAACTACATACAAAATGTGGTCACAACACATATAATATTAGTTTTGCATAGAGCCCATATGATAATTTGCCCAAAAAAAACCCATCGGATAATTTTCAAATGTAGACTCCATTGTTGCTATCAATGGAAGAAGACAAAATTTTTCAAAGCCCTGTGCCAAATCCCATGAGCCAAAAACCTTCCTGCCAAAAAAGAAGTATCAAAAAACCTTTGGAAAAGCACTATTATATCAAATACCATGAGCTCAAACTCTTCTCCAGACAAGGAACATGAATACTTGAAATGAAAGGGGAAAGCGTGAATAATTATCATCATAAAATTTTACATCGACGTTACTCAAGAAAATCATATGACTATTGCTGCAAACCTTCCCATACCCTAGAAGGAATTTCCTCAAAACCCACCTCTCGCTGATTAGCATTGCTATCAATGGCTAAATTTGCCAAATAATCTGCAATTTTATTAACTTCTCTGTAACAATGGGATACCAAGAAAGATTCAAACAATTCTAATTTTTGGAAAATGGGATCAATTATATACTACAAATTCCAACAATTCAATTTCTTTTTCATAACACATTGAATAATCACCATTGAATCACCTTCAATTATTAAGTCCTTAATTCCCAAAGAGATTTCCATATCCAATCCAAAAGACAAAGCATGAAATTCTGCATAATTATTAGTTTTAAAACCAATAGCATGACACTTAGCTCGAATAAAATTTGCATTGTGATCATAAATTACCATGCCTACCCCAGTTGGGCCAGGGTTACCATGAGAGGCCCCATCAAAATTCAGTTTAAAGTGCCCCTACAGAGGAGGTTTCCATCTAGCGGAGCATCTCTTACCTATTACGTCATTCTTTTTTAAAATTGAACCATGAGAGGGTAAAACTGACACCAGCTTCCAAACTCTAGTAACTCCACTATCCCAGTGTGAAAAAAAAGTAAGATTTTCCAAATTCTTATAAATAAATGACAAAGCAACCTCAGAGATTGAAGACTCAATTTTTAATAGAACCTCAGACACATGAGACCTTGTTTTTTTAAATATCCTATTGTTTCTCTCTAGCCAAACATTCCAAATCATAATAGATGGAGATATGATCCAAAGGCATGCATAAAAAGATGAGGCAAACATAAAGGGCCAAGATCTAAAATGGGAAATGAGATCCTTACCAATAACAAAGGATATATTTAACTTCTCAAACAACCACTGCCAACATTCATAAGCATAATCACAATGTAGGAACAGGTGTGAAGAAGATTCCAAATTTTTATTACAAAGGACACAAGGGAAAACAACAGTAATACCAAGCCTGTCTAGTCTCATACCTGTAAGGACTCTATCTTGAACTGCCAACCAAGCAAAGGCTCTAGCTTTGGGAAGACAAGCCAAATACCAAAACAACTTATAAGGCCAAGAAGATAAATCTTTAGCAACCATAAGAGAGTTGTAACCATCTTTAACAGTGTACTTACCAGAAATATTCTTTGTCCAAATAAGTTCATCCTTAGAATTGGAAAGAAATATAATTCTATCCCCCAAAATCTTTTGAAAATCTAATTTCATGCTTATATCAACATCTAAGAAATCAATCGACTTCCATCTAGCTAGCTTAAGGGGTCCACTAGTCACAATTTCAAAATAATCTGCTACAAAAACACCCCAAAGGGAGGAACGAACAGTGATCAGAGGAGACCATCCCTAATATTCACCAAAGGATCCCTAATATTCATGAAAGGTGTGTGTCCATTCCATACTTCATCTCAGAATATGACCTTTCTACCATTATGAACAATCCATGAGAGATGAGGCAAAATAACTGATCTACATTTACAAAGGAAATTCCAAATAGCAGAACCCAAAGGTAAATTTGAGACTTTAAAAATGTACTCTCTCGGTCCATTATTTAAATATTTGGCAAACATAATCTGTGCCCATAAGGAGCTAGGCTTGTCATATAATTTCCAAACCAACTTAGCACCTAAGGCTATATTCTAATTCTCTAGACTCCGAATTCCTGTTCCCCCAAGTTCCTTAGGCAAACATACCTTATCCCATGCAACTAAAGGGAGTTTCTTCTTGCCATCTTTATTATTGTTCCAAAGAAAATCTCTAAGAGTATCCTGTAAACTAACAATGGTTGCTTTTGGAGACTTCAAAATAGACATGAGATATATGGGAATAACATTCAAAACAGACTTGATGAGAACAATTTTCCCTGCCAAAGTTAGTCATCTATGATTCCATGAGAGAATTATTTTAGAAATGACCAAAATAATCTTATCCCAAAAACCAATCTTATCCTGTTTAACAAAGAAAGGAATCCCAAGGTAAGTACATGGAATATTTCCAGTCTCAAATCCCCAAAAGGATTGCAACCTATGCTGAACTAGTTGTGATGTATTAAGGAAAAAAATCTCTGATTTATCACCATTCACTTTCTGACCAGAAAATGATGCATAATTTTGTATTATTCCTTTAATCACTTTTGCCTCAACTAAGGAAGCATGTCCAAATAATAGAGTATCATCTGCAAAGAGATAATGAGAAATACTTTGGGGAATATTTTGAATCCTTATACCTTTCCAAAGCCCCCCCACTTTAGTAGCCCTAATAGCCCAACTAAAGGTTTCGGCTAGGAGAATAAACAAAAAGGGGGAAAGGGGATCTCCCTATCTCAAACCCCTAGAGGAAGTGAAAAACCACAAGGAGAACCATTAATTAAAACTAAAAATCTTGCAGAAGAAATACATGCATGAATCCATTTGACCCAGGCCTTGGAAAAACCTAACTTCTCAAGAACAACACATAAAGCCCCCCACTCTACTCTATCATAAGCCTTCATCCTATCTAGTTTAAGTATCATGGTTGAGGTTCTTTGGGTGGAAATAGAATGCATCACCTCATGTGCTACAATTTCACCCTCTGTCATATCCCTTCCAGGAACAAAACCACCTTGCTCCAATGAAATGATCCTAGGTAGAATTTTTGCCAACCTAAGGGAAATTGCCTTTGTAAATATCTTATACAAAGTGTTACATAAAGCAATGGGGTGGAAGTCAGAAAAAGTCTTAGTATCCTCTTTTTTAGGAATAATTGCAATCATTGTAGTATTAAGTTATTTTAAAATGGACCTATTTCTCCTAGGTTCCTCAAGAGCCAATAAAACATCATTTCCCAAAAAATCCCAACATTTCTGAAAAAATAAAGGAGTAAAACCATCTGATCCCAGGGCTTTATCTGGATTCATGGCAAAGACAACACTCTTAACTTCTTCTAAGGAAAAGGGAGACATCAACATCTTATTGTCTTCCAAAGATACTAAAGGAGGAATATTAGATATAATATCATTGTTGAGATTTTCATTTTCCTAAGATAATAATGACTTAAAAAACCTAACTGCCTCTAGAGCAATGTCCTTTGGCTCTGTCAATAAATTCCCATTCTAACACTGAATACAAGATATCCCATTCTTACATCTTTTAATCTTAGTTGAAGAATGAAAAAAATTTGTGTTCCTGTCACCATCTGAAAGCCATAACTCTCTAGATTTCTGTCTCCAATAGATTTCCTCTCTAGCTAACACATCCTCAAGCTATAATTTTAGTGACTTCAATTCATCAAAAAATTGTGGCACCATACCATGTTGAAGAACATGAGTATTAAAACACTCAATCGTATCTTGAATCCTTTGTTTGTCCTGAAAAATGTTCTTAAAATGCAAGATATTCCATTCCTAATATTCAATTTCAAATAACTTAACTTCTTAGCAATCGGAAACATACGGGACCCAGAACAAAAAGGAGTAGAATTCCACCATTTCATAAGCAGAGGCAAAAAGGAAGAATCCCTAAACCACATGGGCTCAAATTTAAATGGAGACTTAAAAGAAGCCCTATCCTCAATAACTGAAAGGGAATTTGGAAAATGATCAGAACCTGAGACCGGTAGAATAGAAGAAAAGAATTCAAAATCTAAATCAATCCAATTCTCAAATAACAAAAACCGATCTAATCTCTCAGCAATCTAAAAAAAATCCCTTATCATGTTTGTCCATGTGAAAACCACATTCTGAGACTGACAATAAAAAAGGCTCATATCAGAAATGAAATCCCCAAAGTCATCCATAATCCTTTTATTAGGGAAAACACCTCCTCTATTCTCATCTAAATCAGTGATAGCATTAAAATCACCCCTGAAGATAATAAAGGAACCATGTTTTAAGGGAGAAGAAATACTCTTTAACTCACCCCATAACTTACTCTTCCCTTGAATTCTTGACGGAGCATAAATGTTAAAAAGCTAGAATTTAACCTTCAAAATCTTGCTTATAACTAAAGCCAACATCCAATTTGTAGCAAATGCCACTAACTGTACCTCAATATTATAATTATTCCAAAGCAGTGCCAAACCTCCTGAAGCACTACAAGTCAGAGAAGAAAGAAAATTCCACCTTCTCCAAGATGAAAAAACCAAATCAGCAGACTCCTTTGACAACTTTGTTTCTTGCAACATAAAAAATATCACACTTAATTAAGTCCATTTAGGACTTAATTAAGCATCTCTTGTTAGGGGCATTTAAGCCCCTAACATTCCAAGGAATAATTCTCATTGTCCTTGAGGGGAGGTCGAAGCTCCCCTCTCCCCATTAATCGGAGAATTTTTTCTTTCCCCAAAGCAACCTTGCAAATTACGTTTCACAACCTCTGATCTTGTCACAGGTGGACTAGTCATGAATCTTTTATGTTTTAACTCTCCTTTCTTTACCATTGCATCTTCTATCTTTAGACCATTTTCAATCATTTGAGCAACAGAAGGAGGACATTGCATTTTAAGATGGTAACTCATTTCACTAGCAATGTTGTCAATAAATATGTCCATTTTCTCTTGATCAGGTACATCTCTGGAATATCTATTGAACATTAGTTTTCGTCACTGTAAAAAGACCATGAAAGGTTCACCATTCTTTTGCTTAACGTTACATAAATCTAGCACGGCTATCTCATTTCTTATGTTATAGGAGAATTGTGAGATAAATTTGTTCACAAGCTCTTCAAAGGATTTAATCCCAGATGGTAATCTTGAGAACCATTCCATTGATTGTCCACTTAAGCTTCTAGGAAATAGCCACATCAAGTAAGTTTCATCGTGTGCAAATTCCATACTCATAGTGCAAAATTCCCTAATGTGATCTCCAAGATCATATTCCCATCATATTTATCATATTTAGGGATTTCACAATATTGTGGGAATGGTATCATGTTTAAACTTTTGTCAAAAGGATATGGGTAGATGTCCTCTAATGAATATTTCTTAGAACTCATTTCCCTCTGCATATCCTATATTTTTTGTGGAAAGGTTTGCATTTGTTGAGCGAGAGTTAACAAAGGATTATCAATATGGGTTCTTCTTTCATCCTCATAAGTTATTATTTCACCACGCTCTCTCCTTGTATCATCATGGTCTTTTCTTGTTCTATCTTGTCTTGTTTCTTCATGATTCACTCGATTTACATCTTCATTATTTGGATAATCAGTGTTTTGATTGTTACTTGTTCTTGCATCTTGTTTCAAACTTTCTATGTTAAAGTCTTGTGGAAATTTAGCTCTTGATTTTGCCAACATTAAGAGGTATTTTTCCTTTTGTTTCTCCAATAACTTTTCCATTAGTTTTTCAAATTTATCATCTTGTTCAAGGTATCTAATAGTGTTATTGACTGCCTCTTCATCAACATTTGTGTATCCAAAAGCTTGAAACATTGAATCTTCTTCTTCCATTTATTTTTGTTGTCTTCTGAACTGCTCGCATTGAGCTCTAGTCCAAACTAGCATGTGATTGATTCAAAAAATTCCTAAGTTTTGACCTTCTAAATACAACTCAATAAGTGATTATTGGTTTAGGAAGGTAAGTTTTGTTGATTTTACTAATGTTATTAGTGCATTGTTATAAAGCGTCTCTTTGTTGAAAAGCACATCTTTGCAAAAGTTCTCCATCAAATCTTGTTTCGTAACCACATAAATAGTGATGAAAATGGTGTTGGAATGTCCTATGTTTTAACAAGATTTTGCGATTGATATACAAGAATCTTGTCCTCTTCAAAGTAGCCTTATAATTGGGTTTTCTTTTCTTAAGGCGATATTTAAAAGTCATATAAGCATATGATGGTGTACAAGTTTGTTTGATTTCAATGTGAGTGTAATTTTGATTTTGATATAGCCTGGGTTCAAAATAGGAATGATATATCCAAGATAATGAACAAAGATTAACAAGATCTAGTTTCGTGATAGAGGATTTGATGTATCCTGATGAGAAACTGATAATAACATTGATCTTTTTTGCACTTAACATGGTTGAATCACTAACTTGTTGAATGTTTATGCTTATCAAAACCTTTGGAAATAGCCCATTTGATTAATAACTTTATTATCTGACCAGTTTAAAGACCTATGATAGTTGAAGACAAATCTACTCGAAAAAGGGTATTTGAAAATGAGGTGTGATATGCAGAAATACCCTCTGTTTTAAATGTGGGAAAATATTTGTGCTAACCTACATGATAAATGTGATACTCTATGTGATAAAGCATTGCTTTGTGGAATTAAATCGCTAAACTATGGTGTAAAAGTGCGGTTTCATGTTCAAAAGTGTTATTTTAATGATCAAATGCGTGATTCTAAGGGATAAAAGTGTTGTACTATTGTTTAAAAGCACTATTTTGTTGGTCAAAAGTGCTGCTCTTTGCAAAAAATGCATGATTCTGACTGTGTTAAAGAGATTTTTCAATTTTTCTAGCAAGTTGTTGGATTTTTGCTCAATTCAGACTGATGATTTTTCAAGTTTTTGACCATTTTTTAGAATGCTTTTGTAGACACAAAAGATAGAATGTTTTGGAAATCAAACTGCACAAGCAAGCACAAATCCTATGGCAGGTTGAGACAATAATTATCAAATTTCACATGGGGTTTCCCCCGAGGCTATGCTATTCAGAGCAGATATTTAGGTGCTTGACCTTACTGGCTCCACCCTTGACACTCACTTCTTTGGGACAACCAAGAACTTGTTTCCATGAAAACTTCCTATGAAAAACTTCATATCTCTATGAAGAACTATATGTATGTGAGCTTCTTTAGAGGTCCGACCTCCTGTACCAGCAATTAGAAGGATTTTGGCAGCAAATACAAAAGATTTTAAGTAAGGGCTTCTAGTCATGTGGCCATACATGAAACACTTTAAAATCTGTAAATACAGAAGGTTCCCAACCTATAGAGGTTATGCTCCATAGGGTTTATAGAGAAACATAGTGTCGGTATGAACTAATCAACACATGTTGTTCATGACTTTCATTAGACATGATTTATTTTAGAGTGGATCAGAAGGACTTGGTATTAGCCCATTTCCACTTGGGTCATTCCCCTCTCACTGGCCCCCTCAAGGTAGCTTGGGAAGGAAGACTCTCTAAAGGTTACACATAAATGAAGTAGATCTGGTTTTCTGATCACCGTATTAGGGTGAGATCATTCTTGCCAACTACTTTCAAATTAACATGAATGACAAAGGTTTATTTTAAGCCTTCTAAAAACACTATGTGCAACTACTTTAGAAAAGACACTCAAATGCAAGTTGCATGCTATTGATTATCCTCCTAGTTCAGCTAGACGAGCAAGATATGATATATTACTCTCCAAAATAAACTCCTAATTAACTATGTGAGGAAATGCATGAAATTTACTTCAAAATAACCCTACACACAAATATGTTAGTAGTTTTCAATTCTCAATTCTTGAACATTTGGACCTGCAAAAAAGTTTGTTAGCATATTGAAAATTTTAAAAAATTTGCTTGGTAATTGAACATAAGCGTTATTATAACGAATACGCTATCTTCTAACTCAAACACGCTAACCTATAGCATAAAAGTGCGAATCTAAGACACAAAAGTGCTTCTTTGAGTGACTAAATGCATGAATCTTCAACCAAAAGTGCTAACCTAACTGCCAAATGCGCTAACCTGGTGAACAGAAGCACTAAACTACAACACAAAAATGCTAACCTATAGCACAAAAGCACTAACGTATTGCACAAAAGCGTTGTCCTTTTTCACATAGGTGTGAAACATGTTACAAATGCATTAAGCAAGAAAAAGATAGGATATTAGAAGTTTGTGCGAGGCTTGAACCCCATGGTGGCTGCCAAAAATATTGAGGTTAAAGTTGAACTCCAAAGAATTAACCTGAAACTTGTTAGTCCTTCATAAAATATAAAAAAGAAAGCTACAGGAAATTTAACTTCAACCAATGAAGTAAATGAAATAAACAAGATTATACCTTCCATGGTTTACACCTCATCATGTCCTAACTCCACTATTCCTGGTTGCAAATGATTTTCTCTCAGACAAGCACTGGTAGCTTCCAAGATGGCATATGAAGAATGGACTAATAGTTAACTGATATTGTGATATGCATATGCAAATGATTTAAGCTAACATAATATTAAGCTATGATAAAAACTCTAAAATTGCTATTTGCTTCAAACTCAAACTTACAGATGCAACATAAAATATCCTAGAATGACTATAAGATTAGCTAGTAGTTTCAAAATGGCTTAGAAGACCTCTTTTTATAGATTTTTGAGTGCATGAGCTTAGGTGGTAGAGATCAACGGTCATGATAAAATCTTACAAATTGGACTGCTATGAGCAAGAAGTTGAAGGTTGAGAGTAAAGGGGAAGGAGAAGACAAGTGTCACTCATCTCGCCTTGACTGAGTTGAAGACTTGAGAGGACATAGGATAGTTGGAGAAAATGTAGGAATGAGAGGACAAGTGGACTCAAGTCCTCCTAAGATATAGGTATGTTGGAGAGAATATAAAAGAAGGTTAGAAAATATGTGTACGCAAACAATATTTCATTTATTTTGGAAGTTGGAGACAAGTGGCTAATAAATGATTTAATTTAATTTAATTTTGTTGAATTAATTTAGCCACATGATGGATGAGTCGGCAAAGGAAAGATGAAGTGGAGATGGAAAAGTGAGCTAGAAAAGGGATTAAATAATTAAGAAATTATTTAATTAACGAGACTATAGGATAGTAGATAGAGGAATACTTAAATATTAGATATTTAATTAATTGATTAGAAGAAAAGAATATAACAAACTAATTAATAAAAAGTTTAAATTAAATTAATTAATAGAAGAATATAAAATAAATTAATCTTTTCAAATTAACTATTTAATAGAAGAATAATTATTAAATAAATATAAAATATTTTTTTTAATTGCTCATAGCCAATTTTATGTGTATACACATATTTTATCCTCAAATATATATTAGTGTATCTATTTTAAATAGATCTATATAAATGAAGTTCGTAGATGTCATTTTCAAGATATTAATTTTATTAGATTAATGATGGACCAAACCAAAAGAAATAATTTATTGTTGAAATTTAATTTAAATTATACATTTGAAAATAAAATCATTGATAGTGTCATCTTAAATATATTTTTATCAATTTTGTTGAGGATAGAATATATATTAGTGTATCTATCTTAAATAGATCTATATAAATGAAGTTAGTAGATATCATTTTCAAGATATTAATTTAATTAGATTAATGATGAACCAAACCAAAAGAACTAATTTATTGTTGAAATTTAATTTAAATTATACATTTAAAAATAAAATCATTGATAGTGTCATGTTTGTAGAGGAGGGGATTTGTCACCTTGAAGATGATGAATCTTAGAGGACAAATCGATTCGTCGCTACCTCACTTGAACTGGCGCTAAGGTGAGCCAGGGGATAAAAGTAATAGAGGTAAATAGTTAACCGCAATTCGAGGCTCCTAGATGACTCTATCAAGCCTCTGTCCAAAGGATGAGTGTGCGGGTCTAGGATGCAAGCGTGACACATTGTCATCTTGTACAGATGAGGTACAAATTTCGTACAAAAAGTTTTAAGTGTGATTAAATGCAATAAAATATGAAAAATAATGAAGCTAAGCTAGTAAACACAATATATGAAATAATCAAGATAAAATGGAAGGAGAAAAGGGAAGAGAATAGACAAACAATAGGTCCACACTATGAAGCCTCTAGACAAATAAATATTCTCTAATGCAACCTGAACACAAGCCAAAAAGGAAAAATGTTTGGGGTTGCTTGGGGATTTGCCTCAATCAAATCCCTGTTTTGGTGTTTCCACCTCCATAGACAACTAGATAGTTTGATAAAATAAAAGATAAATGCAAGATACGATAAATGATAAATGATAAATGATAGAAGAGGGATTTGGTAAATGCCAAGATTCCCAAAGACAAGATAAATTGATAGATACTACCAAAGAGGCTTGAGAAAGACAGGAGAGTTGTAAAAGAATACTGTGAGGGCTTGAGAATGCTGTAGAAAAATAGAGTCTATTGTAGCAAGCAAGAGAGAGAGCCTAAGAAAGGTGTGAGAACCTAAAGAATAAAAGAGATTGTGTCTAGAATCTAGAGAACTTGAATGAAGAGAGAGAATAGATTTAAAATGAGAGAAGAGGAGGGAAAATAGGGTCGGGGAGCCATATGAAAGTTTAAGAGCCATTTCCTTCGATATATGCAGAGGACAAGCGGAAAGACGTGCTTAGAACCGACATTTGAACGTTAAGATGTCGTAGGACAAATGTGCAATGCGTGGACATCTTGGAGGACATTTTGGATGTGATAAGACATTGGATCAGGTCAAAAGGTTTTACTACTCACCTAAGATGCACCTAGATGTGAAGAGGTTTGTGGAAGGTTGTGGTATATGTTAGAGAGAAAAGGGGTTAAGTTCTAATGTAGGGTTGTATCAACCTTTTCCCATACCTAATAGACCATGGGAAGCCATCAATATGGATTTTGTTTTAGGTCTACCCAAGACCACAAGGGGATATGATAGTGTGTATGTAGTTTTAGATAGGCTTAGGAAGATGACTCACTTCATTGCATGCAAAACAACCAATGATACAACCTCCCACATTGCAAACTTATTCTTTAAGGAGATTGTAAGGATCCATGGATTGCCATTATCCATTGTGTTTGACAAAGATTCAAAATTTGTTGGACATTTTTGGAGGACATTGTGGAGAAAACTAGGAACCAATATGACGTAGTTATGCCTATCATCCCCCCAAAAATGGGAAGACTGAGGTGGTAAATAGGTCATTAGGTGACCTACTAAGATGTCTTAATAAGGAACACAATTAGTCATGGGATCTAATCCTTCCATAGGCAAAGTATGCATACAATAATTCAATCACCTGGAGCATAGGGAAGAGTCCATTTGAATTTGTCTACGGAGTGCATCCTAGAGGTATCTATGAATTAAGAGATTTGAGTGGAATGGATAGGAGAAGTGCCCAAGGTGAAGACTTTGTAGTATCCATGCATGAAATTCATAAGCAGATTAGGGAGACACTTGAGAAGAATGTAGACAAATATAAGAGGAAGGCAGAGTTGAAGAGGAAAGATGTACAATTCAAGGTGGGTGATATAGTATTGGCACATTTGAGGAAGGAGAGATTTCCAAAGGGAAAGTATACAAATTTTATGATGAAGAAGATAGGGCCATGTAAAGTGGTTCACAAGTATGGAAACAATGCTTATGAGATTCAAATCCCACCAGGGGTTGCTATCTCACCCATATTCAATGTAGCAAATTTGTCTCCCTATAAGGAATCTGATTTTGTTGGTCAAGGAGAAGAAGGAGCTGAAGATACTGATATGAAATGGGTCAAGGACCTTCCACCTTCTCAGCCTATACAACTTGAAGCCATTTCAGACTCAAGAGAAGTGAAGACGACAAGGTGGAAAGTTTATAAGGATCACCTAGTCAAGTGGCTAGGACTACCAAATGAAGATGCCACCTGGATATCAAAGGAGGATATAGCACAACATGGGGTCTCAATTGCAAATCTCATTTCATCAAGAGCATAGAATGTTTCCTCTCTAGGTGTATGGTGCAAGAGCACCTAGAGTCTAGTTAACATGTCAATTATATGTTTGAGTCTTAGGAGCTAAAATCTCATTTCATTTCGATTCAATAAGGCCTATTGAGACCATTTGTAATGTTATTTGCAAGTTTTTAAAGTTCTTCAAAAGTTATCATTTTGTTGTCATTGAGATAGTTAACCCAATAAAGTGTCACTATTGTAAACAGTTGTCAAAGCTATCATCGGGATAGTTAAACCGATAAAGTATCATCAGGATAGTTTTCTCTATCGGGATTATGAAATACTACGTAGCCAATTATTGATGGCTATGCTGATAGACATCCAAATGCCTTGTTTAGTATAGTTATGCTGAAATAGGGACATCGGGGTAAGTTTACTCTATTGGAACTACATGAAATGGTTACTTCACTTGTATTAGTTATTTCAATAGGTGATCAAGTCCTTTGTTCCAGATTTCTATTCTGACGTCGGTGTCCAACATTGATTTGTCAGTTTGGGATTATTATTTCGATGCCAGTGTCTGAGTTTGATTTTTCAAATTTGGGAGTCAAACAGTCATGTATCCCAAAGGTCTATTGTGACCACGGGAAAGTGCAAAAATTTGGTATAAATTGTATAAGCAACAGTTGGAAAAGGAGGACGATGCAATATGAATTTTAAAGATTTGTATTTTTGAAATACGATTTGAAATCCATGGAAATTAATTGGAAGCTTGTTTCTGTATAATTACTCCATTTTCTGCACTTGTCTGGTGTTGTATGGATTCAAATAGAGTAGACAGTCATATGTATGGATAGAGCATTGAATTACCTTCTATTTGTTGGTGATTTGAGTTTCTGATTCGTTGTGAGGAAGAACTTATAATAGTTTTTCACATGGTGACTTGGTTAGTTAGGGTAACTAGGGTTAAACAACAATTAAATCAATTATCCCACCCCTGTATTGCATCAAGTGGTATCATAGCTAAGGTTCTGATTGGGAGCTTTGTGTGTGTGAAGTTTGAGTGGAAATAGTGATTACATATAAGAAGAAGTGTAAGATGCCTCCCATAGAAGTACAGTCCTCACAAAGGAGGTGAGGTCAATCAAGGAGAGCCAAGATGGTATGTTGGTCAGGATGGAAACATTGGAAAAAAATTTGAGGAGAACTAGGGTTTCTAATGTGGGTAGTGACTCGGAGGAATAAGAGGTAGGTGAGTAGGGGAATGAAGCTCCCCAAAATGTACCCCAAGAGGAATAGTTGGAGCTAGAAGAGAAAACGTATTTGACGATGCTCAAGGTTGTCAAAGGAGACCATTCTAACATAAAATTGGACTTGCCAACATATGGTGTCAAGATGGGTAATGAGGAGGTACTTGATTGGATAGATACCCTTGATAACTATTTTGACTCCAAGGAGGTTCTAGATGACCGAAAGGTGAAGGTGGCCAAGATAAGTTGAAGGGGTCAACACTAACTTGATGGAATTACACCCATTCGGAGAGATTGAGAAGAGGAAAGACCAAGATTAACACTTGGGACATAATGGTAGCAAAGGTGAAGGCCCAATTTCTACCGGGTGATTATGAGGTATAAATTTTTAATAGGTTGTAGAACTTAAAGAAAACAAAAATCGATGTGATGACATATATAGAGGAGTTTCATAAATTGAGCTTGAGGGCAAGACACCATGAAGATGAAGTGGAGAAAATAGAAATGTATATGAATGGGTTGATACATAACATACAAGATGAGTTGAGCCTAACTACACCTAGGAGTGTAGAAGAATGTTTTCAATTGGCCACAAGAGTAGAAGAGAAGGTCAAGAGGAGGCAAGAGCAATAGGCCATAGGTAGAGGTAAGAATAATAGAACAAAAAGAAGCTTTGGGGGAGGTAGGACACAATTCCAAAAGCATCAAGGGGAGACTAGTGGTCAGCAAGAACAAACTAATGAGGAAATAGGTGGATTCAGGGGTAGGAGATCTAACACAAGAGAAAGATTTGGAAACTAAGGGAGGAGATCAAACACATTCTCAGGGAAGTGATTTTAGTGTGGCCAAGTTGGTCATCCTTTTTGGCCAAGATGTCCAGACAAAGTGAGCACAAGATTATATGGAGGAGAAAGGAGGACACATATTGTTCATGAGGAAGAGGTGAAAATTGTGAATTCAGTTCTAAGATATTTCCACAATCCATCATATACAAGAGTGTATGAAAAAAAGATTTCAGATCACACTTTGTGCTCCATCATCAAGATGAAGAGAGTCAAATAAGATGAAAAGAAGAAGGCTTGGAATAAAAAGGAGGGATTGGAGAAGTGTGCACGAAGAATGAGAGACCAAGATGGTCAAACCTCAACAAAAGGAGAAGAGAGGAAATAAAATAAAAATAAAATAAAAAAGAGAATAAAGAAAGAAGAAAAAGAAACAAATTGAAGACCAATGCAAGCAAAAAATAGAAAACTAGGATGCAAGAAAAGAGGGGAGATAATAAAATAACAAGGAAAAGCACATGGAAACAAACATAAGGAAAAAAAATGAATAATATTAAAACACGGAAGAACAAAAATATACCCACACACCCACCCACAATCAAATCCAAAAACTGCACTCTTGTAAGTGTAAATTCACCTTCATTGCAAGCAAACTGGAGAAGCTTTGCTTATGAGGAGGACACTGATTAAAGTCCCAACAATCAAGGAAACACCATAAAGAAAATATTTCTTTAGAACCACATGTAAGGTACAAGGAAAGGTATGTAAGGTGGTAATTGATTTTGTTTCCACTGATAGTCTTGTTTCCGTAGAGATTGTAGAAAAGTTAGGATTAAAGAGAACCCCTCATACCATACCATATAAGGTATCTTGGCTAAATATAGGTCAGCAAGTACTTGTCAGTGGGAAGTCTTGGGTAGACTTCAAAATTGGTGCTTATGAGGATAAAATTTTGTGCAATATCATTCCCATGGATGTGTGCCACCTTCTACTTGCCAAACCTTAGCAATATGACAGGGAGACCCACATAATGGACAAAAGAATGTCTATGTCATTAAGAAAGGGGGAGTATCTTATACCCTTACCCCATTGAAGGAATATGAGAGTATAGTCCATGAAGGACCTAGTGTGATGGTGGTGAAGGAGAAGGAGTTCATGAAGAACTTGGAAGAAGAAGAGCGTGGATATGACATTGTGGGGAAACCAATCTCAGAAGTAGTAGATAGTGATAAAAAGGAAGTCCCTAAGGAGGTGCAGACCGTACTTGATAAGTATGAGGGCATTGTGGTGAAGGAGTTTCCAAATCCCTTGCCTCCAATTTATGATGTGAGTCATCATATTGTCCTAACCCCTGGTGCAAGTCTTCCCAACAAGGCAACACACAAGATGACACCTCAACAAAATGAGGGGATTAAGAAGCAGGTCCAAGATTTGCTTGATAAGGGCTTGGTGAGGAAAATTTTGAGTCCATGTGCTATGCCAGCTATTTTGGCACCCAAAATAGATGGATATTGGAGAATTTGTACAAATTCAATGGCTATCAACAAGATAACCATCAAATATAGATTCCCCATACCCCAGATGGAAGATCTTATGAACAGTCTGGCCGGAGCAAGGTACTTTTCAAAAATTGATATAAAGAGTGGCTATCACCAAATAAGGATTAGAGAGGGGAATGAGTGGAAGACAACTTTCAAGACTAATGAAGGCCTTTATGAATGGCTTGTCATGCCTTTTGGGCTATCTAATGCCCCTAGCACATTCATGAGACTCATGAATGAGGTCCTAAGAGAATTCATAAATAAGTTTGTAGTGGCATATTTAGATGATATATTGGTGTTCAACAAGACAAACAAAGACCATTTGAGACACTTGGATAGGATGTTAGGGAGGTTGGATGAAGAAAAATTGATGATCAATCTCAAGAAGTGTGAATGGATGAAGAAAGAGTTGGTATATTTGGGGTTTGTGATTTCACAAGGAACCTTGAAAATGGACCCACAAAACGTAGAGGCCATACTTAGTTGGCCAACACCTAAATCAGTTGGGGAAGTCAAAAGTTTACATGGTTTAGAAGCTTCTATCACAAGTTCATCAAGAATTTTAGTCATATTGTGGCACCCATGATAGACACCATCAAAGGAGAGAAGAGGAGCATATTCCAATGGACCAAGGAGGCTGGTTAGAGTTTTGAGTACCTCAAGAAAAGGGTAGCACATCAACCTATCCTTACTTTACTAGATTTTAATAAGATATTTACAATAGAGTATGATGCCAGTGGCTATGCCATAGGGGCCATATTGAGTCAAGAGGGGAAGCCAATATATTTCTTTAGTGAGAAATTGAATGAAGCCAAAAAGAAGTATTCATCCTATGATTTGGAGCTGTATGCCATGGAGCAAGAACTTAAAAAATGGAGACAATACCTACTTCCCAAGGAGTTCATGGTATATACAGATAACCATGCTACTAGTTTCCTAAAAATTCAAGAGAAGTTGAGTCATTGAAACATGAAGTGGGTGGAGAGATTGTAGTCCTATACCTTCACCATAAATCACAAGAAAGGGTAGGCTAACAAGGTCGTCGATGCTTTGAGTAGGAGGAAATGATGATACAAGAGGTCCATCTTCAAAGCATGGAAATTGATTCCTTAAGAGATATGTATAAGAATGATGCAGACTTCCATGAAGTGGTTTCCATTTGTGAGCAGTCACAAGGTTCTTTTTGTTGGAAATAGCGATCATGTGTTGTCATTGATGTCAACACTGTGCTTTGGTTGGATATGGTTCTTTCCTGGTTGGTTGCTGTTATCTTGATTGGATTTGGTTATCAAATATTTTGATCCGATATGATCTGATCATTGATTTTAATTTTGAATGGTTATTCAAGATGGTTATATGCTTGTCATATTCAATTGGTTCATGATTTGGTGCTCCAGAAGCTATCACTTATGTTCTGGATTACTGGTTGATATTCTTGGTACCGATTGGCTTTACCGGTTGGTGATATTTGTTGATTTGGTTAAGTGATTTTGGTACGGCTTATTGAAATGGTTCCTAACGTGCTAAAGGTGTTCTTGATCATGTCCTAATTATTTGGTGGCTTCACATTGGCTGGCGTGATAATTTGGTGATCCTATTTGGATCCGGTTGGTTATTCCATGTTATTATACTAAGGATTTCTACCGGTTGGTGAAACATATTGATATTGGTCTTAGCCGAATTTTCAGCAGATATAATTGATTGGGAATCTGTATTAGGTCCATGCTATGTAATGTAAATCATAATATTGATCCAGAGGTATCGTGTGATGTAATTTTTGTAATTATGGTTTATGGGTTTAGGGTTTAACCGACCTTGTTATCAAGGTTGATGATTAGTATTTATAGGTGATATATTCATGTAATTTGTTTAGGAAGGTATGATATGTATGGTTATGTCTGCATTATTAGAGAGAGATAATTGTGAGAATAGAGATACATCATTCAACAAAGGGTGTGAAGGTTTTATAATTGCAGGGCAAACATCTGTGCTTAACCAGAAGTGTATCAAGCATTAGGGGATGCTATCTGGTTATCACTGATTAAAAATGGGCTTTTATTTTCCCATAATTGGCTATGGTTTGTTGAAATTTTGAGTAAGGCACATTTTCAAATGCTTTAGCTCTATTTTAGGCCTTAAGGGTTTAGGGTTTTTTAATTTTAGATCGCCTAATGTTTGTTTAAAACCCTTTGGTTTCCATTCTTTCATTACTTTATCCACTTAAGTGATGGGTCTTGTGTTCATGAAAGGTGTTCCGCCTTTGTCATTTGCCTAGGTAGTCTCATGAAATGTTTATTGCTTATGGCTTATACCTTTTTTCCTAATGTTGTCGGGCCCATTAAGTCAGGTGCATCTCTTAGGAAAATCCATGGCTCGCGCTATTTTGTGAAGATAAAAGTGACCGAGGTTTAAAGACCTTGAAATGGCAAAAAGGTGGTGGGCCCAGAAATCAAAAGGACTCATGTTCACAATGACTAAAGGGCCACGCTTAACAGACAGTCATCTCAGATTTAATCCAACGGCTGGCGCTGTTTTGCAGCTTGAACATGAAGGTGAAATACCTTTCGTGAAATGGTGAAAAGGTGGTGGGCCCAGAATGAGAAGAGTTGTCTAAAGGTCTCCTCTTAAAGAGTGATTACTTTTAATAAAATCTACGGCTCGCGTTATTTCGCGAAGACAAAAGTGACCGAGGTTTAAAGATCGCGAAATGGCGAAAAGGTGGTGGGCCTGAAAATGAAAAGGACTCGTGTTCACAACAACTGAACACGACTAAAGGGCCACACTTAACAGACAGTCATCTCAGATTTAATCCAATGGCTGGCGTTGTTTCGCAGCCTGAACATGAAGGTGAAATACCTTTCGCGAAATGGTGAAAAGGTGGTGGGCCCAGAATGAGAAGAGTTGTCTAAAGGTCTCCGCTTAAAGAGTGATTACTTTTAATAAAATCTACAGCTCGCGTTATTTCACGAAGACAAAAGTGACTGAGGTTTAAGGACTAGAAAAAATGGTGAAATGATGTGGCATTCCAAATAGATGGTCCAGCCAGCCTTAGTGGCGAATAAGAGAATGGCACGTAGTAGAAAACGCAACAATTAGAAAAATGAGTTTGTGAATTTAAAAGGAAGGTGGGTCCTAGTAAGGAAAGGTGTTCAAAATTAAAGTCAAAGGGCCCACAATCATTTAAAAAAAGGGGTTCAGAAGGTAAAGACCGATCACATCTAGTTTGATCGGATGGCCCGCATTGTTTCGCAAGATGAAGTTGTATGAAAGATATCCTCTGCGAAATGGTGAAAACAAAAAGGATTCATTTTGATGCCAGGATAGACGGTGACATGTACTTGAACACGTGGCTTCCATAGACTGAAGTTTCCAGAGTGTCACCGACAGTTGTTGAGAAAGAGGGATATACCGTGCAGCTTACTCAAATCTGAACTTAGTAGTTTTCCCAAGGCAAATAGTCAGCTGCCACGTGGTGTCCGGTAACTAGAGAAAGAGCAGAGCAAGCTCGCCAATATAAAGGTCACACATAAAAGATGATCATTTTAGGTTTTGATCTGACAGATGGCGCTATTTCACAGCTTGAAGTTGAGTGAAAGTTATGCTTTGCGAAATAGTGAAAGCCCATTAGCTGCCAAGTAAAGATGCGGTTAGTGAAAAGATTGACTGTCTAGGTAAAGGTTAAAGACCGAGCAGTTTGTGTCCCATCTAAAGGTTGGTGTTATTTCATGAAAGCAAGATGCTCATGGGATAAAGCCTGTGAAATGGTGAAACAAGATGAGGGCCCATGGTCGTCTAAAGGGGTTCAAAAAGTAAAGACCGATCAAATCTCATTTGATCAGATGGCCCGCGCTATTTCGCAAAACGAAGATGTTCGAGAGTTAGCCTCTGTGAAGCAGCGAAAAGTTTCTTTATGGGTTAATAAAGCATAGGGCTAAATCAGGATCATTTTCGTCCTGATCTAACTGCTGTCAT
Organism: Cryptomeria japonica; assembly: GCF_030272615.1. NCBI lineage: Eukaryota > Viridiplantae > Streptophyta > Pinopsida > Cupressales > Cupressaceae > Cryptomeria > Cryptomeria japonica. Next base: position 50,331,943 of record NC_081415.1, on the reverse strand, counting down.
TTTTTCATGAAGCAAAGATGCCTGAAAATTATACTTTGCGAAATAGCGAAAAAGGGAAAATGCATTAGCGTCATGACCCGTTGGAGTGAAATTTTTCAATTCTTTCATGATTTCAATTCTGAAGAGACAGCTAAGCATGCGAAATCAATGTTGCAGTTGAGAGGCCGGCGCCATATATGATCTCCTATTAATTAAAACTAAGGCATTATGCTAAAGAGCATTTGTAAAAGAGCAGTTACAGAGCAGACTTCTCGGGTTGCAGAGCTAATTCCTTTAGGTTCAATCAGGTTTTCTGTACTCTTGTTCGGCCAACTTTGTAGCTATGTGTGTGTTTTAAATGAAGCTTATATTTGTCCTAGAATAGTTGAAAGTGGTTGCTTGACTCTTGGCCTGGTTTTAAAAGATGGCACCAAAGAGAGAATTCTTAGGGAAAGTTAATTACCACGAAAGAGCCATTTGTGATGAGTTCCTTGAACAGTTGACGTTGTCAACTAATATAGCTTCCAAAATGAGAGAATTGGTGCCAAGAGCTTCTTGCCTGAAAGTAGGAGAAGGTTTATATGATAAAGCGAACTGGATAAGAGACCCTCAAGTAGGGATGTCTGGGTTAGGACTTTTCAAGGTGGGATTTGGTATGAGAAATTCTCCAGCTCATCAGAAGAGCATATGGGAGTTGGATGTGGGGAAGTTGGTGGTCCCTGGGGTTTTCTTTGATGTAGATCTTCTGACCCAAATTGTACATAATTACTACCCAATTTCAAAGACTGTTAAGGATATTAGCGGGAATACCCTCATTGAGATTAATGATGAGGAATTCAGGAATGCCTTTGGGTTAAGTGAATACACAAATTTTTTGGAGCCAATTGATTTCAAATCATTAGCTCAGGTGTATAATGTGCAGAAAAACCACCTTAGGAATGGGCCTCTCAAAGAATTCTTTTTGAAGATAGGCGGGTTGACTGTTGTAGGACCTAACACTGAAGAGCCCTTTTCTCTAAATTTGTTTACCCTTAGGGCTAAAGGATTATACTGGTCACTCTGCTAGATCCTAGGAGAAGATGTTGAGGCCAATATGCCGACTCATTATATGTTGATGGTGGCTCAGATTTTGAACCCTTTTGTGGCAATAACTTTTGACTATGCTACTTTCTTAACTGATGCTATCCACAATGGATTGATAGAGATCAAGAGTGGGAAAGTAGATAAGCCTTTTGGGTGGTATTCCCTCCTTATGCACTTATTTCTTTTTAAGGGTGGAGATTATTTTGCAAGTGGGATGGATTTGGTTAAGGAGAAGGATGGAGAGAAAATGCCAGTATAGCTATGGAGCACAGCGTTGTCATGGGACATAGAGGATGCAAGTTTTTTAAGGTTTGATAGATGTTTTGCATAAAAAATTAGAACCCTTATTTGTTCAGAGAATCCAAGAGTTCCTAAGGTACTTTTGGAATTCATAAGGCCACAAGAATATGCAGAGGACATAAAAATTGTCCACAATTGGGGAGATATTTATTTATACCCTATTTCCCTAGTTTTCAGAGTTTATGGTTTCATAGGTACCCCATTTTTGTTGCCCTACCAAGTCCCTCTAAAAGTGGGAATTGTATAAATTCTTACGCAGATTGGTGCTGTATAGGAGGCAGAGTTGACAAGTAGAGGCAAAGGGACAATTTTTCCCACAATTACCATCGCACATCAATTTGTGATAACTAAAGGAGGTTGGAAATGCTTTGAAGATTTCCTTCGGCCCTACCATTTATCAACTGCAGTTTCTAGGTGCGCTGATCCTGAAGATTTTTTTAATGGTATGTTTAGGAAGAGGGCTGTATGCAAGGCCAAACCCCATTAATTTCAGTTCCCTGAGGACCTCATCAGGAATGAGTTTGACTTGGATGAACAAGAGCTGAGGAAAGAAAAATGGGTGGCCTACAAGAAGGCCTTGGACTTGGTGCACCAACTAGATATAAGCTATGACCCTTTGTCTAGCTTCCACCCCTTTGCTGAAAAACTAAAGTTTTTAATTCTTAGCTTTGAGGAGGTGATGCAAGCACTTAAAGAGAAGAGGGAGGTTGTAACTAGAAACAACCCTGAAAAGGCAAGATTGGTCCTGAATAGGTTTGCATCTGTTAGGCTAATCCCTCCTGGTAATTATATGTTGCACAAGAAATCTAACTACAGTGTACTTATGCCTACTTCAGGGGAGCCTTCTACCTCCAAAGGTAAGAGGAAGATACATGATGTCATTGACATCCATGATAGCTCAAAGAAACAAAAGGTAGGAAAAGAAGTGCAACCAAAGGAACCTCTATACTCTCCCTCTCAAACTCCTATCCATATAGGAGATGAACAGGCAGCAACTGAACAATTATTGCAGTTAGGCAGTTTAGGAGAAATCACCTATACTTATGATGAGATAGAGGAAGGAATGCTACAGGAGCTCATAGCTGCTGAGATGGATATCACCATCAATGAATTCAAAGGCCATGAGTGTGATCCTAAGATCAAACAGGCCAATGAAGATTTCCTAGCTGATGATAAATTTATTACATCAGCAGCATTTTTGCAATTTTTGTGGAAACAGAGCAGGAAATGGTTGAAGAATTCAAAACCATTACTCCTCAACAGGGAAGAGACATGGTGAAACAGGTTGGGGTACTTATTCTCCCTGAATGGGATATAGTAGATGCTCTAGTCTTAGAAGCAGTAAGAAAGGAGACTAAACCCATGGAGAGAGTCACTTTCAATAAGGACAATGCAGCACTAGTTATGTGGTCATTGATGAAAGATGAATAGAAGAAGAAGAAGGATACTTCAGGGTCAAGTTACCTTGGAGGCATGATGATAAAGAGAGTGCAGACTACTGGAATAGTGGAAGCTACTAGCACTGTGTTAGAAACAGCCAAATTTAGTGTTGCAGTAGCTGAGAAGGAGGCTAAGGAAAAGGCAGATCTCCAAGTTAAGCTGGAGACAGTCTTGAAAGCATATTCCAGTGTCCAAGAAGAGGTAAGGAGTAAAGATTTAATCATTGCTAGATTGCAGAAGCAGTTCGCAGGGCAATACCATCAAGGTGAGTCTTCCACACTAATGATTTCCTCCTCTCCTACCAGACCTCCACCCACTAGTCCTATTATTGAACTCCCACCATCTCCAACACCTTCCAGTTCCCAGATGGTTGAAATTACAACCCAAGAGTTAGAAGATCTAAAGCAGGCTCAATCTTTATATGCGAAGAAGTATGAGGATAGAGTAAAAGCTACTGTTATAAGTTTTGTAGATACCATGAAGGCCTCATTGATTTATTGTAATGTAAGTAAAATTTTAGAGATATGGAATGAGCTCAGGGGAGATAAGGCCATTTTGTTACCCATTTTTGACAAGTGGAGGCCCAGGGAGCAAGATTTAGAGTTTATGTGTGTATCTTGTGATGAAGCAAAGGCCAATCCTATCATTAGATCCACTTCTAACATCACTAAAGATTTAGTACAATTAGTAGCAGGGGTGGATAATGTTGATAGGAAAGTTAATTTGTGCAAAAAGGAGTATACTGATCAAGTTTTTGAGTTGCTCCCAAGAGTTTTTGCTAGCCTGGATCAATTAAAGGACAAACAAATGTGGCTTAAGGAGATAGAAGCCAAATTGTCAGCAGGAATTAAAGGAATTATTGATCTAGATGATGCTTCTTTCTTTGTTATAACAATATAGGAGATAGAGAAAATTAAGGCACATTATAGTTTTCTCAATTCAGAAGTCAACAAATTGAGAAACTCCTAGAAAAGGTTGACCAAAGCCAAGGCTAAAGTGATTAATTTTTCATGGCCGACCAATGATGTGTACAATGAGTGGACAACAAAATATGCCACTCATGATCCAGAATAGTTGGAGAGCCTGAAAAGGTAGAAGAAGTTACAACCGAACAACCTATTGAAGAAGCTGTAGAGGCCAAAAAGAACTTGTAACTATTTTTGTGAAAAGCTTTGTAACTTCTTTGTTTTTCGAAAGAAATGATTGTAACAAACTCTCCTCAAAAAGTCTGAAGCTTTGTGCATCCATGTTGTTATAAATGGATATCAGGACTAGAGGAAAAGGGATCGCAAAAGAATTGTAAGAAAACACTGCAGAAATTTATCTGAGCTTTTCTAAGTCTAATGGAGAATATTCAAAAAGTTCCTGTAATATTTTTCTGAACTTAATATCAATATATAGACCATCGGTTTTGAGTGAAGCTTTGTGTCATGTTCAAGTGTGTTTACAATTTGTTTACTATTTTCATTCTGAATAATCTAGGGTTATTTTGTTTGAATGGGATTGCAAGTCAATTTTCAGTAGAAGTGTTTGCTAGCTTTTCTCTTTAGGAGGGAAATTAAAGATGCGGGGATCACTCATACCAGTAAACTCTTTGGAAGAGACTTTGAATCTTGATGATCATAGTTTAATTTGGAATGCATAAATTCTTATAGGTGTTAGGCATATACAAGGATTAATAGAAACCAAGCCAATGGGATGCGTAAAGATATTTTGTTTGAGGAGTATTATCTGAGTTTAGATGACTCTGTGACCTTGGATAAGGCACTGGTATTGATTGAATTTGTTTATTGCATGTTTTGTTGATCAAAATGCCAAATTTAAATATAATTTCTATTCTTTTGTTTTCAGTTAATTTTAAGGTGAATAGATCCACTGGTTTTCTGGACTGGTTTGCTATGGGTTTATGTTTGAAAGTGTGAATTCAATTCACAAAGGTATACCCACCTGGGCTCTGAGCATGTCCGAAGTGTAGAAGGTTCAATCAAACCTTGTCATATGTTATCTTGAGAATTTTCTTATCTTTGATGTCTCTTCTGCACCGAGTTCAATCATATTATTTTAAGGATGTTAAAGAGAATCAGATTTTGAAGACAACACTATCTTCACAGCTCATTTTCTCTAGATCATAGTCTGATGTTTATGTAAGTTAGTGAGACTTTTTGTGATGAGCAGTGAGCTCGATGTTGTTGGCCTGATTTCAAGTACAATCCCCAATTTAATTATTTCACATATTGCTGCAGAAGTATTATCTAACTGTGGGTAGGGTCTCCCACCATGGTTTTTCCCTCTACTGAGTTTTCCACATCAAAAATATTGGTGTTGTGTGTTCTATGCTTTCATGCTTTATCTTCTAATATGTTGTTTATATTATGCTCTGGTAAATGGTTTAGAATCTACATTAATTGTTTAACTTGTGGAAAATTAGTTCACCCCCCCCCTCTCAATTTTCCTCCAGTTCATTATTGATATCAAAGATTCTAAAAATTGGTATCAGAGAAAGGTCCTCTCTAAAGAAGCTTAACTGCTTGAGGAGATATGATTGCATCAACTTCTACATTTAATCCCTACCAGAAGGAGAGTCCTAGTTTTGATGGTACAAATTACAATATATGGAAGGAACGAATGAAGATTCATTTGAGATTGTGTGTGTGAAAAGTAGATCGTATCTGTATCTAGAATACACAACACTTCAATAAGTCATTAGATGCATGGTTAGTAAATCAATCAACAATGAACAATAAACAATCACAAAGCGACATATTGCCTTCTAGTAGATGCGAGTTTTAGTCCTGCTCTTAGATTTTTATCTGCAATACCAGTTAGTAGACAACACCTAAATGAAAGATTTAATCTATATGAGTATGAAATTGACCTAAATGGATGCATGATTAAGATAAATAAATGAAAGATATGCAAGATTAATGAATATTAGGCTAACATGATTAAGCTATGAATAAATATTAAGCTAAATGATTTAACAAATATGTAATAACTAATATGCAAATATTCTTAATATGAAATCTTAATGAACCTAGAGCAAAAACAACATAATAACAATATAGTCTGTAGGATCCTTGATTAGGAGATGAGCGCCTGAATTTATAGAAAATTTAGAAAGAAACCAACGACTGAGATCAAATAATGATGAGTGGTCAAGATTTTCTCAAAAGAGGCACAATCTAGGTGAATTGATGTGATTGGCTGCTTTTCTCAAATTTAAAGGAAATTGAACTAAAATTAAGATAAAATCAGAAAAAATTGATTTATTCTCTATTTTATTCAATTTTGAGATTTAATTGTTTTTATGAGATTTTTTCAATTTTTAATTTGATTTTCAAGATTATCTCCATTTGATTTCTTTTCTCAAATTTTAATTCTTTTTTCCAATTAATTCCTTTTTTGATCATTTAATGGCAAATTGATTTATTTAATTAAATATACTAGGGTATTTAATAAAATAAATAGGATAATTATTTAAAAATGATTTACTTGAAATGATCAATTAATTAAATATTTAATTAATTAATTTAGAGTGATTAATTTTCCATGTGATATTGATGATTTAAAAAATTAATTGTGTGCTCAAGATTAATTTTAATTGCCTTTGGTTAGGACCTTGGTGATGTTGTCGAGATTAGGGGCCAATGGTTTAGATGACCATTTTTAGGGTATTACATTTTCTCCTCTTTGAATTAATGTGCAAGGAGCATGTTGGTTCAAAGAATAGTTGATGTCAAATAGAAATAAGTTCTAAACTTGGTGGATCACAAACCGATGAAGAGCGAGATGTTCAGCTTGATTTGAAACAATGGAACTGAACAAATTGATTAAAGTGACACTGATCATGAACTTGATTGAACAAGGACCGAAAAAGAGCGAGATACCATTCTTGAACTTGATTGATTAAGAAACAAGCATCAATCTAGAACTTTATTGAACTAGATAGAGCGAGAGACACAATCGATTCGGAACTTGATTGAACAAGAATGGAAGCAAAGCGATAAAACCAATTTGGAACTTGATTGAACAAGAATCGATTAGCAAGAGAGAATGTCTAGTTTGATTTGATGTGATTGAAACTGAAAATCAATTTTGAAGATTGATTCAAATAAGGACAAAGAATGATATGCCCCTAGAGATAGCTTTATTTGACATCGAAGAATCTCAACTTGATATGACATGATTTAGTTAAGATGCCCCTAGTAACGAGGTTTAATTAATTTTCTTTGTTTGAAAAGTTTTTTGCTTGACTTTAGATGAATATTTGAAAAAAAATTGTCAACTTTTGATGATGATGACGATGATGATGATGATCGCTAAAAAGGTGTTATGAGTATGCCCCCTCGGGAGCGAAATCGAAAGATAGCGAGGGTACAATGACTATAGGAAACTTTTAGTGATGATAATTATTTGAGCACCAAGATTGATGTTGAAGATTTCTAGTGATGATAATTAGTTGATTTAAAATTTAAAATTAAGATTTAGAATTAAGTGCAAAATGATGAGAAAATTGACTTGAGGATGAAAGTGCTAAGTGGTCAACGTTGTGAAATTTCTACTAGAGAAGTGACGTCACATTTTGATTTTGTTCCTGGAAATGGACTCAGGACAGTCGATTTAGCTTAGGGTACAAGTTTTACGTCCATCAGAGCAAGTTGAAAAATTAGGGTTTGGGCTATATAAGGGGTTCAATGTGTCATTTTCAAGTCACTGTTACCTCCCAAAGTTTGAAATTTAAAAAAACCCTCTGCGAAGAAAAATGGCCATTCTGATCTAGGAGCATCGATTCAAGCGCCAGAGATGTCATAATCAACCGTGGAACTATGACCCAATGGTAAGTGATCAATCTTTAGCCTATGCATTTCTTATTTTTTGAATTTTTGTTGATTTTTTGCATTTTATTTTTCGTTTGAAGTTGTTTGCATCATTTTGTCATGTAGTTGAACACCATTTCTCGTACGACAAACTACCCTCCTTTTGTTTTGTCGTATGGTCATATAGGGTTTGTCGTCTGGTTTCGTCCCATGATTCATACAACAATGTTCTTAGTTGACCATTGTATCATGCGATAGGTTATGGTTTATCATATGGGAATGTTTACTCGTACGAGTTTCTGCCTGTCTATGGAAAGTCGTATAAAAAACAACAAGCATTTTTGAGAATCTAAACAACAATTTTTTATTTTAAATTTTGTGTATTTGGATTCGTTGGCATGTTTAACATATTTATTGCGCAATTTGGATCACGTGCTGACAATTTTTATGTTCGATTTTACAAATTCAGTTGCCGAATATTCAATTTCAGTGTGTCTTTCCACTGACGATGAGGCTAGTTTGTGGGTTATCAGATGCAGAGAGAGCACATATTGATTGGTGTGGATTCAAATACCTTTTACAAATGCCTGATATCCATGTGAATCATAGGATGTTGACTGTGTTAGTTGATTGTTTTCATTTAGAGCATAGCACCTTTCATCTATTGGTTGGAGAGATGACTATTATGCCGGAGGACATAAATAGGATTCTGAGGATTCTATTTAATAGAGACAAGGTTGATTATGATTCTACTCAGCGACTGGGTGTTTTAGCATTGAGATGGATATTCCATGATAATATTATTCTTGAGAGCACCATTACTTGGGATGATTTGATGAGTAGATATGGTGAACAATACCCTTTGGCATGCATTTTAGTAGGTATGATTGGTTGTTTTGTTATGCCTAATAGAGGACAATAGGGTTTTCTTTGTGGTTGGGCCAGAATGCTTGAGAGGTTGTTGACTCATCCTGTGAGATTAGGGTGGGGATCATGCTTGCTTGCACACATGTATCATGAGATGCACGAGATTGTGTATCGAGAGGGGAAGAGCATGGCAGTAGGTGTTTTAGTGTTATAGATATGGGCATGGGAGCACATCCCAGTATGTAGACCTATAGTAGATGATTCTAGAGAGGTGAACTAACCTATTGTTTATTATTATTCAGGTTATGTTACTCAGCCCCATTTGGGCAAGACTGACTATTGGAGGAGGTAGTTGGATGATTTGATTGTCATAGTATGGAGACCGTATAGGGGTCTAGAGCCGTGGGATGATTGGAGACCTCAGAGGAAGGATATGTTCATGACTTGACCTCTCATTGGCAGATTAGTGTCTATCATTGAGCGGTTTGTAGTATCTAGAGTGATGAGTCAGTATGGGAGACCATAGGGTATATCCCAAGAGTTCACAACCTATGCCTGATATGGAGAGGATGAGAGATGAGGATGGGCACCAAGACTATCATATGTGTTGAGCATGAAGGAGTTAGTAGTTTTATAGCCATAGAGATGTGATTATCTAGAGGATGTAGTAGACACGGGGGCATTGCCCCAGTACAAAGATTGGTTTTAGAGATATCCTATTCCTTGGTTTACAGATCTAAGAGAGAATGCACCTCTAATAGAGGATGTTGAGGATGAGGCACCAACATAGGCACATGTACTAGGTGAGGTAGATGTATGAGGGTAGGTACAGGGACAAAGAGCGGATGTACCTAGGTGAGCAGAAGGTGATCCTAGGGCTAGTAGCAATAGGGTACCAGCTAGAGCTAGATAGTGACAAAGAGGGGAGGGTGGATCTTTAGGAGATGTTGGGGTTGAGGCTAGCAGTGCTAGGGAAGTAAAGGGTGGAGGTGAGGAGGAGAGAGTAGCTCCTAGGCAGTTTAGGCAGTGGAGAGATGAGTAGGGAGGTGGAGAGGGAGATGCTGGGAGAGAGCAGGGAGTAACAGACATAGTACGGTCTTTGAGATTGAAGTTGACAGGTTTGCAGTCACAGTTGATAGTGGCATAGACTTAGCTTGCAGAGTGAGACCGACAACTTGCAGAGGTTAGAGTAGAGTGTGATGCTCTTCAGCAAGAGGTTTTTGCATCAAAGGAGTCGTGCATTCTATTATGTCGCAGCTTATAGTGTAGCAGTCCCAGTAGTGCAACAGGTTGTTTCATATTCTTAGTATATGGCTCGATCTGAGGGAAGTAGGGCACCCAGACAAGATGTTGGTCAGTAGGCACCACCTCCTCCACCTAGTGATGAGGGAGAGGCAGAGAGCTAGATTTTGTTATATACCCCATTTTTGTAGCCTATATGATTCTTGCTCCGATGAGACATTGTATATGATAGTTGATATTATGTGTACTCTGAGACATTGAGATTATGATGATATATACAAGCACTTGATTTGATTTCATCGTACTTGTGTTGATTGATTATGAGATGTCTTTCTATATCCTTTATTATATATGTATGCATATCTTTTCATTATGGATGTATGTAATGGAGATGAATATGCATGTTTGTTTTTTTGTTTCTTTTTCATATGCAAATAAATGATGAAAATGAGTAACTAGTAATGCAAATGTTTATTTTTTTCATGCAATAATATGAATGCAAATAAATATATAATGAAATGTATGGATCTATATAAGATTCTCATGTATGCAGCTAACATCTCAATACACAAGTACTCGATCGGAGGAACGATGATGAAAAATAGACCACTTAGCTGAGAAATGACGATTGCTTCAAACTCTCATTCAAAAGATAAAGGGATCATTGTTATCATGCCGAAATCACTTTAAATGCATAAAATTTAGAATGAATGCAACCTAAACCTAGTCACTAGATTTGGTATGCTTAATTTTAATCATTGAGCATTTTACAAATAGAGCAGGAAAAATAGAGTTCTTTTCTTTTCATATGCAATATTAATTATCTTGTCTGCAATGACCCTTTGTTCATTCATATCCTTGGACAAATTATGCATGCATCTGGATTGCACATTAAAGAAATTTACTCAAAATAGAAAAAGAAATGACTCCAACCTCCCTATAGCATATGAATAAGCGGAGTCAAGGTATGTGCGGCAATTTCACCTTGATGTGAAGGCACTTATCACAGACACCTAGTTGAATAGATGTTTCCAGATCATCGGATCATCCCTACAAGAAAAAAACAAAGAAAAGTATTATGCCCCCAATCCTTGCTCCTCTTAATCAAGATAGACTTCCTCGAGTTACTTAGAGGGAATAATATTCAAAAATCAATTTAAAAGACAACACACAAAGAAAATTTCAATCATATCTCAAACAACTTAGTGATTGTTTTCATAGTCTTGTTTTACTTGTTTACTCAGTGATAAAACTCTTTAGTAGTTTGGAGGTAGGTGACTAACTTAGAGTGGATGACTTGGTTGATATTTCCTAGGGCATGCAAAGTGATTAGTCGATTACCCTAAGACTAGGACATTGATCGGTTACAAGCCATGAGGGTTCCAAAAGAACCACAATGTCACAAAAGCAACTAAAAGTTATGTACAAGTGAAAGCAAAGATGCAAGAAAATGGGAATGAAAATGGGAAATGTCAAATTTGTGTTGATAGATGGAGCACTCGAGTACAAGAGGCGCCTGTTTACCAGGTTTTCACTTGCTTGGCAAAGACTTTTTTTTTTTTTTTCAGGACATTTTAGCTGTACAGGTTGCTAGAGTAGAGCATACTAAGTGAAGAATTTCTTCAAGTGAATGGTGTTGATCAGTTCACAGAGCTTTTCTCCTTCTGATGTTGAGTTGATAGGAACTAGAGACAAACATTGTAGTAACAATGTAGGGACCCAACCAATTGGGTTCAAACCTCCCTTTGTTGTCTCAAAACTATTGATTTTTAGGATTTTCTCTCAGAACAAGGTCACCAACCTAAAATTCTCTTTGTCAAACTTTCTTGTTATAACCTCTAGACATTCTCTTTTGGTACACTCTCAGATGATCAAATGTCACTTGTCGACATTCATCCAGCAACTCAAGTTCTTGCAATCTAGATATTCTGTAGTCTTTATCAGTAACAAGACCTTGCAAAGAAACTCTCAAAGATGGTATTTCCACCTCAATAGGCAAGACTGCTTTAGACTCATACACCAAAGAAAAAGGTGTAGCCATAGTAGGTGTTTTGATACTTGTTCTATAAGTCCAAAGTTTAGGATTGAGCTGTAGATGCCAATCCTTTCTAGATTTGTTTATTGTTTTGTGTAAGATAGTCAGCATTTTTGTTAGATGCTTCAGCTTGTCCATTAACTTGAGGGTACTATATGGATGACCGTTGCTATTTGATTTTGAAATTTTTGCAGAGCTCATAGATCTTTGTTTTTTAACTGCCCTCCATTGTTAGTCAAAATGGAAGAAGGTATCCTATACCTACATATGATATAGTTAAGGATGATCAAAGCTACTTGTTTACCAGTTGCTTTGATTAGTGGAACTGCTTCTACCCACTTAGTGAAGTACTCAGTGGGAGTTATAATAAACTTGTGTCCGTTAGATGATGCAGGATATATCTGGCAAATGAGGTCAAATGCCCATTGTTGAAAAGGCCAATGTGTGATGAAAGGTATGAGATCCCTTGCTGGAGCATGTATGAGATTCCCATGTAGCTGACACTTCTCACAAGTTTTAGCAAATTTTATAGCATCTTTCTCCATATCTGGCCAGTAGTAACCAACCCTTATCAGTTTTCAAGCTAAAGTTAGACCGTTTGAATGAGATCCACAAATACATTCATGGACTTCAAATAACGCGCATTGGGACTCTTTAGTTTCTAGACACCTAAGAAAAGTACTATTCAAACCTCACCTAAATAGATTGTTAGCGATGATGACATATCGTGAAGCATTTTGGATTAGGTTTCTTTTCTCATTACGGGTAAGATTAGTAGGAATAATTTGGTCATGCAAGTAAGAGTAAATGTGGTTGTAGCGAGATGAGCCATGTCTAATAATAGAACATACAATCTGGGACTCAGGAGAATCATAGGCAGGATAATGTAACTCTTCCACCAAGAATTCAAAGTGGAAGTTTGATTCTTGTAGCTATGGTATAGACGCCAAGGTAGCCATAGTATCTGCTGCTCTATTTGCTGATCTGGGGATCTAATGAAATGATACAAAGGTAAAGTATTTCTTGATATCATCAACCATTCTCTTATAGGGCATCAATTTCTCATCTTGAGTCTGATATGTATCATTGATTTGGTTGATGATTAGTTGGGAGTCTCCATAGAGGTGTAATTCAATAACCTTTCATTCGATAGCCAACTTGATCCCATTTACCAAAGCTTCATATTCTACAATATTGTTTGTGTAAGGAAAGAGAATCTTGTAAGTGTTAGAATAACTGGTGGAAAACTAAGAGGGGGGGTGAATCAGTTGTCAACAAATTATATTAATCAAACCACTTTATAACCTTAATCCAGAGCACATAAATATTGAATAATGAAATAGCAGAAGTAGATACCGGTAAGCAATAAAACTTAAGAATGAAATAGAGAACTAACACAATGCAACCATACCACATAAGACCATGATTTATATGTGGGAAACCTAGTAAAGGGAAAAACCATAATGGGAAGCCTACCCACCGTCAGATGATACTTCTGTAGAAAGTATGTGATACAACAAGGGGCCTACACATGCAGGAAGGCACACTGTCTAGAGCGTACTGCTCATTAGAAAGGAGTCTCATTGACTATAGAGAGGTTATAACCACCTCAATATAATTAGACAATAATACATAAGAATGAACTACCAGTGATAGCATCTACCATGCTTGATTACAGTCCTAGTTAAGCTCAATACCAGAGGCCTTTGACCACTTACATAAAACCAATCTGTTCACCTATGATCAACCAATCTCCTTCACATATGATATTTCATTCCATGACCATGACCATGATCTTCAATGAGATTTTAAATCAATTTATACAAACCCTAAGGCCTAAACCAATTAGATCCTCCACCTAAAAGATATTACAATAAGATCATTACATACATCTAGATTACAATGATGCCATGTCGGCTTTAGACCAAAACAACATTAAAAAATACATAAATCATCTTGGTAGCATGTAGAGAACACATAATATGATACCGGTCCATAACCTAGATAGGTACCAGACCTAATTTGGGTCCACCATGCCAAAGTGATCTCTCCAATTAGTCGAGGCATGAACAAAGATCACCTTCTACATCCTGAATTCCATCTAAAATCCGCACCAACACTACTTATGCATCTTGTAAAAGATTCTCAATAAAATCTTTGTCGGTAAAGCCTTAAACCCTTACTGGTATAGGCTTACTAGAGTGTATGATAGCATCCAATCATCAAGTCAATACCAACTAACCAGAACATACTCTAGAAACATCAAACCAAACATATTCCATTGATCCAAACATGTCGATTGTATCCAACTGATAGTCCCTTCTGTTGGTAACACAAGTTCTTCTACCAGTAACCAAAATCTATCTGCCGGTAACCAATCATCACAACTAGTGTCGACATCAATGACAAAACATCAATGCAACACATAATCAATTCCTTCATATTGCCAACATTAAGCCTTTGAGAATGAATATCTTTGAGGAGTGATAAAAAGTATTCCAACACCAGAACCATGTTAAGTGAAAGACCCATCAAAGAACATTTTCCATGATCGTTGAGTAAGGTGCATGATGGATTCATCTAAAAATTCTATGTGCAAAGGTTGATTGTCTTTAAGTGGAGCATCAAAAAGTTGATCTGTAATGACTTGTCCTTTGATAGCTTTGCATTCTATATATTCAATATCAAATTCTATAAGAACCATGACCCATTTAGCCAATCTTCCTGTAAGTGTTGCTTTGCTGAGAAGGTATTTGAGTGGATCAATCTTAGCCACCAGCTTAATAGAATGTGCTAACATGTAGTGTCTTAATTTTTGTGATGCAAAGATTAATGCCAAATAAGCTTTTTCTAAGATAGTATAGTTCATGTCATAGGACACCAAGGTTTTGTTTATATAATATATAGCTCTTTCCTTTTTATTCTCATCTTGTTGTACCAGAAGTGCCCCCAATGATGTATCTGTAACTGATATGTAGAGAATAAATGGTTTACCTTGAATTGGTGGCATCAATATAGGTGGATTAGAAAGATATTCCTTGATTTGTTTTAGATGTTGTTCACAATCTTCATCCTAGTTGTATTTGACTCCTTTTTGTAATGCCTTTGTGAATGGTTGAGCTTTATTTGCTAGTTGAGAAATGAAGCACCTTATTTATTGGAGGCATCCTTGTAAACTTCTTATTTGACTGATATTCTTTGGAGGTGGCATTTCCATGATAGCCTTAACCTTTTCTAGATCCACTTCAATTCCTTTTGTTGAAACTATATATCCTAGGAGCTTACTAGATGTAACTCCAAATGCACATTTCTTAGGATTTAATCTAAGTTTGAATTTTTCCATTCTATCTAATATTGGGCCCAGTTCTGATAGGTGTGTTGATCTTTTCATGGACTTAACTAGAGTGTCATTGACATAATCCTCCATGTTTTTGTGCATCATGTCATGAAAAATTGTTGTTATAGCTCTTTGATAAGTAGCACCTGAGTTCTTTAAACCAAAGGGCATTACATTCCAGTAGAAAGTTCCCCATGCACAAGTGAATGTTGTTTTCTCCTGTTCCTCAGGTGCAATTTTGATATGATTATATCTTGAAAAACCATCTATTAAAGAGTACATTTCATAGCCAGCAACCATGCCCACAGTCATGTCTATGTTGGGTAGTGAAAAATCATCCTTCATATAGGATTTGTTTAAATCTCTAAAATTAGTGCAAACACAGATTGATTTGTCATGTTTAGAAATAGGTACAATATTAGATATCCATTTAGCATAATCACTTTCTCTGATAAATCCAGATTTTAATAATTTTTCTAGCTCAGCTTTAACAAGTAATGCAACATGAGGATGCATTTTTTTGAGTTTTTTCTTAACAGGTTTAACTCCAGGAGTGATAGAGAGATGATGCATTATGAGGTCAAGATCCAAACCTGGGATATCAACATATGTCCATGCAAAATTGATCTTCTTTGCCATGAAAAAATCAACAGTTTCTTTTAGTTCTTCAGCTAACAAGGATTGAGATACATGTATGGTGTGTTGAGCTTCTTCTATTCCAATGTTTACTAGTTGTGTATGTTCAATTAGCTCTGATGATCGCTCTTGAAAGTGATCAAATAAAATGTCAAGTATCTTACCTTCACTCACCTCTGAGAGGTTTTCACTATTAGGTAGGTCCTTTATTTTTACTATTTTTGATTTTGACACCGTCACAGTGTGGTTTTCACCATCAGAACTCTTATTTTTCTTTTTTTGATTTTTGCGACTAAGATACTTGTCCTTTGCTGCTGTTATGTTCTCACTTTTTTCACTAGTGGAAGAGTCCATTGGTTCAACTACATTAAGATAGCAGGCTAATGTATAGTTATTGGCAAAGGTAGGTATATTCAAAGGTTGGTCGTGAAGAGTACAATCAATTAGTTCAGGATGTACCAAGGATAAAGTTTTAACAGGTTCAAGGGAGTTCATGGTGTTATTATCATAACTTCAAACCGATAAGTTGAGTTCTAGAAGACTACCTTACGTAAGTGTCTTGAGACTAGGAAGAGTTACAACATGATTATCGAAGTGCATGTTAATATTTAGGGGACCTAACCCAACAGACCTACCACTAGCACTATCCTCTACTTCAAATTGGACTACATATTGTGGTTTGACAGTAACAGGGTCAACAGGAAGAGTCTTGACATTCATGATGGAGTTGTCATTGTTTGGTGTCGAATAGGTATTATCATAAATAAAGCTTATGTCAGAGTGATCAAAGTCATAAGATGAAGTTTCTAACTCTTCTTCAAGGGATTTAGTAAAAGTATGTATAGTATCAATATCTACATCTTTGATGCGGCAAGTTTCTTTGTGATTTGGTTCATTGATCACTTGTATTTGACATAACCTTGATGGCTCTGTAAGCCTCTGACATCTTTTCCATTCAACTTCCTCTGGACTAATGACTGGCTTTGCTTCTGTAACCTCTAATTCTTCTTTTGTAGTTCCATACCTGATTTGTTCTATCTCATTAGAAGGAGTAGGTGAATAATTTTCTTGTGCTCTTTCTTCTTTCAGCTGCTGCTCATAGTCTTCTTGTCTTTTTAGCCTGATTTCTTCTATTTCCTTTTGCAACTTTACGCATATTATCTCTTATGCTTCATCTATGATATCACTAGATTCTTCAGGATTTTATGTAGTAGATGTATCTGAGAGTTGATCTGGACCCCATTCATACTCATTTGAGTCAATTTCTGAATCATCTATTTTCTTTCTACCCGTGTATGTGACCGAAATGTTCAGTGGTGCAAACAACTCTTTAATTCCTTTGATTTCTTCTCTCATGTCTTTTGGGATTTCTACTCCTTGTAGTGTTATTGCCAATACAATTGGAAATCGATTACCAGCTACTTCTTCTCTCTTGATTGCCAATTCTTCTTGTTCATTTTCATACTCTTCCTGAGTTTCTTGAGTATTTATTTCCTGTGATGTTGAAGTTAGTATCTTTTTCCTACACTTAGATTGATGATGAAAAGTATGTTTCTGATCTGATGACTTTATTAGTTTCTATCCAAGTCTGGATTTATCATTTGTAGACTTAGTTTGTAGCCGAATAGGTTCAACAATACCTTCTTGACACTTGCCTAGAGGACCGGTACCTGAATATCCCATGTAGTGAATCATCGTATAGCTTGGACCATATTGTGCTAGGGAAATTTCATAGTTTTGTATTTCTTTGTTTTTACTATCTTCTTTGAAAAGACATTTGAGAACAACATCGTCTTCTATTTCATTTGCAAGGGAAGTAGAGGACTATACAAAAATATCATCATAAATGACATTTGGAGTTGAAGTTTGTGGTTCCATAGCTTCTAATAGTTGTCCAGATTGTCTTGGTGATGGAGGAAGATACATTAGTGAAAGTATAGGCTCTATTTTGTATCCATCCATGCCAGTATATGTGATTTTTAATTTATTTTCTAAATCTTTCATCAAAGTTGCTAAAATTTTGGCTATAGAGGCCGCTTTGTTATGAGGAACAAAAGTATCTGTACTCTACATTAATGCATTATAGGTATATCTTGTATCGGCAGGAATAATGACTTCAACTCCGTTATAAGGAAATTTCAAGCACTGATGATATGTAGATGGTACTGCTTTCATTTCATGAATCCATGGCCTGCCCAGTAAGATGTTGTATGAAAGAGGAAGGTCAAACACCTAAAAAATAACATCTCTTTCTTCAGGTCCTACACTAATCAGTAATAGCACCAGACCTTTAGAGGTTCTCTCTTCTTCATCATAAGCTTTGATTGTTGTTTTCTTTGTTTGATCAATGACATTTTTTAGAAAATCCCAACTGTGTCAGTAGATTGTAGGTATAAATATTTAACCCCGCGCCTCCATCTATCAAAATATGTTTGACTCAGTGTTTATGGATCGTAGCTTTGATGTGTAATGGTTGGTTATGCGGGTGATTCAATGAGTTGTCATCTTCTTCAGAGTAGGTGAAGTAATGAGGTGAAGTCAGGTGACCCACCATAGATTGAAAATGATCTACATCTAAATATTTGGGGACATTAGTAGTGAGTAAAGCTTTGTCTAGGATCTCTCTATGAGAATAAGAGATCTTAAGCAGTTCAAAAATGAAGATTTGAGTGGTAGTTCTTTTTAATTGTTCGATAGTGCTATAACTAGGAGAGGATGATGAAAAGATCTATTTATATTTAGTTGTGATCATATCTGTTTGAAGAAGTCAGCATGTTTGATGTTGTTTGATCAAGAGTTGAGGAACTAGCTCCTTGGAGAGTAACCTTCTTTTGAGTGCGGGTCACAACATTTGCAATTTGTCTTTTATTTTGGTTATCTTTGATTATGATCATATTGCAATACTTTGATTGGGAAGATTCAATCATGTTTATCACATTGTCATTGTTAGTGTAGGTGTAATTGACTTTGGCACATCCCTTGGATTTTGAGGAATCACCTTGTTCATAACTAGGTAAGGGATCTTTAAAAGCTTTGTGATCAACATTATTCGTGTGATTTCCAACAACAATTTTTCCAGCATCGATAAATCTCATGTTTGAGCTTCATGCAGTTGTTTGCTGTATGACACTTGTTTTAATGATATTCACAATATTCATTTTCCCTCCACCATTTTGTTTTAACTTTTGGATCATATGGTCTAGATTTTTTTGACAATGTTATCAAATCATTTTCCAATAAAGTCTTAAAAGCTGATTTATATGATTCTTCCAGAGGAGTGAAATCACGTTTAGGCTTTGAAAGCCAAGGTTTCTCTTTAAACCACTCTTTTTGATTTTTTTGGAGGAGTTTCAGCTGCAGTTTCAGCTGCTTTGAGTGCTTGTGTGCCGCTAGCCAGATTAAATATTGTGGGTTCTGGGTTTTTGGGGGAGGGGTCCAGCAGGGGGTCCAGCCCACGTGAAGAAACCTTGGAGAACGGAAAAGAATCTAGAAAATGGTCATCCCTTTTTGGAACAAAACCATCTAGTAAATACTCTTTACCTCCTGTCAAGAATATTTTTGATTCAACCATTGGAAAGTTTGCTATCTCTATCCCTGATCTGGTTCAGGATCATAATATAAACAGTATGTCAAACTCCCTGGTAGGCAAATTCATGGGTTCGCGACCAAATATCAAAGTTGTAAGGGATCATGTCAACAGGAAATGGGCTCTGAAGGGTAGCGATGAAATCTTGGCTTTGCCTAAAGGCCTCTTGTCTTTTACTTTCTCGTGTGAAGAAGATAAATTAAGGATACTTTGTGGTAGTCCCGGGATGGTAGGAAAGACAACCTTGGTTCTGTTGGCAAATGCATAGTCTAATGAGAAATTGTAGGTGATTGAAGGTATTGTCATTGATGGAAACCTTTCAATCATGTGATACCGGTAGGTAGACATAGGCACTGACATCGAAAGACTCTACACTGACATATAGAACATCGAAACCGAAAAAGAAGAATACCGACAGGCTAGCCGACAACAATTTTGTATAAATGTATTTTGTAATTAATTGAAAAATATTTTGTAAGACAACATGGTAGATTGTAATATGACTCATATATGTATGAGATCATTGTAGATCATTTAAGAGATGTGAGATATGATATGTGTGTAGGATATGATGTGAAAGATAGAAGGTATCAGACCTAAT
The DNA here is from genome assembly GCF_030272615.1 of Cryptomeria japonica. Taxonomy (NCBI): domain Eukaryota; kingdom Viridiplantae; phylum Streptophyta; class Pinopsida; order Cupressales; family Cupressaceae; genus Cryptomeria; species Cryptomeria japonica. The sequence continues at coordinate 50,312,020 of NC_081415.1, read as the reverse complement.
ATGCGAATTATTGGATAAAGGTTTATGTATGTAGCAGAGCTTAAACTGGTACTGAATATGGAATAGAAGATGTTAATCTGAAGTAGTACAAGACATTGGATTAGTATAATCCATTTTTGTAAGTCAGTGTGACCCTTTGTAATGGAGTAGTGAGCTCTAGGCACTTGGCCTTCTTGCATGTGCAGGCCCCTGTTGTAGCAGTAATATTCACTTATTGGTCAGTAAGCAAATATTATGGGTAATAAATCCCACCGAGGTTTTTCCCACACTGGGTTTCCTCATTAAAATATTGTGTTATGGTGTGCTTTTCATGTTGTGGTTGTTATTCTTATTTGCTTCATTCTTTTTGCTTTACCGATACACAATTTTAATATGTTTTTCATGTCATAAGATAAGAAAATTAATATACTGATCAGATACTGATTCACCCCCCCTCTCAGTATCTTTGGGAATCCTAAGAATTGGTATCAGATCCTGGTCCTCAATTTTCAAAATCCTGACAGCTTGAGGAAGATCTTGACATCGGTAGAGATGGAAAACTTGAGAAAGCAATTGGAAACAACTCTTTCAGACTATGATGCAGAAAAATTGAAGATTATAAAACTTGAGGATGATCTGAAGTTTGCTTAGGATATTATTCAAGCACTTCAAGAAAATTTTACTATTGCAAGGAACAAGAGGAGAGAACTTTGTGAAAAGATGCAAAATGATGAAGATGAAAATGATACTCTTAATGATTTGGTAAACAAGCTAAGACAAGAAATCAATACAACAAAGAATGAGATGCAAGATATGGCTATGAGATTTTGTAAAGAAATTGAAAATAGAAAGAAGAATAAAGAAGACTTGGTGAGAAGACTGAATGATGCTAGAAATGAAAACACAAGACTTAGTCATGAGAATGATATGCTAAAGATAGATCTAATTCACTTAGAACATGATAAAACTGAACTCATGAGACAAAAGGACTTCTTGGAAAATGAATTGGCTACTGCAAATCAACACAAGGAGAAATTCAAGAAAATTTTAGAGGAACTTGATGACATGTTGAAGAATCAAAAACCTAATGGTGATACAAATGGGCTTGGTTTTGAAGTTGGTGAAAGCTTTGGTACTACAAACAATCATGATCATAGTAAACTGGTAAGACAACCTAATGCTTACAAATTTAATGGGAAATGCTTTAACTATAACAAGTATGGTCATAGAGAAAATCAGTGTAGATCTAGAAATTATTAGAACACTAATACACCCACCGATCAATGTTCTAAATGCAACAAAGTTGGTCATAATTCATAAAATTACAAAATGAATGTAAGATGTTATGTTTGTGGAAGATTTGGACACCTATCTAATCAATGCAAAACACATACCAACATAGGATATGGGAAAGCTATTCAGAAAAACAATGTGACTTGTTATGCTTGTAATAAGATTGGACATATTGCAAAATTTTGTAGAAGTAAGGCATCATTGGCAGATAACAAAGGCCCTAGTTTGAAAGGTAAAGAAAAGGTTGAAGAGGTAAAGCAATAATTCTCAAAACAATGGATCAGAAAGTCAGATCAAAATGTTGATGGGAATACTCCTCCACTGGCAGAACAGAGGAACACTCCATCAACAAGAGACTCTTCATCTAACTGAAGGAAAAATCCTTTGGGGGTTTAGCAACAAAATGAAAAACATGCCATTATTCCCTCAGTTGATGGTGAGAAGTTGAAATTACTTCTATACCGATAGATGAGTTAAGCTGTGACTTAATCGACAAGCATTAAATATGGTAGTTGGAGAAAATAACATTATAAAGAAAGTATTGTGGCTCCTTTTTCATTCACCAAGTATTTAAATCTTTGAGAGCGTGAAAATTCCCTAGCAAAGGCATTCTTAGGGAAGAAGTGAAGCAATTCATCCAAGCATTCATCCTTAAGGCAGATTGAGGTATTTATAACTATGGCTTCTTCATCCACTCCTGAATTTATTGCAAACCCTATTGTTGTTGAGGTTGTTAAACGCCCTAGACTCATCTTCAAACTGGTTCCTGAAATTGCAAAGAAAGATGATAGCATGGGTGCATTTTCTCAAATTCCTAAGGGAGTACTATATACTGAAAACCCTAGGATGTATATACATTGTCATATTCAGGAATTGGGTAATGATGAGATCAAGAACATGTACAAGAATATGATTTGTGATGTAGATGGAAATGTCAAGCCAAAACACAAGATAGTAGAAACCCTAGATTTTGTGGACATCCTTAGCATCCCTAATTTTCCTAAGGATATTATAAGAATTGTTCTAAGGAGAGTACATGGTGAATTCTTCTTGTTGGATTCAATTCATAAAATCACAAAGGAAGCCGTTAAGGTAGTAATAGGGTTACCTTCCACCAGTAGCAGACCTGATAGAACCAAAAGAGTCTCAAATGACACAGTGATGGATTTAGCAGGTGCAACTTTTGACAAAAGGTCTCTAAGGGTAAACAATGTAAAAGACATCAATGTCAGATTTATCAGTATGATCTTAGGTTATAAAGCTACACATGCAAATAGGTTGAACTCAGTTTCTAGCCTATGTATCAAAAGTGCCTATGACATGGTTAATGATAATGCAAGAGTAGATTTAAGTGAATGGCTCAAAGATGAGCTGGTAGATAATCTGAAAAAGATCAAAGGAGATAAGAAAGGAACATTCAGATTTGGAAATTTTCTTGTTTGTCTAATGTTGTACATAACTAAACAAGTACCCGATATTGGTAGAAGGGATTTTGGTTTTGATATACCGGTAGGAAAGAAACTGTTGGATCTATTGAGCAATATGGGAGAAAACTGGGAGAAAAACTTAAATGAACATTTTCAAGCATTGAAGGCTCAAATGAAAACTAGAGTAAGACTGTCACAAGCTATTGTGGACAAATATCATAAAGAAATTTATTTTGTAATCAAGAAAGATGAAATCTAGATGGAGGCAGTTATCCCTAGAACTATCTGGGTAACTGAAATGGGCTATGAAACAGATGACAATATTATTGAAACTTATGCAAAAGTCCTCCTTGAAACACCAAAGGAACCCACTGAGAAAGTTTTTGGAAATGCTGAAACAATAGAAAGTAGAATTCAGTCTAGAAAAAGGGTTAAGAAGGTCAAAGAAATAGTAAGAAAAGGAACCTGACAGACTAAAGCAATACAGAATATGTCTTTAAACAAACTGGTATAAAGGAAAGTGAGTTGGAAGGACTTAAACGGGAAGCTCACCTTTCACCAGTTGGAACCTCCTCTGAAAGTGACATACCGACAACATTCAAAAAGGTAGATAGAAAAAGAAAACCCTCACCGGTACCCTCACCTACACCCAAGAAAACAAGGCAAAAACAACAGGTAGTGAGGCCTCCAGTGAAAAAGTTGACTGCTAAGAAAAAGAAGGTAAAACAAGATATTGCTCCACTGGATAAACTCTTGAGCGAAATAACTGAAGATGGAAAATTGAAAAATATCAGTAAAATATACAACACGCTATCTGCAAATGACAAGGAAAGCATAGAGAACAGTGTGATTTTACACTTAGATATATACAAGAATTTTTTTATGGAAGTTGTTGATGAAATACCAAATGATATGTATAGGAGATTAGAAGCTAGAAGGTTAGCCATTGTTGAGCTGGATAAGAAAATTAAGATTGAAAAATTACTTGCAGTACATCTAGTCAACTCAACTAATGAAATAGATAAACTAATCAGTGAAGAAAACCTGACAGTATTCTCCACTGCTCACCGACATGTGGCACCAATGGTAGGAAGAATAAAAGAAGTCTCTGAGGAAACAATAGATGCATGGGATATATTCTTTGTGGAAAAAGAAAAATAGGAAGAATTACTTAGACCAAAGACTATTAAAGTATATCAAAAGGACAGGGATAAGGGGAAAGGTAAGGTAGGTGGAACTCCAAGCCTTAAAATAACTGGTAATGTGCCCCCACCTCCTTTAGATACTCCACCAATAGATACTACTGATAGTCAACCGGCCACAGAGAGTATGGAGACTCCACTAGAGGATACTAATCCTGAGTCTGAAATTTTGTACACTGTAAATATAGATACTCAAGAAGTAAATGTTGTGGTTGATAGAGAAACCACTAAGGACAAGAAGATAGATGTGACTACTGAGTCATTGGCTGCAGATGCTGAGGTTGAGGTAAAAGAAACTATAAATACAAACACATAAAAACCTACTCAGATAGAGCAACCAGTAGAGGATACCACTAGTAAACCAACAAAGAAATTGGAAGTACATACAAAGGCTACACCTGAGAAACTGGCTGTTGAGAGCTCAGAAAAACCTTTTGAGATGCAGATGGAGAAATCGGAACAAGTACAGGTTGAGATACAAGTTCAGACAGAAACACTGCCAGTGACTAAAACTGAAAAGCCCAAACCTTTACTTATAGAAATGCAAACACAGACTGACCTACCAGAGGTCAAATTAAGCAAGGTGATTACTACAACCGGTAGAATGGCTATTGTGAAGATAGTTGGACAAACATCTGGTACTTCTATGTAGAATTCTAACCTACAAATGTACCAGAGGTCTTATTGGATTCAATAAATAAGATCACAAAATGTAATGCACAAGCCTATAAGGCTATTGATGATACCATTCCCATTCTTAAATTGATAGCACCAAAGTGAGTTGTTGATAATAAGGATTCTTTAGGTCAACTAGACACATTGTCTAAGTTCATCACCAACAACATATTGACTGTTAATTAAATAAATAAGGACACATTCAAGGAAAGAATGATTAAATAAAAAGAGAAATTCTTTGAGGAAATTGTAAAGAAGAACAAAGAGAAAATGGACACATTATTACTAGAACTTGGAGAGACAATTTTTGACTTCAAGAAACTGTATAGAGATTCTTGTAAAACAAATATTTTAACAGAAGATCTAGACAAGGAAATTAGCAAAGTACAAGATAAGATTAACAATATTGCTGACAATCTGATAGGTACATCGGATTAATTTTTGAAGATAGAAAAGAAGATTGCAGAGCTAGAAGAGAAAATCAAGAAGTTAGAGAAGGACAAAGAGAGAATAAAGGATAAAGCAAAGGACTTGAAATGTAGACTTGGTCCAAAACTAGATTACCTCATTTATTTGAGAAAAGAAATATCTGAGGCTCTAGTTCCTAGACTAAAGACACTAGAAGAGCAAATGCACATACTCATCGGTACAGTGTAGAGATCTCAAGAGGCATTAAAAGACAACAAATCATTCAGTAATGGTTTAAATTTGGTTTTGACAGATATTTTTCAGATTGTAACCCATCGGTTACAAGAATCCAAGCAGGACTCCACTGACAATGAATGACAACCTTTGTCATTGATGTCAAAGGGAGAGTAGTATAGATGAGAAAAATCCAAAAGTAGAGATTATCTTCTCAGGGGGAGAATACATTTTTGGCATACAGTTTTGATAACACATTTTTGGACATACAGTTTTTGGAAAGATTTTTGGACTTCAATTTTTGAATACATTCTTGAATTTTTCTCATGAGTGTTGCCATCAATGCGAAAGGGGGATATTATTGGAAAATGCACACTCCAATGAGAAATTATAGGTGATTGGAGGTATTGTCATTGATGACAAACTTGCAATCATGTGATACCGGTAGGCAGACAAAGTCACCGGCACCGACAGACTCTACACCGGCATATAGAACACCTGCACCAAAAAAGAAGAATACTGACACCCTGGCTGAAAACAATTTTGTATAATAGCATTTTGTAATTAATTGTAAAATATTTTGTAAGTCGACATGGTGGATTGTAATATGACTTATATATGTATGAGATCATTGTAGATCATTTAAGAGATGTGAGATATGATATGTGTGTAGGATTTGATGTGAAAGATAGAAGGTAGCAGACCTAATATGCAAATTATTGGATAAAGGTTTATGTATGTAGAAGAGCTTAAACCGGTACTAAATCTGGCATAGCAGATGCTAATTTGAAGTAGTAAAAGACATTTGATTAGTATAATCCATTTTGTAAGTCAGTGTGACTTCCTTTGTAATTGAGAAGTGAGCTTTAGGCACTTGGCCTTCCTGCATGTGCAAGCCCCTATTGTAGCAGTAATATTCACTTATTGGCTAGTAAGAGAATATTTTGGGTCACAAATCCCACTGAGGTTTTTCCCACACTAGGTTTCCTTGTTAAAATATTGTGTTATGGTGTGCTTTTCATGTTGTGGTTGTTATTCTTATTTGCTGCATTATTTCTGATTTACCGGTACACAGTTTTAATATGTTTTTCATGTCATAAGATAAGAAAATTAATATATCGGTCAGATACTGATTCACCCCCCTCTTAGTATCTTTGGGAATCCTAATAGGTTCTTTTGAAATGGCATCTTAATTTGAACACGAATGACTCTTTTTTGGCACAAGTTCAAGTCTGGGTAAAGTTACTAGGGCTGCCTCTTGAATATTGGGCAGAAAGAATCTTCTCAGGAATAGGAAGCTCCTTTGGTGAACTCCTCTCTATAGACCCAGTCATAGCTTCAAAAAGGAGACTCACTCATGCCAGGTTTTGTGTAGGGATAGCCCATGAGGCAGATATGCCATAATAGATAGATATAGTGTCAAAGCTGGAGACATGGAAGCAACAAATAGAATATGAATCTATCCCCTTTTCATTCTTCCATTGCAATAAAGTTGGTCATTGGGAAAAATCCTTTCCTATCAAGCCTAAAAGAGAGCTCAAACAGTCTAAACCCCCGGTTGAAAGTAAAAAAGTTCCAGAAAAAAAGGTATGGCAAGTTAAAAACTCAGAAAATAAGGAAGCTGACTTTATTGACAACAACTGTTTTGAACCCTTAGGGGAAAATAAGGAAGTGGTATCCTCAACTTTTGTCTCCAACCTTCCAACCTAGGAAGTATTAAGAAATGAGGCAACAAAAGGAAACAACCCTATGACAAAGCAGATCCGAATAGAGGAGTTAAAAGAACAAAGTGTTTCTTCAAAAGACACAGCTGAAGTGGTAATTGATGATACTTATGCTATTAAGGAAACACAAAAGAAAGAGGAAGAACTTGAGGAAGGGGAGATCCCTAGTTCCCAAGAAGAAAAGACTAACTCTTCCCTGCTCATGATAAGTTCTGAAATGCAAGAAGCCCAAAAATGTGCAATACTAGGTACAAACCTTTTAGATTCAGATCAAAACTCAAAATCAATAAATAGTGCTTCACATGATTCTAGATCCCCAAATTGGGGCAATGAAGATGAATTATCCAAAATCCTTAGTAATCCATAAGCGGTTCTCAAGAAAGAAGTTGATTGGAAAATACCAAAATACAAGAACAAGAAAGGATCCACTCCCTTAGATTATGAACTAAGGAAATCCAGCATAATAGCTCAAGTAGATGTTGGGTACATCTCCTCTTCCCTAGGTCATCCTTCTAACCATAAAGTCAAAGACAAGGAGGCAAGTAAGAACATTACAGATTGGACTCAGAAGACTCTTAAGGAGTTAGGAATCCATAAGTAACTATGAAGATTATCTCTTGGAATATTAGGGGACTTAATAATCCTCATAAACATGATATTATTAGAAATATGATAAGGGATAGTAAACCTGATATTTTTCTAATTCAAGAGACCAAAAAGAGTAGAGAAAAAGTTGAATCTTTGAAGTTTTTTAAAAATGGGAGTATCAGTGGTGGCAGCTTGGAAGGTGCTTCGGGAGGCATAGCTACCATTTGGAATCTTAATAGTGTCAAAGGCCATGTTCTTATTCAAGAAATTTTTTCTCTTGCATTAGATTTGAGCATTTAAAAGATGGAACATTATGGGTCCTTACCAACATTTATGCATCCAACACCTTGAAAGCTAGAAACTCCTTCTAGAAAAATCTTACAAATACCAGGGACAGCTTCAAGAATCTTAGTTGGCTGGTCATGGGAGACTTTAATACTCCTTTGAGAGAGGAGGAAAAATTTGGTGGAAGCCCCTCTCATTTGGAAAGTAGGTTGGCCCTGATGGACTTTATAAATACACAGGCTCTCAATGATGTGGAGCTATAGGGATGCAATTACACATGGACTAATAGGAGAACTGGTAATGATCTTATCCAAGTTTGCCTTGACAGGGCACTTATTTCTGATAACTAGCACAAACATTACTTCTACTCCCTATCTGCCCACATCCGGGTTGGGTCAAACCATTTTCCTATCACCTTCATTGCTGACTCAATTAATAGAAGAAGACATTTCCCTTTCAAATTTGAAAAAATGTGGACTCATCACCCTGATATCAATCGTAATATTCAGAAATAGTGGAGTATCCAGCTTGAGGGCACTGCTATGTATAGAGTTGTTAAGAAACTCAAAAGTGTTAAGGAAAATATAAGACTCTGAAATAAATCCAGCTTTGGGAACATTTTTGAGGTCAAAGGTAAAGTCCAGGAAGATCTTAAGAAAATAGGTCCAAATCCAGAAGGATGGTTTCACTACTATGTCTATTGCTAAAGAAAATGAGACCCTTAAAAAATACCATGAAATCATTGCTAAAGAGGAAAATTTTTGGAAGCAAAGATCAAGATGCATTTGGCTAAAGGAAGGAGATAGGAACACAAGATTTTTTCACATGTCGACGATCAAACATAAAGTGGCAAATATGATTACTAAGTTGGTAGTGGATAATGGGGAGCTGGTTAAAGAGGAAGAGATAATGAATGAGGCCAAAAGGTACTTTTCAAAACTTCTGACAAGGGATCACAGGTTGGATGCTCAATCTTCTTTTCTTCAAAATCTTCCTTGTATCATTGATGAGCAGATGAATGCCTCCCTTTCTTACATTCCTTTGATCTTGGAAATCAAAAAAGCAATTTTTTCTTTTAATGGTAACAAAGCTCCCGGTCCAGATGGCTTCCCCATGTTCTTTTTTCAAGATTTCTAGGACATTGTAGGGAAAGATGTTTCCAACGGGGTCAACAAATTTTTTGGGGCTAGAAGACTCTTGAAAGAAATTAATGGCACTTTCATTTCACTTATTCCCAAAACCCAAGGTCTTGACTCAATGGACAAGTTTAGACCAATCAACTTATGCAATTATTTTTATAAGATTATATCCAAGGTTCGTACCACCAGAATCTTGACTGTCCTTCCTTCTTTGATTAATCATCAACAAAAGGGCTTTGTCCCAGGAAGAAAAATTATCAACTCCATTATTACTATCCATGACAATATTCATTCTCTTGTTAGGGCTAAGAAACAGGGTCTCATCCTCAAGCTTGATCTCTCTAAGGCCTATGACCGGGTTGACTGGTCTTTTCTTGTGAAGGTTCTTGTGGCTTATGGTTTTTCCACTAAATGTATTGACCTCTTTAGTCAGCTTATTACCTTAGCCTCTTTTGTTGTTCTTGTCAATGGTTCTCCATCCCCCTTCTTCCAAGCATCTAGAGGACTGAGGCAAGGGGATCCAATTTCTCCTATCGTCTTCATCATTATGGCTAAATGTTTTGGTAGGTCTATGGAAAACATGGTTATGCGAGGATGTTTTAAGGGACTCCAACCTTCTTAAACTGATCTTATCTGCTCTCACCAATAGTTTTTGGACAATACCATTGTCATGGGGGAATCAAGTATCTCAAAAGCTAGAACCCTGATGGACACTCTTTGTAAGTTTGCCTCTACATCTGATCAGCTCATCAATTGGGTCAAAAGCGAAGTTTTTTTCATCAACACACCAGAGAGAAGATAACATAGAATCAATAGAATCTTGGATTGTAGGATTGCCGATCTCCCTACCACTTATCTTGGCCTCCCCTTGGGCATTGCACCTCTGGATTATTTTTGGAGCTCTCTAGTGGACAAATTTCATAAAAAAATAGCTGGTTGGAAAGGAGCCCTTTTAAGTCAGGCCGAAAAGCTTCAATTTCTAAAAGATTCTCTTCAAAGCTTACCTATCTATGCCCTAGGTCTTTTCAAAATTCCAGTCAAGTATGTTGATGCAATTGAGAAAATTCAAAGAAAATTTCTATGGTCAAGGGTTGAGGATAGTAAATGAATGTCTCTTGTGGCTTGGGATCAAGTATGCAGACCAAAAAGTAAAGGAGGTCTAGGCCTAAGAAGAATCAAAACCCTAAATGAAGCTCTCCTATCTAAACAGGTTTGGAGAATGTTCCACTCAGATAGTGAATGGTGTAAAATCTAGTGAAGTAAGTACCCTCTTCTATCCTCCTCTCTCTCCTCTTTTATCAATTATGAAATCAGTATGAATGGGTCTCATATCTGGAATCATGCCTCTAAGTGCAGAGATAACATTGCTAAAGGGGTTATTTGGAAAGTAGGCAATGGTAGGAAAGTTAAATTCTGGGAAGACCCCTCGCTTTTTGATAAACCTTTGACTAATATCCCAGAATGGACCCCTTATGCCTCCTCTTGTATTAGATTATTTGGTCCTTTAGTTGAAGGGTATTGGATAGGTAATAAATGGCAGAACATTGAAAGTATCCACCCTAACCTTATCAAGCTTAAAAACCATTTGTCTTCGACCTGGTTGAATAAAGAGGAAGACTCCCTCATTTGGAAATATGAACCCAAAGGTAACATTACTGTCTCTTCAATGTATGGTGTTCTCACCCCCACCCCTTCTAAAAATCCTTTCTATTTTAAAGCATGGATAAAGGGTTTGACCCCCAAAATCAACTTTTTCTATTGGACTACTCTTGAAAATAAAATCTTGACCTTAGATAACCTCAAGGGTAGAGGATTTGCATTTCCTAATAGATGTGCTCTATGTCTTGAGGAGGAAGAGTTTGTGGATCATTTGGCCATCCATTGTTCCTATTCTACCTCAATTTGGGAAAGATTTCTTAAGAGTTTTTGCATTAATTGGGTGTTTCCTAACACTATCAGTGAGTTGTTCTACTCATGGAACTACCATTGGTCTAACTCCTTTTTGAGATCTTTGTGGCAGCTATCACTCCTCACATTTTGTGGGGATTGTGGAGAGAAAGAAAGAATCATATTTTTAGGGACACTTCTCTTACTTAGGATATTGTGTTCTAGAAAATACAATGGGAGATTGTGGAGAACATTGGGATAATTGGGAGTCCCTTCTTTTCGACCAACCCTTTGGAATCTCACATTTTAAGTTCTTGAAATTTGAAGAATGCTGGCAATTCTGATCCCAAGAAAAACAAAAGATTAGAAGAAAGATGGAAAACTCCCCCTCATGGTTGGTCCAGAGTCAATTTTGATGGTGCTACAAAAGGTAATTTGGGCCCTGTGGGATGTGGAGCTATTCTTAGAGATGGTAAAGGTATATGCAAGGAAATGATTATTGTTCCAATAGGAAGCCAAACAAATCACAATGCAGAAGCAATGGCAACACTCCAAGGTATTCTTCTCACAAAAAGATGGAATTGCCCCTACATATGGATTGAAGAGGACTCTAACAACATCATCAAATCCGTCAAGGGGACCTCTAAGCCCTCATGGTCTATCAATAACATTATAAAGGCCACTAGAGACCTCATTAACACTTTTGAGAAAAGTTACATATCTCATATCTACCATGAAGCTAATGGTTCTGATGACTGGGCAGCCAATGTGGTGGTAAATCAAGATAAAATGATTACTTGGACAGGAGAACAAGTCCCCCTAGAGGATGTCAGATTAATCATTTTTAAGGACTGATACAATAGTACCCCAAAAATCATAAATGGAAAAAATAATAATGAAACAGATTAAAAGGAGTGATTTGAGCTATTTTAATATTGTTAGTACCATTTATTATAACACTCAATCAATTACTTCCCACTCTTTTTGGGTAAATTTGGTAGCTCTGAGAATCTCTCTATCAAAAGCTTTCTGCATGTTTCTACATTCAGCTTTGAATTGCAAAAATATGGGAGGAAACAGACGCCGCTATGAACCTAGCAATTGTAAGGAATGGAAGCAAAAGGAGGTTGTTTGGAATATCTTGCAAAAGGGCGGGCTTTCAAAATTTATGGAGAGGCTCCATGGACGGGACACCACAGTCACTAAGTTCTTTTGCAAAAAATAGAGAAAGGGCACATTGAAGATGGGAGACCAGTCTGCCATCATTGACGAAGACCTCATAGCTCAGGTCACGGGTCTTCGAAGGGAAGGAAGAAACTACTATAGAGATAGAAAAGTGAGCAAGGAGGCCATTGAAAGGTATCTTGAAACCAAAAAGGAGAAAAAATGACTTGTGAAGCTAAGTAAAACTTACTATCCTCCTAGAGCTTTTGTCAAACCATGGAGTGAGGTCCTTTTTGTTATAATGCATTATATTACTTTCACTAAAGTGTATGGCTACCATTTCATTTTGCTAAATCATTTTAGGCATGAAGAGAAAGTTAACATTCCATATTTTTTGTTATGTTCTATGAATGCCACCATTAAGGCCCATAAAGAAAACCCTATGGGTGACACTGCGATGCATTAAGGTTTAATGGTTCTTATTTATGACCACCTCAAGGCTAACCAAGTGGCCCACCCTCAACCCTCTATTTTTGAGTCCAAGGAGGAAGGGTCGGGCTCTATTTTTTCTTTGGATGAGGGTTCAGATAGTGATTTTACGAGCGATTTTGAGGAAAGTATGGATGAATCGGAAGTTGAAGTAGGAAAGAAGAGGAAACATTCAAAAACTAGGCCTTCCTCCTCGAAGGGCAAGAAACCTAAAGACAAAATTCTCTAGATTAGCTCCTCCTTGGAGGATGAGGCCTCTGAAGATTTTGAGAATAAGGAACCCCATGGTTCACTGAAAAAGAAAATCAAATTCCATATTCAAACCAGGAACAAACAAAAGAGAAAGGAAGAGAATGTGAAGGAGCTGGAGGAACAAAAGAAGAAAAAGATTTTGGATGTTGACAAGAACTTGGAGGAGGCGACCACTGGGGAAGAACATAGGACATAAGATAAAGCCACTATTGGTGACACCCCAAATAAGAAACAAGACAACTTTGGTAAGATAGCTCCCTCCTCAAAACCTCCTCCTGAGGGTATGAAAGGTTTTATGGACACTATGGAATGGTTAATCACTAGTTACAAGAAAGCTATGGAGGACAACAAGAAGCTCAACCACAAAATCTAGATTCTGTAAACTATCAGCACTGGCAAAGGGAAGACTATGGTAGATTATGTGGAGGATTTGACCAAAACTGTCGCTAAAGCCAAAGAAATAAGAGACTCCTTCAACCCCAGATTTGAGCAAATCAAGAAAAACCTGCTTGAGAGGAAAACAAATGCTATTGCTATGGATAAAACAATGGTGGAAACTGTCAGTAAAGTTAGCAAAATTGAGGAATGTCTTAAAAGTATCACAGAGAAAAGCCTAAACATTTTGAAGGTCTCTGCTGGTAATACCAAAACCCTCATTAGCAAACTAGACGAGGAGAAGGACACCCTAGAAATTGACCTTGACACTGAAGGAACAAGAGATGTTCAAGGTCCTAGAACAAGAACCAGAGGTAAAAAGAAGGAGAAGAAGCCAAATAAGGACCTAGATGAACTCAAAGTTGCTACGGCTAACTATGACCAACTGGTGATCAAGGCAGAGGACCTCTTGAAGACATTATAACTGTGTAGTGTTCCTGGTCTCTGTTATTTTGTTGTTTCTATCTTTTGTTGTCCTTTTTGTCCTTTCTATTTACTGGCTTTTTTGCCAGTCATTTTGTAAGCCATTTTTATATGGTCTGGATACTCTTTGATTATCTTTTTATTCTCCTATGTTAAAGGTTTTGGGTCCTGAAAACCTATTTTTCTTATTAATCAGAAAAACATTTCTATTGTTATCTTTGCCATATTTCCAGTATTTGTTTTTTTCTTTGGAAATAGAACCTCGTTGTGTTTCTTTCCAAAGTGATATATCTCCTTTCTTTATAAGCACATCTTCCATTCTGAGGGCACTATCTACCATTTTGTTTAATGAAGGGTACACTTGCATTTGGATACTGTATTTCAATTTAGGGATCAGGTTATTGACAAAGATATACATCTTCTCAGAATCTAGAATAGGCTGTGAATATCTAGAGAACATCTTTCTCCAACGTTGAAGAAAAGTGAGAAAAGGCTCTCTTGTTTTTTGTTTGGTATTGTAAAGCTTAATCATAGTGACTAGATGACGAATGTTATAGGAGTATTATTGGAGAATGATTCAACTAATTCCTCAAAAATTTTAATTCTCATAAGTAGGATTGAAAACCATTCCATAGCTTGTCCTCCTAAACTCCTCGGGAAAAGGTGCACGGAATATGCTTGTTCATGCATGAATTCCATACATAAAGCACAAAATTCTCTGACATGGTCTTGAGGATCTGCATTACTATCATATTTGTCAAACTTAGGAATCTCCACTCTTGAAGGAAATTGAGGCATGTAAAGGTTTTTGTCAAATGGAAATGGGCATATCATGTCCAGAGAATATTGCTTTGATGATTTATCCTTGTTTTTCATTTATGTGATTTGAGTTTGTAACGCTTGTAATTGTTTTTTTACCAGCGCTAAAGTTGTCTCTTCCTCTTTAGTGATAAGGGTTTCAATGTTATAATCAATAGGAAGTTTAGAACTTTGCTTTGCTAGCTCTAGAAAATAATCTTCCTTTTCTCTAGCCATGGTGATCTTCATCATTTTTTGGAAATATTTATCCTTTTGATAATGATTTATAACAACTTTTGTAGGTTCAGAGGCTTCAAAATTTCTAGATGAGGAATCACTATCATTAGCATGGGTGCTGGGATTGTCATAAGTATCATGTTTAGCATCTTGTCTTTCTTTCCTTTCTTCAGACATGGTGGGAGATAAGGCCTGATAAAAAATTGGTAAATTTGACGATGGAGGTTTATTAGAGATAGTGTCTTCTACAAAGAATGGATTATTTTTTGATGAAAAGGATGGTCCTTTACCTTTGTCAGCTTTCTTGTGAGAACTTTTGGTTTGAGTAGGCATTTATGACTAATATGACCAAGAGCTAGATGTGATGCAGAAGTCAAGATCAAATTGAAGCTATCTGTTCGTTTAATGTAGTGATTAAGAAAAGTAACTAAGATTTAGTCTGGTTTTAGAAAAGATCTATCATGTATAAGACGTGATCTAAGTAACTTAGTTTGATTTGAGAGAAGTGACTAAGACTCAGTCTAGTTTTAGGAATGATCTATCCTATATAAGACATGGTCTAAGTGACTTAAGTTTGATAAGTAGTTAATTGAACTAGCTAAAAGAGGATCGACAAAATCATGCAGCATAATGAAAGGGGTACACTATCAAGATTTTTTATGCTCAAGATTATGATGACCAATTTTATGCTCAATGTAGACTGATTAGGCAAGTGTGACTATTTTGGACTGGCAAAATCATAAATTTCTATGACAGAGTTTTCAGACCCAGATGACAATATAATAGCTCCTAGATGATAGAGACAATTTTTCGTACGAGTTGTTGCCTAAACTTGCACAATAGTTTAATGGCCTCCAAACGACAATATATTGAGTATGATAGTTATTCGTATGATAGTATAATGAGGTCCAAATGACAATTTGGAGACTTGTATGATAGTCTTAATAGAGCCAGATGACAAACTGACAGGATCAATGAAGACTCGTACGATAATAGGTATTTAGCTAGATGACAATTCAACAGACTCATACAACAAAGGACTGGACAGAGATGAG
Source organism: Cryptomeria japonica (assembly GCF_030272615.1). Taxonomy (NCBI): domain Eukaryota; kingdom Viridiplantae; phylum Streptophyta; class Pinopsida; order Cupressales; family Cupressaceae; genus Cryptomeria; species Cryptomeria japonica. Next base: position 50,296,326 of record NC_081415.1, on the reverse strand, counting down.
ATTCTGATAGAGAGTTTTGATGACTGACAGAGACCAGTTTTTGGACACGAACACAGTTTTGATCACTAACTTGTTGATGTTGTTGATTTGTTTTCTCCAGTTTCAGTATTTCAATTTTAGTTTCAGGGATGAAAACACACTAAACACGCAAGATGTATAATGACTTTCAAGCACAACATGCTAACCCTATGAAAGTTGACTTAGAGAAGAAAACCTTTGCTTGCACACTTAGGTACACACCGAATAGCTAATTAGAATACAACCATTGATTCTCACACAATGAATTATCAATGTCATATTAGTCGACTCCAAATGCTAATGGGGGCACGATATGGCAAGTGTCTTGGGAGAGTTACTATCTCTCTTGCACAAAGCTTATCCCCCTTTCGAAGGTGAATCAGGTATCCTCTATCTTATAGTTCTTAGTCAAGAATTTTGTTTGAAATTACCCCTTGAAGTCATGCAAGCATGATTGAGGCCTATAGCCCAACAAGGTACCGAAACAAGTTGTAGTCATATAAACGTGATTGAGACCCTAAGGCCCTACAAAATGCCTGATTTGAGAGATCTCAAAGAGAAAACAAAAATAATATCATCCTCTAAGACTTTAATCACCAGAGGCCTATTTATTATAGTGGGTTGGAATGCTCAAGTCTAGCTGTACTCACTTGGGTCATTCTCACAAGGTGATTACTTTTTCCCACTGTGACAAGCTTGCTAAAGGTACACAAATCTCAAATTTAGAAAAAGCCTCAAGGGTCTGGATTTTTTATTGTCTGTAAAAGACAAGAACATACTCTCCTACCTCTTAGCTTTTTCTTCAAACACAAAAGATAGATTTGTTCATTAACCAAATAGCAATTTAAGTGCCTATGAAAATACTAAATGAATACACAATGTTTAATCAATTCTCCTTAGGCAATCTGTAAAACCAATGCATCAGTAGTCATTTTTCTTTTGATTCTTTGATAGGCATATGTTTGATAAATTATTTGACAAGCATTCTGTAGAAAACCAGTTAGGCTGTGAAAATATTAGGTAGGCAGAAGATAAACCAGGGTTAGTGTAAGTAAAATCCGAATTCGATTCATGAAAAAACCCTAAAAGTATATTGTTTTTGAAATGAGAAAAAAAGAAATTCGTACGATAATATATTCCTTCCCGTACAAGTATTCCCACAAACCTAGATGACAAAACACAAAATCAAATATCCAGAGCAGAAACTCGTACGAGTATTCTCACTAAACTAGATGATAAAAGCCAAAACTGGTACGATGTTGGCTAAATACTCGTACGACCTTTTGCAGAGGCTTGTACGGACAAAACCTGAAAATAGAAAAAAAAAAGATTTTGAGGCCGAAAGATTAAATTTTGGGCCCCACGGTGGGTACCAAAAATGTGTGTGTGAAAAGTGGATCATATCTGTATCTGGAATACACAACACTTCAATAAGTCATTAGATGCATGGTTAGTAAATCAATCAACAATGAACAATAAATCATCACAAAGTGACCTATTGCCTTCTAGTAGATGCAAATTTTAGTCTCGCTCTCAGATTTTCATATGCAATACCAGTGACTAGACAACACCTAAACAAAGGATTTAATCTATATGAGTACGAAATTGAGCTAAATGGATGTAGGATTATGCTAGCTAAATGCAAGATTAATGAATATTAGGCTAACATGATTAAGCTATGAATAAACATTAAGCTAAATGATTTAACAAATATGCTATAACTAATATGCAAATATTCTCAATATGAAATCTTAATGAACCTAGAGCAAAAATAGTATAATAACAATATAGTCTCCAGGATCCTTGATTAGGAGATGACAACCTAAATTTATAAAAAATTTAGTAAGAAACCAATGGCTGGGATCAAATAATGATGAACGGTCAAGATTTTCCCAGAAGGAGCACAATCCAGGTGAATTGATGTGATTGGCTGCTTTTCTTAGTTTTAAGAGAAATTGAACTAAAATGAAGATAAAATTAGAAAAACCAATTTATTCTCTATTTTATTCAATTTTGAGATTTAATTGTTTTAATTACTTTTTTGAGATTTTTTCAATTTTTAATTTGATTTTCAAGATTATCTCCATTTGATTTCTTTTGTCAAATTTTTAATTTTTTTTCCAATTAATTCCCTTTTTGATGGTTTAATGGCAAATTAATTTATTTAATTAAATATACTATGATATTTAATAAAATAAATAGGATAATTATTTTAAAATGATTTACTTGAAATAATCAATAAATTAAATATTTATATAATTAATTCAGAGTGATTAATTTACCATGTGACAATGATGATTTATGAAATTAATTGTGTGCTCAAGATTAAATTTAATTGCTTTTGGTTAGGACCTTGGTGATGTTGTCGAGATTAGGGGCCCATGGTTTGTATGACCATTTTTAGGGTATTATAGAGATGTCTTGGAGCTGAAGTTTGGGAGATAATAGAGAAAGGGTATACACCTCATGATCCTAATTCTGGAACTTTGACACCTCCTAATGAGCAGAAGAAAGTTGATAATGATGTTAGAGTGAAAGAAGCATTGTTAAGTGCCCTATCAGATGAGATGTTGTTGAATTTGATAGAGCTAGAAAATGCAAAGCAGATTTGGTCAAAGATTGAAACTCTTTATGAAGGTGACAAAGGAGTAAAGATTGCAAAACTTGAAGGTTATCAGGTGAGATATGAAACTTTGAAGATGGAAGAAGATGAGAAGATAAGTTATTTCATGGATATAGTGAATGAGACTGTCATGGGAATCAAATGTTGCGGTGGAGATGTTAATGAGGATGAGGTTGTGTCAAAGATTTTGAGAGTTCTACCTCCAACTTACAAGATGAAAGCTACTACAATAAATGAACTCTAGACAATGTCAATTACCCCTGTTACCAGAGATACACTACTTGGGAAGTTGACTACTTTTGAACTTGAAGAACTTGGAGATTAAATTGCTACTAAAATAGAGACATTTTTTAGAGCATCTACTATTGGTAAGCAAAAGATTGATTGGAAGGAGTTATATGCTAAAAATTTGGAAGACATTGAGAGAAAAGACAAAGAACTTGAAGAGTTGGAAGCCCTAATTGCCAGAAGAATCCCTAAAGGACTAGTTGGAAGTAAGTATGAAGGAAAAATTCCCTTTAAATGTTTCTCATGCAATAAGATTGGTCATTTTGCTTCTAGATGTCCTTAAAGAGCTGCTAGGAATCAAGAAATATTTATGAGGAATTATAAACCTAATCGAGAATATCAAAACATACCTAGATTTAGAAGGAATAAGGATACATCATGTTACTATGCTAGTGATGATGATTTTAGTATTATTGATGATGATGATGATGAACCTGTGAGTGGATCCAGTAAAGGAAGCTCTGGAAAGATTGGGTCTTTATTGCTATCAAGGATGATTCTCCGCAACCTATCATTGATGCAAATCATATTGAGGAGAAGGCTCTAGCTGCTAAAATCTAAGAGAAGGATGAATGGGTTATAGACAATGGTTGATCACATCACATTACTGGCAACAAGAGAAAATTCTTGACTCTACAAGAATTTTTGGGTGGACTAGTTAGATTTGGAGACAATAAGGCATGCAGGATCAAAGGCAAAAGAAACAATATCCTTGGATGGTAAGACTTGTAAACACCTAAAATTAATATTTAATTAATTTAAGCCTATCAACATAATTAATTAATTTAATTATGTTATCCTTATTCCTCTCAGAATCAATTAAATCTAATTTAATTAATTCTATCACTATTGTCCAAATATTAATTTACCAAATAAATTAATTGTTCCCCTATTCTTCTAAAGTCCCCTCCAATAATCATTTCCTCTAAACCCACTCAGTTAATTAATTTTAATTAATTAACCTAGTCATGTGATTCCTACAAATCACTTTTCCTAATCCCACTTAGCCTAATTAATCCTTTCTAGAATCTTTCATAATCATGCTTATTATTATTCTCCAATTTTTAATTCCCACTCATGTCACATCAACATTGAGTCTCTCAAAGAAATTCAAATTTCTTTGAATCCCTCAATGCATCATTATTTTAGAATATTTAATTCCTCATTTTGAAATTCAAATTTCTCCCCCCTTTTTCCAAGGTATTTTATATTCATGTTTATTTTCCCAAGGCACCCTTGATCCATGCCTTCTATCTCAAATCAATCTCAACCCTTCATAATAAAATCAATCTTGTCCCTCCATTGACCTTCTCCAATCTATAAATTGGAGCCTATTCTCCTCACAAATCATCCACTTCTCATGCATTGTCATGCTGCCTATTTCTTCTCTCATCCTCTTCGAATCCTCCCTCAAATCTATCAAATCCTTAATCCATCATTCAAATCCAATCCTATCAAATCCTTCAATCCACCTTGTTGAGCACAAAAGAGAGCATTCCACATCCAAAATCAAGGAAGGAGCATATCAAGTGGAGCATCGTCAAGGGGCACCTTCACTTCATCAAGCTCAATCTGAAGGAGAAGGTAAAATAGCAAGGTAAAATGGTCTCTTGATGTTTTTAGCATTTTCATGTTTATTTCATTATGTTTTGATCATTTGACCTTTCTTTCCATTTTCCTCTCTACATTTTGGCACGCCCGGTGGGACCCATGTCCCGAATTTAATAAAAAATTGAGTTTTTTGTGAAGGTTTTTCGCAGGTTCACGCTTCAATGTGAGCACACGCTCATCAGCATGATCATTTCTGGATCAGTGCGACCGACTGCTAATCAGTGCGACTACCTCAGGTTCGGCACGATCGTAGAAAATTTTTTAAATTTTTTGGTGGCTCACTGTGCTTCAGCACGACCGCCACGGAAATTTGTCTATCTCCTTCTCATTCTTCCTCTTCTTCATTCTTCTACCTTCTCATTTCTATTTCCATTCTGTTGTTGCTTTAGCACGACCACTCTGCGATTAGCACGAGCGTTTTCGTCAAAAATTTGAATTTTGAATTTTGGGCACTAACTTTAGATGTTTTGATGCGAGCGCCCACGTATCAGCACGAGCGCCTGATAATTAGTGTGTCTGCATTTTTTCCTTTTCTGTTATCTGATCTATTTAATTTTAATATTCTATCTATTAGTACGATCGCTCGCGCATTAGCATGACTGTCTGCAAATCAGCGCGACCGCAAGAAATAATTAAAAAACCAAAAAATATAAAATTATTCTTTTTTTTCACCATATCTTCTTCATTTTCACTCTGTTTTCTTCCAAACTTTGCTAGATCCCCCGCCATTTTATTTTTCACATTTTCTTCCTTGGGGACCTTATCCCAAATTTTACTTTTTGAAGCCCGAAATCCTACATTTCTCAATTTTTTAGGGTTTGCCATAACTTTTAGTTTTATCCAATCACCTCCAAATTTTTTCATATTGTCTATCTCCAATTTTTTCTTCTTTGTCCCTCTTGGACAAATTTTTCCATTCCTTCATCTCTCCTCCAAAATGCCCATTGTATGCTTGCTTATCTTTTAGAAAGTGGCAAAAACCTAGTCAAACCCCATTTACCCATCAAATTTTCATCCAAATCCACATTTGTCATTAGTAGAAAAGTTTTTATTCTTGTTTTTCTACTCATTCCCAAAAAATTAAAAAAATATATTTTTGTCATTCTTTTGTCTTTTGCAAGATGCTTGTTGAAGACTTCATTTTCAAACTACTTGTAGACACCCAAAATTGTCCAGTCTAATTAAATAAATATTTTATTTATTTAATTATTTAAGCTTAATTCTTCTATTAATTAAATAAATCTTTATTTATTTAATTAATTCATTTATCCTCTTCTAGCCTTATTTCTCATTTAAATAAATACATTTATTTATTTAAATTATCCTTTTCCTAAATTAAATAAATATCTTATTTATTTAATTATCCCACTTCTTCTATTAATTAAATGAATCTTTATTTATTTAATTAATTCATTAACCTTTTCTACCCATGACACATGTCATTCATCTCTTAATTCATACACTACCTACCCCTTTCATTATTTTATTATTTCTTTTACCTACCCTCTAATCATAGCCGACCTCCTTTTACACCTCTCAATCTTATCCCTCCATTTTATATAGTGTCTTCTATATAAGGAGATGCTTCCTTCATTATCAACCCTAATCAATCATCCTAATGACCTAACTACTTGATCAATTGACTACTTGGCATATGCAATCCTACTTGCAACCACATTCCGTTCTTTGTTGAGCTCTTGTGCACATAAAATCTGAGAGCAAATACATCAAACAAGATCAATGGAGATAGGAAGAATGGAGATCCAAACCCTATTGGACATGTGATGGTATAATCTTTGTGATTTCGTTTGATTTGCATTGTCTTAGGTAATCTTCATATGTTATGGTGGATCTTTGTTGTTGTTAGGCTAGGGTTTTGTGGTTGCATTCATTTAGCTTTTCAATATCGTTATTATTGTTTTATCCATTTTCACCATATACATTTTGGCATGCCCCTTGGGACATGGATTTTTGTTAGATCTGTGTTTTTTTTGCAGATTTTTCTAACCCTATATTGTTGTTTTGTAAAACAATTTGGAGAATAATCTTGTGCAGCTAGAGTTTTGGACACACAATCAAGATCTTGGAGAGATTTGATCATATCTCACAAACGGCTAGGAAATTTTGCACCAAATGTTTTTTGCAAGTTGAAGAAAGTATCAGGATCTCTCAATCCAAAATTTAGAATTTTTGGATCACATTTTCATTTTCTATGAATTTTTTATGATTTTTCATAAAAAATTAATTTTGAGAGCAAATGAGAGAATTTTTTGGATTTTCTTACATTTTTGGAAATATCTCATAATTATACATAGGATCTGTTCTTTGTGATTTTAATTTTGATGCAAAATATTTCCCTAAAAATCAGATCTTTAAAAATTAGGGTTTTTCCTTCTAGTTGTTGGGGCAGGAGGTCGGACCTCTGGTAGCAGCCCACACACATACGGTTCTTAGTAGAGATACAAAGTTCACCACAGGGAGTTTTTGTGGGGACTGATGCTTGGCTGACTAGAGAAGTGAGTGCCGAGGGTGGAGCCAATGAGGTCAAGCATCTAAGTATCCGCTCTGAATAGCATAGCCTCGGGGGTAAAACCCCATGTGGGATCAACAACTATTGTCTTGGCTAGCCATAAGAATTGTGCTTGACTTATTTTAAACTTTCAAACATTCAAGACCAAACAACAAAACATTGTGTCTTTTGTGTCTTCAAGTCTATGCAAAACAATTTTACATCAAACAACACACTTTTCTTGGAGTCATTGTCAGTCTAAACACTTGCAAACATTGAGTCCTCATCAACATTGTGTCCTCTTGTCATGAAAAATAGTCAAACCTTCAGATTTGGTCACAACCAACAACTTCACAAATTGGAAAAATTTTACAGTCCAGCAAACAAGAGCAATCAGTTTCGGAATTCTTGAGCTTCCTAGGTTGTTTCTCCAGGTTTTCATCTAGCATTCAACTTGTCTTTGGGTCTCACAAAGTCCATCATTGCTTTACATCTTGCATTAAATTTACATTTGTCTAAACTTGAGTCAAAAGGTCACTTGCTTGTCCTCATCATACTTTGTCAACACACTACATACAACAACATTTTGCTAAGTGGTCGCTCATCAAGGTCTATCACCTTTGGGTCTCATTTGGTCTTACTTAGAGTCAAGGTCAACTTACCTCATCAAGAGAAACTATCCTCTCTTTGGAAGTCACACCTACTCTACTACATACATACTTGGTCTTACACTTTGGACATTGCAAGTACACCTCAGATTCATTTACATTTCATCCAACTCTTGGTCTTCCATACTTTTTCCATTTTTCATCAGGTCTCACACATCTCGGTCAATAACTAGTTCATGGTTGAAACCCATCTTCAAAAATCTAGGAGAGAAACTAAAGAGGCTCAAGAGTCTGCAAACATGATTTCTTATGAGTATGACAATGATATCTTTTTCAATTCTGATCATACTACATTACCTGACATGGATGCCTATAGAAACATTCCAAATGTTGAGAACATGGACACTACAAACAACAATGATACACACAATGATGATATGGACAACTTTTTAGTACATTCAACCGATGTGGAAGAATCCATTATGGATAACCATTTCAATCGATTGGTTGAGGAAATAATGAGGAGGGATAGACAATACTTCTTACAAATGACGGCACAAAGTGGAGCCAAGATACCTCATGATTTTGACATGTCTTAAATAATGGAAAATCGACCTTTGCAACAACCTCACTCCAACATGGATCAAAGGAGACCTAATAGTGGAGGCAATAGAGGACCACATATGGTGCCTAAATCACCATCATCTTTGTTTCAAAAACCAGAGGTCCCACATACACATGGTCAAGCATATGATACTCACCTTCACAGACCATTATGGAAGTCTTATGCAGAAAGATATGCTCAATCACATACCAATGCTAAGGATCAACCACCAAAGCAATTGGATATTCAAAGGCATGCTCAAAATTTGGACACAAGGAAACCCCATGTCAAATTTGGGGGCAATACATTAGAATATGACAGGCCTATAGAGTATGGTATACATGGACAAAATAGATATTTCGTTCCTCAACATGAATATATACCAAGTGGTCCATATATGCAGCATCACTATAGACCTCCTCCATATGAACATGCGTATGATCAATATCATCCATATATGCAACATGCTCCTCCTCCAATTGGTGCCTCAAGAATGGGGTATGGTCCAAGAAGTCGATCTCCACCTAAGAACAATTTGGAGCAACAAATCAGGGACTTACAAAAGAAAATGGAGGACATAAATACACCGAAGGCAACTTACACAATGAGAGACATATGTCCCTATCCATTTGACAAGAGCATTCCAATGCCTCCTTTTCCTACACACTTTGTGACACCTAAGTTTGATAAGTATAGAGGAAAAGGGGATCCTAAGGCACACATAAGACAATTTTTCATAGCTTGCATTGAGGTAGCTTCAGAAGAGACATATTTGATGAGATTATTCCCACAAAGCCTAGGTGATCAAGCTATGGAATGGTTCTCCCAGCTTCCACCTGGTATTAAGTCATGGGGTGACTTAGCAGAGGCATTTATTCAACATTTCTCCTACAACATAGAGAGAGACATATCAGTCACTACTTTGTGCAACACCAAGCAAAAAGATGGAGAGTCTTTTTCATCATTTTTACAAAGATGGAGGAATCTAGCCAGAAGATGCTCTTGTGAAATTCCACAAAAACAAATGGTAGAGATATTCACCCAGAATGTTAACAAAGACATTGGTTATGACTTAAGAAAAGCTTGTTTGTCCACTTTCAAGGACGTCATTGAAAAAGGCTTAGCAATAGAGAAGGTCCTAATTGAACAAGGAGTCATTAAGATATTCAAGGAAAACAAAGATGACTTTAAAGGAAAAGACAAGCCAAGATTTTGGAATAAAAACAAGAACATAATCAATGATGGTGTTGTTGATGCCAACACAGTGCGACCTAAATTTGTTTTTTTCAGATCAAATTAGGTGAATACTCAAACAACTTCTAAATCATGAAGGAAGTACACTCCATTGGGAGAACCACTTGAGTCAATTTTCAAAAAGCTAGTGGCAAACAAGGTAATCACTATTCTAGATTTTCCTCCATATTAACCATAGGTTAAACCAAATTGGTGGAATGATGATGAATATTGTGAATTTCATAAGAGCATGGGTCATAAGATAGGAAATTTCCATCGACTGAAGAACATCATACAAGATCTCATTGATAGGGGTGACATTGAGATTGAAGGGCACTCATCCAATCAAGAACATGAGATGTTTAAGGAACCATTCCCAAAACATGACAAAGGAAAAGCTAAAGTCACAGATGACCAAACCAACTATACCAGAGCATCTTATAACTATGATTCAACCATCAATCACATCTCAATGGACAATTATGTCTCTACCATTATCATCAAGGACAAAACCCCTGAGAATTCTACCCAGAGACCCAAGATCATTCTGAAAGGAGTTGGATCTTCATCTGAACCTACCTCTGAATGTCATGTTACAACCCGTCAAGGTAAATTCACTTTGCAAGGTGCTCCAGCCAAGAACAATGTTTCTTCATCAACCAAGCCTGAGTACGACCTTGTAGAACAGTTAGGGAAGACACCCGCGCTCATCTCCATACTTGAACTCTTATGCATATCCCTCGCACATAAATCTATTCTTGACAAAATCTTGAGAGAAACTGTTGTTCCTACTGATTTGAACGTGGACCAGTTTCAAGCCATGGTGGGATACCTTTCCATTCCACACTCCCTTACATTCATAGAAGCCGATGACACCTCCATAAATCAGCCACATAATGCACCTTTACACATTGAAGCCTTCATACACAAACATCAAATAAAATGAGTCCTAATAGATGGAGGAGAAGGTTTGAACATTTGTACATTGAGCACTATTAAACAATTGGGATATTCTGATAAAGTTGTGAATTCTACAAACAAAATTACCATCAAAGCATATGATGATGAAGAGAGTTCATCCAAGGGCACAGTCTTCTTACCTCTCAAAGTTGGGCTAGTTACAAAGGATGTGGTTTGTCAAGTCCTAGATCTAGATCTCACATACAACATACTCTTGGGACATCCATGGATTCATGAGATGAGCACAGTCCCTTCTACATATCATCGATGTATCAAGTTTCCACACAATGGAGTTGAAGTGACCGTCAAAGCGGATCCAAATCCATTCATATATTGCAACAATCTGCAACCTAGATCAGAAATAACAATACCAGTCAATCGAGAAGCTATTCCTTCATCAGCATATGTTGATCTAGAATCCTTAAAAGCTTCTACATCAAAGTAAACAGAGCTAAAAGAAAAGTTAAAGATTAAAGACATTGGATGTGGTGAGTATATCTTTCATGTTGATCAACTCCCACTATCTCCTAAGGTATTCAGTCAATAGGAACAACCTACAAATGATTTGCAATGCCAAGGAATTGGGTGTGAACCACCTAGTGTTGTGGCTACTAAGTTTGAATGCAAATCTCCTCTAGTGGTGCAAGCATCTCTTGATATCAATAGTCCTAAGAGTGGTTCCAGCGAAGAATCTATTGAGCATATTGCCATCCCTCTTGAGAACTCACATAGCTTTACCATTTCATCCACTCATTCCATTTCCACTCCACTTCCAAACTTGGATCAACAAGAATTACAAAAGCCTTTACTCATTGGGGATCAAAAATCAAGCTTTGAAAAGAAAAATCTAAAAGTCAATAATAAAGAAAAGTCCTTTAGTCCAAATCAAAATCAAAAGCTATTGGACTCAGCAAAAATCAAGGTCAAGGATAAAAATCCTATGAAGCAAAAAGAGAAAGAGTTGATCTCCCCTAATATCAAAATAACTAGGGGAAAAAGTTCTACAATTTTAAGTCAAAAAGCATACTTGTTGATCCTAAGTCTCCATCATGTCATGATAATTTCACTTCTTTTCACAGTCATAAGCCTTCATAACTCATCCACTTGTTCCACACATCCATCCCCTTTTGGTGATACATCATGAACCTTTAATGGAGCTTCCTCAAAGGACTTTGTTATTAGGGATGCCCAAACTTCTTTAGGTGACATGGGCTTGTGTAGTCCACACACTAGTAATTCTATGACAATTCCTTCATCAAGGAAGATAGACACTCAAGCTACACATCATTCAGTCAAGGAACAATGCAGCTACAATCATAAATTCAAGCCTTGCACATTTGAGGTAGGTGACTTAATTCTTAGAGAACATCCTAAAAATCAGCAAGACAGAGAGAAGAAGGGCAAGTTCGAACTGAACTGGCTTGGTCCTTACATCATCACAACAACATATGGATCTGGTGCATATCAACTCTCAACCACAAAGGGTGAACCTTTGGAGGATCCTATCAACAACATGCACCTTCGTAGGTTTTACACATAGCTCTTCAGAGTATCCTAATTCAAAAATACAAAAAAATCAAAAATTTCAAAAATACAAAAAAATAAAATCATAAAACATAAAAGTCATTACTTGGTGAAAACCTGGTAAACAGGCACCTTGTGACACAAAAAACATTGAAAAATAAAAAAAAGTAAAGAGAAATAATTTCGTCCAACGGTGAAAACCACTTCGGTGGTGCTCTGGGCAAGTACCATGGTGAAAACTGGGTCACCAGTGCCATGTGTAGAGACATTGCTCCTCCCTCCTTTAGGATTCACTTTCATCCTTTCACTTTGCACACACTCACAACCTATTCGTTCATAATAAACTTACCCATTCCCATCATGGCTTGTTATTGATCTACCCAAGATTGGTTAGTCATTCATAATAAACCTCCCTTTCCATCCATAATAAATCAGATCCTATCTGTGGCTAAGGCAAATCCTACATCTAGTGATGGGTGTGGAACTGAGAACATCACATGTTTCGAGGAGTACAGTTTCTTCCAGCTTCCTTCAGTCTATCTACACACAATTCACAATAAAGCAGCATCTGCATCGCCAATCCGCAATAAAGTTTCATCTTCTTTGCAATAAAGTATCAGTTTCATGCATTCAGTCAGTTTCAAATGAGACAGCAGCAACAATGGGCTTCAACAAATCAAATCTTTCAACAGACTCAAACAACATATGGTTCAATGCTATCTATCCTTTCTGTGAAAGTAAACATTGTGACCACAATCAAATAAGACTTATACAAGTGACAAGAGACACTAAATTTGAGGACTACAATTAATGTTGGTGTCGAGTCTTGGTTTTCTTTTGATTTTATCTTTTGGTGACATATCTTTTAGCTTTTTCGGGATGTCTCTGACTAGAGATTCTATCTCCAGGATGTCTTTGACTAGAAAGGCGAGGATGGGGTATCGTCACCTATTTGTATTTGCTGTCTGTGGATTGTCTCTTAGTAATGCTATGACTTGTCCAAGGATATTAGGACACTATGAGTCTAGTGTGAACTGGGGCATTCCTTGTTTGTGACTATCTTATCTCCATGCAAATAGGTACAATGACTTTCTGGGTCAAACATATGCCTCGATTGTCATAACCTACTTGCCATAATAAATCTCAATGATGATAATGCACAAGAAACTCTTTCACTTTCATATCTTCTGTCTTTCATCCCCCTTTCTTGATTGACTTCCATCATCCTTCTCGAGTTCGCGTAGCCTGCTATCACATGACTGAGTATAATGACACACCAAAAACATTTGCATTTCATGTAGTTTCACCTACATTATCACATGTTAGCATTCCATACATACATATAGATATAACAATTGCATCACATCCTACACACAATACCTGTTAGCACAATTTACATTTGCATTATCATATTCATCTGCATTACATACATTCACATTTGCATCATGCATACACATATAAAACATAAAAGAACAAAAAAAATTATATTGCATTGCATCATATACATATTTGCATCCATATCATAAGCATCACATAAGAACATCTCATCACATAGGTATACATGCATATAGCTGCCACAAAGATGAATCATCTCATATATATAAAGTGTCATGATACAATGATGTCAAAATCATATGGCTACAATCACCCGTAGGTGTCTATATCATCATACAAAAATGGTACAAAACTAATACAAAGGAACCCACTGATCACTCCTACCAGCACCACTGCTAGCGCCAATCCTGTTTGTGTCATCATGTCCCATGCCACGTGTCTAGCCCTCATCTCCAGTCCTGGATCCTGAAACTCTCCTCTCAGTGTATCCCTATCTTTGTCTCGATCGTAGGGTATCAACTCCCCATTGATCGGTATCAGCAGAATCCTGTACACATCCTCTAAGGTGACTATCATCTCACCCATCGACAAATGAAAACTACAAGTCTCTAAGTGCCATCTCTTAGCCAGCGCAGTCAGCAAACCCATGTTCGCCCGAAACTCAGGCACATACAGAATAAATTGCAAACCCATAACCTCAATCACGGCTCTGTCCTCAAATGTCAGCTCTGGTCGTAACCTTTGAGTTGAAGGGAACCTCTCCCGTGACTCCAGCATAGGTAGATCCTCCTGTAGTCAAGCAAAGCAATCATGTCAGTCAAAGTGACACTCACTGTTCATCACAAAGTGTTGCTTCTATCCTAGTGACACTCACTATTCATCACAAAGTGTTGCTTCTATCCTAGTGGTACTTCTTGTTCATCACAAAGTACTACGTGTTTTGCACTCCCCGTTCATCATAAAGTGTTGCTCATATTAGTACTCCCTGTTCATCACAAAGTACTATGTGTTTTTGCACTCCCTATTCATCACAAAGTGCTACTCACATTTGCACTCACTATTCATCACAAAGTGCTGCTCATATTTTAGTACTCCCTGTTCATCACAAAGTACTATATCTTGGCACTCATTGTTCATCACAAAGTGCCTTGATCTATCCTATCCTAGGGCCTCTTCTTGAGTGAATCCTCTTGAGAAGTTTCCTAATTGGCAACGTATGTTCTATCACAGAATTGTCAATCCTAGCCCTATTTGTTATCCTAGTTTTCCCTAGAGGACCTGCTTGAGTGTATCCTCTCAGCAGCTTATCCAATTGACAGCGTATGTTCATCACAGAACTGCCGATTTGACCTAGAAGACACAAATTCACATTTTTGGACACAAACGTGCTTTCATGACATGAACGCTCTTTTAGCCGGCATAAATGCGCCTGGCACCAATGCAGACGGGCCTACATGTTTTTGACATTTTTTGGACCCTATTCTAAGCACATTTATTACTCTACTTGACATGCATTTATGACAACAATAAATGCAACAAAGTACAAGGAGGTTTTGTGGTACTTACTGGCTCTCCTGCCTCTGTTGGCCTCTGAAATCAGTGAATGCAATCGAATCTGTGAGCCATTGCCATTGTTGTTGACTGCTGCTGCTCTATCTCGCTCTGCACTCTAATCTCTTGGATGTGTGGATGACAATGAGGATGTTTTCCCCTCGTGGTCTATCTTATAGACTACCCTAGCCCTAGCCCTAGCCCTCATCTCCCAATTCAGTCTTCATTATTCTGTGACTCTATCACTTTATCCTATCTAGTTAGTCCATTCTAGCCTCTCTTTCTTGTCGAGAGATTGTTTGCAATATTTTCAGACATTTTCATCCAATCTTTCAAGGGGGCATATCATTCCCATCTTGGGGCAACTCTGTATCAGTTCATATTATCTTCTTTGAAACAACGCGACAAGCCACATTGTCTCAAAGAGGGGCAAAATGTAGACACCCAAAATTGTCCAGTCTAATTAAATAAATATTTTATTTAATTAATTAATTCATTTATCCTCTTATAGCCTTATTTCTCATTTAAATAAATACATTTATTTATTTAAATTATCCTTTTCCTAAATTAAATAAATATCTTATTTATTTAATTATCCCACTTCTTCTATCAATTAAATGAATCTTTATTTATTTAATTATTTCATTAACCTTTTCTACCCATGACACATGCCATTCATCTCTTAATTCATACACTACCTACCCCTTTCATTATTTTATTATTTCTTTTACCTACCCTCTAATCATAGCCGACCTCCTTTTACACCTCTCAATCTTATCCCTCCATTTCATATAGTGTCTTCTATATAAGGAGATGCTTCCTTCATTATCAACCCTAATCAATCATCCTAATGACCTAACTACTTGATCAATTGACTACTTGGCATATGTGATCCTACTTGCAACCACATTCCGTTCTTTGTTGAGCTCTTGTGCACATAAAATCTGAGAGCAAATACATCAAACAAGATCAATGGAGATAGGAAGAATGGAGATCCAAACCCTATTGGACATGTGATGGTATAATCTTTGTGATTTCGTTTGATTTGCATTGTCTTAGGTAATCTTCATATGTTATGGTGGATCTTTGTTGTTGTTAGGCTAGGGTTTTGTGGTTGAATTCATTTAGCCTTTCAATATCGTTATTATTGTTTTATCCATTTTCACCATATACACTAGTAATCCACTTTTTTGTAGGTTGCCTAAAGAAATCAGACCAAAAATTGTGTTTTTCTTAATCATTTATCCTTGGAACCTAGATTTTAATTAGGGGTAAAAGAACTCTTGGTTTTTGTGTTTGAGGAAAGTGTAGAGGTAGGAGAGTATGCTCTTGTCTACATAGACAATCAGAAATCCCAACCCTCGAACCTTTTCTTGTTTGATTGCATGTTTATGCTTAGTGGGCCTACCTTCCCAACTTTCTCTTTGAGAAGGTAAGAGGGGAACGACCCAAGTGAGTACACTCGGACCTCAGATTCCCAACTCACTATAATAAATAGGCCATTGACTACGAAAGGGTCAATGGTTGGGGATATATGAGAGTTCACTATCACATTGGGTGCTTAGTAGGATCCTAGAGATCTCAACCATGCTTGCATGACTGCTAAGTTCTTGGTGATTCATTGGGCTATAGGCCTCAATTGCGCTTGCGCAACTGTGAAGAGTAGCTCCTAATAGGAAGACTTACTAAACACCTTGCTCATAGTGGCCAAAAAACCCTCTAGTCATTGGTGCAGGAGGTCGGACCTATGAAGCCACCCATATTTTACGGCCCTTAGTAGAGACACAAAGTTCGTCATGAGGATTTTTCATGGGAATTGATGGTTGGCTGCCCTAGAGAAGTGAGTTTCGTGGAGGGGAGCCAGTGGAGTCAAGCATCTAAGTGTCCACTCTGGGTAAGCGTAGCTAGGAAACCAATTAGGATCCATTGACTATTGTCTTTTCTCGCCATAGGATATGTTGCGAAGGAGCATTATCTAACTTCTTTTGACCATTGTGTTTTCTTTACTTGACATCTCTTGCCAAGTCCATCCCCCACAACAAATCAATCATCCCTCTTTCCAAATTCCATCTTGTCATCATCAAATCTTTAATCCATTTCTATCTATCCAAGAAATTCTCCAATCCCCAATCCACTTTCATCCATTCAAACAATCATCCTTCCTCAACTAATATTCATTCTTCCTCTAGTCCAATCAAATCTCCAAAATTCCAAACAATCAAATCCATCCATCTTCCTAATCTAGTTATCCAATCCAATCCAATCAAATCAAGTCAGGTCAAATCCAACCTAATCCAATCCAGTCCAATCCAATCTAATCCAATCCAATCCAATACAATTCAATCCAATCTAATCCAATTCAATCCAATCCATTCAATCAATCAACCAATCCAATCAAATCAAGTCCTAATCCAAGGACCAATCCAATCAAGTCCTAATCCAAGGACCAATCCAATAAAGCCAAGTCCTAATCCAAGAACCAATCCAATAAAATCAATTCCAATCCAAATCAAATCCAATCCAAATCTAATCAAATATAATCCATCATCATTCTAAGCCAAGTCCTAATCCTCATCTTCATTTAATTAACATCATGTTCATAATATTTCCCCTCTAAAACATATTTCATTCAATTCCAATCTAATCCTTCACTCTCAACATGACTACCCATAATTTCAAAGCTTGGTATGAGAAGATGCTCATGGAAATTCATGAACCTTCCTACCAAGTTAATCCCATAATCCCCCACTTGCCTATCATACCTTCATCCATCCCATCTCAACACATTACACCCGATCCCAATCTATACTATATCTCTTATCCATCCTCTACCTTTGGCAAGGGAAATCCATCTTATTCCCCATCCATATCTCCATATTATCCCTCATCCACATATTCCTCTAATCCAATATGTATACCTCCATCCCCTCCCCCCCCCACCATCTACATCTCAATCCCCATCCTTCTAAAATCCATTCATTACCTCTACTCCCCATTAAAATCCTTTAATCCATATTCCTCCAATCATTAATCCCAATTCCCCAATCCATTATCCTAATCATCCATCCAATTCCAATCCCAATCCTAATCCTCCTTCCAATCCCAATCCTCCATCTAATCCTAATCCTCCAAAATCCATATTGTCCACGTCCTCCAAATCCATCATCCATAATCTTATCCAAGACATGCTAGCAAAGGAGACAAAATCCTCACCTCAAATAAAAGTGGCCAAGTCTCCTCAAGTCCTCCATCCACCCCAATCACCTCCACCTCAAAACAAATCCCAATCCCCCACACTTCATGATACCCCCATTTCCTCATCTACTCACATCAAAGCTTCCATACCTTCCTCCATCACACAATCTACACAACTCCAAACATGCCAAAAGCTTGTTCCAAAGCATGCTAGCATAGAAACCTCTCCATCTAATTATGCATCTCCCTCCACTCCATCTAATTATCCCATCCCCTCCACTTCCTCTCATGACCATATGATTCCTCTATCATCTCATGATCCTCTTCCATCTCATGATCCAATCACCCCTCCCACTTCACGTCATGGTAACCTCCCTAGTCAAGATCAAAGTATCCCTTCATCTCCTAGTCATGATCCTAATCCATCTAACAATCCAAATCTTCCTTCCACATCTCATCCCCCTCAAAATGGACTCACATCTTGTTTCTGAAATAATAAGGGTCCTCAAGATAATGATCAAGATGTTGGTACATCCTCTATTCCTCCTAAATCCAAATTTCCCTCATACAAATCAAAATCCTATTATCCCTCATCTTCCGCATCCATTTTCGGACCCTATGTTCCAAAGTTAAACCCTTCATTCCTTCCATCCATTTTGGGCCCCTATATTCCGATGCTCAATCCTCCATCTCTTCCATCCATATTGGGTCCTTGCATCCCTCCATCCACCACTCCATCACCTCAAATAGTCCCTAAGAAAGATCAACAAAGGCACACATCCTTGGATACCTCCCAACACTCTCTTTCCACCATCCCATCCATAAAATCCACAAATCCTTCATCCTCATGCACCCATCCTATTACTATTAGAAGCAATTTAGATGCCCAATCTAAAAAGAATAAAGCTCAAAATCCACAAAAATCAAAGGATCAACATGTCCTCTCAAAATGACATGCTCAAAATAAAAATGTGATCCAAAAGAAAGAAAAATAAAAAAGGCCACAAAGGCCCCAAAAGAAAAAATCAAAAACTATGTGGATTCCCAAAGAAGCAATGCATCTCAAAGAAAAATCAAAATCGGTATCCAAACTTGCTAATCCAAAAGATCCATCCATTCATAAGTCCTCCTATCCTCCATCTTAAAAATCCATTTTGGCTCCTTATGTCCCAAAATCCACCATCCCAACTCCTTCTATCTTGGGTCCTCATTTCCCAAAATCCACACTCTATCCCCCATCTAATTCAAAACACTCTCCCCCACTACTCCACCACCCTTCAAGGTGTGTTCCAATGTTAATCTTCCACAAATTCTTCAAAACCCCATCCATTATCCACCATCCACTCTTCACAATCCCATTCCATTAGTCCAATCCTTTCTAAATCCTTATCTTCCATCCCCTATCCATTTTTTCTCCCCAATTCTTGTTACCAACATCTATGAGCATACCTCTAGTTCAAAGAAATACTAAGGGATACCATCTATGGAGTTAGATGCTTGAGTCCTCCCTTCCTCCTCCACACATCCACTATCTTCCATATCCACTCATCCTCATCCTTATCCATCCAAACTATTCCAAAAATTCAAAAAAATAAGAAAAAAAAAAAAAAAGTAAAGAAAAATCATTTCATCCAATGGTGAAAACCACTTCTTTTGGCACCTTGGGTAAGTATCATGATGAAAACTTGGCAAACAAGCATCATGTGTAATCCCCTCATCCCCTTTCACTCTACACTTTGGGGCAAACTTCATCCACACAATCCTCCCATCCATCTACATCATATCTAAGTCTATTCTCCTTTCATATCTTTGATCTTGACTATCCTATCCATATCCTCCATCTCATATCCCTCATCATATCAAAATAAATCCTCCATTCCTATCTTTCATCTTGATCATATAAGAGGCAAAACAATGTATATGCATGCATTCTTTAGAGCATTTAATCCTTAATCCTCTACCATCCATATCCATTACATATTATCCTTCAAACTCATACATCTTTACCCACCATCTTTTCATCCTTAATTCCACTACCTCTATTATGGGGCATTGCACTCCTTTGCAGCATAGTCCTTGGGTCTCCATCACCCTACCCTCCATCATTTATTCCTCCATTTCTTATCCATATCCATCCACTTATTCCCTCCATCTCCTATCCAAACAAATCCCTCATCCATCTATCCTATTACCAATCATTGGTTCTCCCTTGTCATTGGTTCCACTCAATCAAATCCTATCCACCAATCCACCCCATCCAATCCAATTTATAATCCAATCCTATCTTATCCAATCATATTCTCCATCTCTTCCAATTCAATCAATAATCCCATCCCCAATCCAATCCTACTCAATCATCCAAGAACCCATCCATACTTGGCTAATCAAATCCAAGCAACAATCCTCTCATCTGCAGATCTTGCACATCCAACTTGTCTTTTGTCATCCATCAATCAATCCATCACCCTGACCATCGAGATGCATCATTCCCTAGTTTGGTAGTTTATCCAAATCCATGTCCTACTCTTGGCAAGAGATGTTAGTTGGTCATGTGTATGTTGTTTGTGTGCTTGAGCTTTTCTCTTTGTTTTCATCTTGTGTCCCAGGACTATACTTGTTTAGGACTACCTTGATCATCCTATATCTTGGTATGTCTCGGCTTGCATATAATGGGGCATAGTTTTCATGACATGGTGTGTTTGAAGGTCTTCCTTGTATGAACCGACAACCCTAAATTAGTGTTTTTCAACACTTGCATGATTGTGTACAAGGCATTCATGTTTGACTGAGCGTCATTCCACGCCTCGGATTTTCATATCATCCTGATTCTTATAATTAGTGGTGTAGACTATCCATGGCATTATCAAATCTAGGTTTTCTCTCTATAATTTCTCAACAAAAAATCCAATCTATTTGTCATTTCTTCATCTCATTTCATTCACAATGATCCAACTCATCCTACTTCCCTCTTTCATTTCATCAGTTATTCTTCTAATTCCTTTTCAAGAGCACACCCACGTTCTTCAAACCCACATGTCCTCTCGAGGGGGCATACCACTACTTCCTCATCATCCTTCCTCCTCATCATTCTTCCTCATCTCATAACTAGGTCATCATGCTAATAGTCCTTATCCTTTTCTTCATCTCATGACAGGGGCATCATGCTACTAGTCCTTATCCTTTTCTTCCACTATGTTTTATTCTTCTTTGATATAACATCATTTCACAATGCTATATCAAAGAGGGACAAAATGTAGACACCTAAAATTAATATTTAATTAATTTAAGCCTGTCAACATAATTAATTAGTTTAATTATGTTATCCCACTTAGCCTAATATTGATTTCATTATGTTTTGATCATTTGACCTTTCTTCCCAATTTCCCCTCTTCAATACTAATATTGACAATGTTTACTATGTTGAAGGTTTGAAGCATAATATTTTGAGTGTAGGTTAGATGGTGGATAGAGGATTTCATTTACAATTCAAAGATGGAAAGTGTAAGATTATTAATAGACCTAGATTGGAAATTGCATTTGGAACTCATACCAAAGGAAACATCTTTCATTTGAACTCCGATGAGAAGGCTTGCTTGATTTCTCATATTGATGAAAGTTGGCTATGACATAAGATGATGTGTCATGTGAATTTTGATTGCATAGTGAATATAAGTTCAACACAGATTGTCAGAGATTGGCCCAAGATTATCAAGCCTCATAATTTGGTATGTAGAGAATGTCAAATGGGTAAGAAAGTTAGAACTTCTTTTAGAAGCATACATGATAGATCTAATGAAATTCTTGATCTTATTCATATTGATCTATGTGGATCAACAAGGACTAAAAGCTTTCAAGGTGATAGAATCTTTATGCTTCTTATTGATGATTATTCTAGAATGATGTGGGTTAAATTTTTGAAGATAAATTAGAAGCTCTTGAGAAATTCAAAACTTTCAAAGCTATGGTTGAGATAGAAAAAATATTGAAGATAAAATGTTTAAGATCAGATCAAGGTGGTGAATTTACATCTGGTGAGTTCAACAAGTTCTTTGAGAAGCATGGAATCAAAAGACAATTTTCAGCACCTAGAACTCCACAATAGAATGGAATAGTGGAAAGGAAGAACATAACTATCTTAGATTCTGCAAGGTCAATGATGATGGAAGCCAAATTGCCTAATATATATCTATTAGAAAGAAGCTGTCAATACTGTAGTATACACTTTCAACAGAGTACACATAAAAGGTGATACCGGTAAGAATCCTTATAAATTATGGTTCTGTCATACTCCTAGTGTCAGATATTTAAAAAAATTTGGAAGTAAATACTATATTAGAAGAGATGATTCATTAGGGAAATCTGACAGTAGATGTGATGAAGGAATATTTTAGGGTTAATCTACTAAGAGTAAAACACATAGATGTTATAACAAAAGATTGAATAGGATAATGGAAAGAATAAATGTCAAAGTGGATGAGTAAGGTAATAATTAGATCAGATCATATGACTATGGACCAAAAGATGAAATTGTCAGATCAGAACAGATAGTGCAAGAATAAGTTCAAAGTATTGATCCAGTTGCTTTGGTAACATCAAAAAATTCCACAGTAACTGTTGATAAGAAGAAAGATTCAGAAAGTCAAGATAATCCTAAGACTCCTTGGTATGTAAAGTTGAATCATTCTGAAGATCAAATCATTGGAGATAAGAGGAAAGGTATGATGACAAGAAGAAGGTTAGCTGCTAAAGAGGTATGTTTAATTTCTCAAATTGAACTGGAATCATTTATTGAAGCAAGTAAAGATGAAAGTTGGATGAGAGCTATGGAAGAAGAATTGAATCAGATAGAAAAGAATAAAACATGGGAATTGGTTCCTAGGCCTAAAGGTAAAAATATTATTGGAACTAAATGGGTTTTTAGAAATAAATTAAATGAGGAAGGTTAGGTTGTAAGAAACAAGGTTAGATTGGTTTGCAAAGGATATTCATAGGAAAAAGGAGTTGATTATGATGAAACTTATGCTCTGGTTGCTAGGATTGAAGTGGTAAGACTATTTCTTGCCTATGCTACACACAAGAACTATAAGGTATATCAGATGGATGCTAAATGTGCATTTCTGAATGGAGATCTTGAAGAAGAAGTCTACATTGAGAAACTTGATGGATTTTCATTACCAGAGGATAAGGACATGGTTTGCAGATTGAAGAAAGCTTTATATGGATTGAAACAAGCCCCTAGAGCATGGTATGCTAGATTAGAGAAATATCTTTCAAAGATTGGTTTTAGCAAAGGTAATCCTGATAGTAACTTATATTATAAGATTAAGCATGATGACATATTGATCATTGAAGTTTTTGTTGATGATATCATTTTTGGAGGAGAAGAAAATCTATGCATGAAATTTGTTGATGATATGAAGAATGAATTTGAAATGTCTATGATTGGAGAGATGCAATTTTTCTTAGGTTTGCAGATTACTTAGACTGATAAAGGTGTTTTTATTTGTCAAACTAAGTATGTGAAGAAATTGCTTAAGAAATTTGGTCTTGAAAACTCAAATCCCGTTGGTACTCCTATTATAATTGGTTGCAAATTGTCTAAGGAAGATGAATCTCCTAGAGTGAACACATCTAGATACAAATCAATGATTGGTGGATTGTTGTACTTAACTGAGACCAGACCAGATATAATGAATGATGTCTGAAATGCTTCTAGATTTCAGTCCAATTCGAGAGGAAGTCATGATATTGTTGTTAAAAGAATATTCGGATATTTGGCAAGAACAACAAAAGATGGGTTATGGTAGCCAAAGGATGATGATTTCAGATTATGTGCCTATACAGACTCAGATTGGGCAGGAGATATTGATGACATAAAGAGCACTATAGGTGGTGCATTTTTTCTTGGGAAGAAGTTTGTTTCATGGCTTAGAAAGAAACAATCATGCACTTCATTATCTACTGTTGAAGCTAAATATGTAGCTGCTACAACAAATTGCACTCAGATCTTATGGATGAAGCAAATGTTCAAGGATATAAGCATAAGTTATGATGAGCCTATTGTTATTCACTATGAGAATATTGTTTCTATTGATATGTCAAAGAATCTAGTATTTCATTCCAAATCAAAACACATTTCTATAAGGTGTAATTTCTTGAAGGAAAAGGTTGAAGCAAAGGAAGTCATACTAGTTTATGTGCCTACTAAGGAACAAATTACAGATATTGTAACAAAACCATTGCCTAAAGATACTTTTAAATATTTGAGAGATCATTTGGGGGTCACCACCCCTCCAGCAGAGACTTAGAGATGTAGGGATGCATCAATCCAGTGAGCTTATTAGAAACATCTTCCGATCTGGGTTGATGGGATGATGCTTCTACTCAAAGGGAGTAGCCAGTTATTTAGATTGGCATCATCCCTTTGTCATTGATGTTAAAGGGGTAGATAGTGTTCATGTGAAAAAAAAATGATCTTAGGGGGGGAGATATTTTGTTTTTTCTTGATTGTTTGGGGAGATTGTTGGCAATATTGATCGTGTGTTGTCATTGATGTCAACACTATGCTCTGGTTGGTTACTGCTATCCTGGTTGTACCTGGTTATCAGAGATTATGATCTCGTATGATCCGATTGTTGGTTTCCATTTTGGATGGTTATATGCTTGTCATATTCAGTTGGTTCATGACTTGGTGCTTCAGAAGCTATCACTTATGTTCTGGATTATCAGTCAATATTCTTGGTCCTGATTGGCTTTACCAGTTGGTGATATTCGTTGATTTGGTTAAGTGATTTTGGGTCGGCTTACTGAAATGGTTCCTAATGTGATGAAGGTGTTCTTTATTGTGTCCTAATTGTTTGGTGGATTCACATTGGTTGGCGTGATGATTTGTCGATCCTATTTGGATCCGGTTGGTTATTTTGTGTTATTACATTGAGGGTTTCTACTAGTTGGTGAAATGTGTTGATATTGGTCTTAGCAGAATTTCCGATAGATATAATTGATTGGAAATTTGTATTAGGTCCATGCTATGTAATATAAATCATAATATTCATCCAGTGGTATCGTGTGATGTAGTTTTTTTAATTATGGTTTATGGGTTTAGGTTTTAGCCGATCTTGTTATCAAGGTTGATGATCTGTATTTATAGGTGATATATTCATGTAATTTGTTTAGGAAGGTAGGGTATGTATGGTTATGTGTTCATTATCAGAGAGAGGTAATTGTGTGAACAAAGATATATCATTCAACAAAGGGTGTGAAGGCTTTAGAGTTGCAGGGAAGACATCTGTGCTTAACCAGAAGTGTATCAAGCATTAGGAGATGCTATCTTCATAGTTAATTTTCTCTAGATTGTAGTCTAATGTTTATGTAAGTTAGTGAGACTTATTTGTGTTATGAGCAGTGAGCTCTAGGAGCTTGGCTTGATTGCAAGTGCAATCCCCATTGTAATTATTTCACATACTGCTATAGAAGTATTATCTAACTATGGGTAGGGTTTCCCACCATGATTTTTCTCTTTACCGGGTTTTGGACATAAAAAATATTGGTGTTCTGTGTTCTATGCTTTCATGCTTTATCTTCTATTGTGTTGTTTATATTGTGCTTTGGTAAATGGTTTATAATAAGCATTAATTATTTAACTTGTGGAAAATTGATTCACCCCCTCCTCTCAATTTTCCTCTTGTTCATTATTGATATCAAAGATTCTAACACTTTTGATAGTGAGTATGCAGATTATGTATTACAAGGTGATCTTTTGTTTAAGGGAGCTCAGTTGTGTGTCCCAAAGTGTTCTATGAGGGAAAATTTGATCAAAGAGAAGCATAGTTGCAGTCTTAGAGTACATTTTGGATGTGATAAAAAATTGGATCAGATCAAAAGGTTTTACTATTGGCCTAAGATGCACCTAGATGTGAAGAGTTTTGTGGAAGGTTGTGTTATATGTCAAAGAGAAAGGGGGTCAAGTTCTAATGCAGGGTTGTATCAACCTCTTCCCATAACTAATAGACCATGGGAGCCATCAGTATGGATTTTGTTTTGGGTTTACCCAGGACCACGAGGGGATATGACAATATGTATGTAGTTTTAGACAAGTTTAGTAAGTTGGCTCACTTCAATGCATGCAAAACAAGCAATGATGCCTCCCACATTGCAAGCTTATTCTTTAAGGAGATTGTAAGGATCTGTGGATTGCCATTATCCATTGTGTCTAATAGAAATTCAAAGTTTATTGGACATTTTTGTTGGACATTGTGGAGAAAACTAGAAACCAATATGACTTGTAGTTCTGCCTATCATCGCCAAATGGATGGGCAGACTAAGGTTGGCAATAGGTTATTAGGAAACCTACTAAGATGTCTAACTAAGGAGCACAATTAGTCATGGGATCTAATCCTACCACAGACAAAGTATGCATACAATGATTCAATCAACCAGAGCATAGGGAAGAGTCCATTTGAAGTTGTCTATGGAGTGCATCTTAGAGGTATCTATGAAGTGAGAGATTTGAATAGAATGGATAGGAGAAGTGCCCAAGGTGAAGAGTCTATGGTAGCCATGTATGACATCCATAAGCAGATCAGGGAGACACTTGAGAAGAATGTAGACAAATATAAGAGGAAGGTAGCCTTGAAGAGGAAAGATGTACAATTCAAGGTGGGTGATCTAGTATTGGAATATTTGAGGAAGGAGAGATTGCCAAAGGGCAAGTATAGAAAGTTGATGATGAAGAAGATAGGGCCATGTAAAGTGGTTCACACGTATAGAAACAATGTAAGCATGAGATTGAAATCCCATCGAGGGTTGTTATCTCACCCATATTCAATGTAGAAAATATTGGAAAAATGGTGTCTCAACCTTACTGTAAAGTGGAAAATCATGATTGAACCCTAAGTGTTCCCCCCCACCACTCAAAGGAGAGAGAAAAGAGGTCACTAGGGTTGACGGTTTTCACTTAGGGGAGACTTTACATTCAAAAGAGGGGTTGAAACCCACAAGATCCAATCCCACACAATGCAAGATTGGATTCTAAATGAGTTTCAAGGGTTGTGATAGCAAGGCTACCCTCTTTTGTAAAGAATGAAGATAGAAGGATTAAGCTAGGAATGCATGAAAAGTGAGAAAGATTCACTTATAAACAGAGATAGGAATATGGGATGAAGCTGCAGACCTGGAATTAGCAGTAAAATGTTGAGATGATGCTATCCTGCAAATTTGAGCGAAAGTTGATGGGACGATGGCGCCTGGTGTGCACACAGTCCTCCGAAAAATCCACGAAACGAAGGGGGATCTGTTCGTCTCTACAAAAGGATTCCAGATCTTCAATTACAACCGCGTACCTGCAACCTACACACATAAAAGAGAGGACGATTGGGGGGTTAAGGATTAGGGGTTTGCCCTTAGGTCAAACCCCAGTTTTGGAATTAACTAAGAAGTGAGAAATGCTGTAAATGTAAATGATTGTAATGTAATAAAGTACCAATACCTTGTTGTAAGAATGTTTGTATTCTTACATGCAAAGGTGTAATTGTTGTTGTATGTTGTATGTTGTATGTGATCTCCTCTTCAATGGTTGAATCCTTGTCTTGAATGCAACACTTAGCCTTGAATGGAGACTTAGAATGCTCAATTGCTTGAAGGAATGCTTGAATGCTTGAATGCTTGAATGTTTGAATATTTGCCTAGCGCTTCCGCCTCTTGTACACATATGTCCTTCATTTTTTCCATCTACCCTTTCTGAGAGGGGAAATGTAGTTTATATACTTGCCAATTAGGGTTGAAAGACTGATTTTTCTGACCTTGGGCCGACCAAGAAACATTATTTTCCAATTTGCAAACTTAAAGACCCGAAGCCCCATAAGAGACCGGGCCCAAAATAGGGCCAGGGACCAGGGCGTTGGGCGCCATGGTCCTGGGGGACCAGGGCACTGGGTGCCCTAGTCCTGAAGGACCAGGGTGCTGGGCGCCATGGTCCCATCTCTAGGGATAGTAGGGTGCGACGAGGATCAGGCCAGGGTGTTGAAAAATGCAGTTTTTGATGTCATAAACAAGTTTTGGGGTCTCCATTCAGGTTCAGTGTTGCGTCGCCATCATGAAGACCCAAATGCAATTGAAATTGCAAGTGTCACAATTTTAGAATGCTACATTTAGCCCCCACTTTAGTGGGAGTATAAGCGTACGCCCATACTTCTGGTAAAGTACAAGGAAACAACATTGAAAGACTTTCACCATGTCAAGGAGGCAAGATACACCAAGCCCCCAGTGGACTAAGGATCTTATGAATTCGATTGACAAAGTAAAAGGGAAGATCACGAGGGAGAACCATGACTATCAGTAGTAAGGTTCCCTCACTATGAGTCATGCAAAAAAAATACCAAAAATTTTCAAGGCAAAGCTAAGTTCACCAAGAAATTTTCAAGTATCCTGAAGGGATAGATGGGGTGTATGCCCCCCTACGTTAAAGTGATCGCACATGCCTCAACGGGGGTGATTGCTTAAAGGTAGTGATACACATAAGAAATGAGAAGGGAAAGGAGCACGTTATCACAAAGATTTAGCCCCCAAGTGTGAGATAAACCCAAGGATAATAGACACAAAACATGAAGCACGAGGTGACTTCGCTTTCCTCAGGGTCAGTATGCTATATGATAATTCATGTATATCATATGTATGTATGCATAATTGTTCTTCATTCCCCAATCAAGGAAGGTCACCTAGAAGAAGGGAACACATGTGTCTTTTGAGTCAACATGAGAGAGACCAAAAGAGATCTCAATGCTTTGCATCGTCCTCAAGTAGACAACACTAAGGACAACAAATAGACGAATGAGAATAACACATAGAAGAAGTAACAAAAGAGAGGAGGAGAGAATTTGCTATGCTAATGAAACTAGTCTAGCACGTCATCTACCCCCCGATCTTGCTGATCAATATTTTGGGAAAGCAGGGAACACGCTAGAGGAGGAACATCCAACACAGTAGATGGAGCTATCACAAGATCCAAACAAGGGCTATGTTCATGTTCCAAGCCACGTTGTTCTTGTCTAGGAGCTAGGATAAGTGCTTTAGAAAATTCATTAGATAAATGGTTATCAATATCAACATATTCATATTCACTATCAGAAGCAAGAGAAGTAACATTTTCATCATGAATAACATTTTCATCTATATCATCATCAAGATTTATAAAAATAGGATCTTTAACTCGCACAGGATCAAGACCATCATGCATCTTATGTTTAGGAGATTTTGGAGAAAATGGAATAATGCTAGTTGAAGGTGTTTTTGGGGATTGCAAAGTTTGAGAAGCAACTGCTTGAGCTCTAAGATGACGCTTTCATCGACGTTCATGCGCAGAACGATTTTGTCTAGTCTTAGTAAAAAGTGGAGAAGATTGAGGAGGAGGAATTTTCTCATCCTTATCACTTGGGTGTTTGGGTTGTGGTCTCTTAGGCTGGATAATAGGAGAAGAGGAAGGTCTCTTCTCTCCATAAGAGGAAGGAGGAGGAACTATGTTGAAATGTGGCAACTGATCAGCAAAGTACTGTACACTCAGCATGTATCCTCATCAGGGTCCGGGGCCGGGGTGGGCCACGGGCAAGGGTTCGGGGGTGGTAGCCCTCGAGAAAAGCGAGGGTTCGGGGGTGGCAGCCCCCGAGAAATTTTTTTTTTGTCGTTTTTTGATGAAAACCGACATTGTAATAAAACCCTAAAAAAGGCCGACTTTGTTTGTTGCCCTAAAAATGCATGTTATAAGCGGCTGGGATGCTTAAGGCATTGTAAGGTTGATGTACTATTTTTTGCTGGATAATAAGAAAGATTGGACGGCTGTGTATGGTGGACGTAACCCATTCTGGGTGAACCACGTTAAATCTCTGTGTTATCTGTGTCCTGTTTTATTTCTTTATCTTTTGTATTTAAATCTGCATATAATTGTTAGTTCATTTTTGCTTCGGATCTGCTTGAAACCCTAACAAACTGCTCCGTATAAAGGAGGAATATTTGGTTTAGGAAGGAGACCAAGTCCATCATGACAAGGAGGTATAGGTCTACTTTTAGAAAGTTTATTAGACATAGACATAGTCACATCCATAGGAATGGGTTGGGAATCTTCTTGAGGAAAGACATTAGTTTTATCTTTCAAAGGAAGAACTTCCTTTTAAAGAACGATAGGAATATCAAGTTTGGGTGTTCTAGGTTCACTTAGAGATAGGATCATATCTATTTTCCACTTTTGATAAGATTTGAAAAGATGATCACTTCGCAGAGGAAGAGATTGGAATTGTTTAGGCCAAAAATAATCAATAGGAATGCTAGAAGTTCTTTCAGCTGGTTTAAAGAGACTATGATTGACAGTAACAACTTCACCATTATGGGGAAATTTCAAACATTTATGAATAGGAGAAGCAATAGCTTTCATGGAAGATAGCCAAGGATAGCCTAGCTTCACACGAAATTGTTTGGATGAAGGAATAATAGCAAAGTTCACATCAAGGGATTTGTTATGGACTTCAATAGGTAATGTAATAGAACCAATTGCAGGAGAAGAAAATGCATCAAATAATTTCACAACCACATCTGTTTTGTCATAGATCACTTGATTCAATTGCAAAGTAAAAAGAAATTCTTCAGTAATAACATTAACCATGCACGAAGGATCAATAAGCACTCCACGACAAGCTATATTCTTGACTTTTGCAACTATATATAAAGGACCATCAAGTGCCCTGATAGTTTCACTAGAATCAAATGTGATGGAAGGTTCTTTAGGGTTTTCTTGCTACTCTACAAAGTTAATCACATTCGGAGTCATAGACACAAGACCATCAGATGAGAAAGAGGAATCATTAGTCTCAATCACATTAGAGGTATGAGAAGGTAATGGATCAGTAAAAATCTTAAGATTTTGGTTAGGAGGAGCTACAGATGTGTTGCCTTTATCATTCATACCAGAAACAGAGATAGTATTATTATCAATCAAATCTTGAATTTTACCCTTTAAAGCAAAGCATTTTTCAGTATCATGCCTAGGTTGACGATGAAATTGACAAAAAGATTTGTTATCAAAATAGGGTGAATTAATCTTTGCAGGATCTATTTGCTTTATAGGAGGGAGAGTAAGCACATTTTGTTCCAATAACTTATTCATAATACTATGCAATGATTCATTCAAAGGAGTAAACTTTCTTTCTTTCTTGAAAAACTTAGAAATAGGAGGCACACCTGATGCTGCATTCACATTGTTGTTGATGATGTTTTCATTGAAATTAACAGACTCTCTGTTTGGTTTAAACTTCCCAAATGGTTGTTGACTACTATCACCCTTATCACTCAGAGCCATAGGATTTGCTTGTTCCATTTGACTCACAGTCAGTTGATAATTGTGAAGAGTTGCACACAACTGTTGGAAAGAAGTAAACTCAGAAAACATAAGTTTGTCTCGAATATCTTTTTGTAAATTAGAAATAAAGATTCTTTGAATATCATTGTCAGGTACTAGAAAAGAGATTTGAGCATACAAATGCTTATATCTACCAATGAAATCAGTCACTTTTTCTTTAACACCTTGCTTACAATGCATTAAATCAATCAAAGTAACTTTAGGACTTATATTGTTTTGAAATTGTTGAATAAAAGCATTTGCAAGTTGTTAGAAAGAAGTAATAGAATAAGAAGGCAACGAGCAATACCATTGTAGGGCTTTATCTCTTAATGTCCTAGTAAACAATTTTGCAAGCAACCTTTGGTCATAAGCAAAATTGGTACATATTGTTTGAAAAGTCTTAACATGTGTTAGAGGATCACCTTTACCATTATAAAGCTCCAAATGTGGGATTTCAACATGCTTAGGTGGGATAGCTCGAACAATGTCAAGAGAAAGTGGGCTCGCAACATCAAATGTGGGCACACTAAACTTAGATTGATTCATAGAGGCAATTTGTTGCTGTAAAGAAGAGACAGTTTGTGCAAGATTATTAATGGTCGCTTCAGTTGAAGAGTTCATATTAGACGTGTTAGATTGTGATGGAGGTATTATGTTATTGAAAGAAGGTATTGACTGAGAGTAAGGTGGCGGGACACTATGATAGTTAGTCATAGGAGAGGATTGGAAAAGAGGAGCACCACAAGGAGGAATGGAATGGTTAAATGAATTGCCCCCTTGCGTCATGTTCATTTGTGGAGATGTAATAGGAACACTTATTGAAGGAATGAATGAAGAAGTTGGATTGAATGAAGGAAGAGGGTTAATTGAAGAGGAAGGATTGCCCCCATGACTGGTGATCATAGGTGGAATGTCTTGTATAGAAGTAGCCATTATGTTTGATGTAAAGGTAGGTATGCTAGCAATAGAGGTTGTTAAAGGAACAGAATGATTGACTTGAGTGGGAGGTTGTGTATAACCTAAAGTTTCGGCACAACTCTTCATAGGCATCACATTCGAATCCACAATGTGTGCAATACCACGCAAAATATCAATTCCATTCTTATCACTTTGAACCATACATTTTAGACCTTCAATTAATGAAAGAGCTTGACTATCAGGATACTCTTGAGACATCCATTGCTAAAAATCATCAAATTGGTTATCCAATTTCGAAAGTTGTTCTACAGAAACCTCATGGAGAGCTTCTTCATCATTAGGAGGATTAGAGGAATTACCCATGTCCTCGTTAAAAAGGCCATTCAAATTAGGTTCCATCTCCTCAGTAATTAAACCTTGGAAAGACTTAATTCTGAGGCTTCGTCTAATGGGAATAGTGTAAGTAGGGCTTATTGTTGTAAAACTCATGCATTAGGGAGGGAGAGAAGATTTTGAATTTAGAGGTAGCAAATTTCAATAAAATTAGCCAATCTCCTAGATTTAAGCTGTTAAATGCAATCACGACAATCTCCCGAAATTTCAGAAAAAATGTGAGGGACCGTGGCGAATGGAGTGCACACGGTCCTCGCAACTTTTTTTGAAATTTTCAAGGATGAAAGTTATGATGATTTTAAAGCTAATCTGAAAAAATTGAGTGATTTTACGATCTGTAGATAGGCCAAATTAAAGTTGCAATCTCAAAATTTAACCCTACCAAGATTGTTGAAAAATGCAAAATTTGAATTTTGAAAAAGAGAGGGAAACTGAAATTTTGAATTTTATGATTTTAGAGGGAATACTAAGAGAAATGCAAGCTTTGAAATTTAAAAGTTGACTCAATTTCACGCAAAATTCAATTTTGAAAGCGGAAATCAAAGTTGGTGTAATTAAACACTTAATTTCAAAAGTCACAAATTGCAAGAATTTGAATAAAGCACTGAAATTTTGAATGAATGCCGACACACTTTTTAGATTTAGGACAATAAGAACACAATTTTGCCACAAAATTTCAATTTCAACAATTTTTGAATGATTAGGAGCCTTAATCCAAGCAATCACTAGACCAACTTTGACTTTAATTTTGAAAGTGTTGTAATTGATAAAATCAGCCAAAATTCTGGATTTTAGTAGAAAAATATAGTAAGATCTAACTCCTGAAATTTTAGAAAAAATGTTAGGGACGATGGCACTCGGGGTGCACACGGTCCTCGCAAATTTTTTCCAAATTTTCAGGGATGAAAGATATTATGATTTTGTTGCGGAATCCAAAGTTATAGTCAATTTGGAGATGTTTTGATCAGTGAGATTATCAGTCAAAGGTTGAACAAAGAGGGTTTTAAAAATTAGGGTTTTGACACTTAACCACTTAATTTTTAGAATTAAAGCACAAAAATGAATTGATAATTTGCAATAGAAGGGTAGATCTGAAACAAGCATTAACAATTAGACATTTCACAAGCTTAATTACTAAAAAGAAAATTTAGGGTTTTTATGCAATTAACCTCTAAAATTTGCAAAAGATCAAACATGGAAATGTAATTAAGGAATCCAATTTTTCAGATCTAACCATGAATAATCAGAATTAGGATGTTCACGTCGGGTTCACCAAAATGTAAAGCGGAAAATCATGATCGAACCCTAAGTGTTCCCCCCACCACTCCAAGGAGAGAGAAAGGAGGTCACTAGGGTTGACGGTTTTCACTTAGGGGAGACTTTACATTCAAAAGAGGGGTTGAAACCCACAAGATCCAATCCCACACAATGCAAGATTGGATTCTAAATGAGTTTCAAGGGTTGTGATAGCAAGGCTACCCTCTTTTGTAAAGAATGAAGATAGAAGGATTAAGCTAGGAATGCATGAAAAGTGAGAAAGATTCACTTATAAACAGAGATAGGAATATGGGATGAAGCTGCAGACCTGGAATTAGCAGTAAAATGTTGAGATGATGCTGTCCTGCAAATTTGAGCGAAAGTTGATGGGACGATGGCGCCTGGTGTGCACACAGTCCTCCGAAAAATCCACGAAACGAAGGGGGATCTGTTCGTCTCTACAAAAGGATTCCAGATCTTCAATTACAACCGCGTACCTGCAACCTACACACATAAAAGAGAGGACGATTGGGGGGTTAAGGATTAGGGGTTTGCCCTTAGGTCAAACCCCAGTTTTGGAATTAACTAAGAAGTGAGAAATGCTGTAAATGTAAATGATTGTAATGTAATAAAGTACCAATACCTTGTTGTAAGAATGTTTGTATTCTTACATGCGAAGGTGTAATTGTTGTTGTATGTTGTATGTTGTATGTGATCTCCTCTTCAATGGTTGAATCCTTGTCTTGAATGCAACACTTAGCCTTGAATGGAGACTTAGAATGCTCAATTGCTTGAAGGAATGCTTGAATGCTTGAATGCTTGAATGTTTGAATATTTGCCTAGCGCTTCTGCCTCTTATACACATATGTCCTTCCTTTTTTCCATCTACCCTTTTTGAGAGGGGAAATGTAGTTTATATACTTGCCAATTAGGGTTGAAAGACTGATTTTTTCGGCCTTGGGCCGACCAAGAAACATTATTTTCCAATTTGCAAACTTAAAGACCCGAAGCCCCATAAGAGACCGGGCCCAAAATAGGGCTAGGGACCAGGGGCGCTGGGCGCCATGGTCCTGGGGGACCAGGGCACTGGGCGCCCTAGTCCTAAAGGACCAGGGTGCTGGGTGCCATGGTCCCATCTCCAGGGACAATAGGGTGCAAGGAGGATCAGGCCAGGGTGCAGAAAAATGCAGTTTTTGATGTCATAAACAAGTTTCAGGGTCTCCATTCAGGTTCAGTGTTGCGTCGCCATCGTGAAGACCCAAATGCAGTTGAAATTGCAAGTGTCACAATTTTAGAAAGCTACACTTACATTTACATAAGGTTACTATTTATAGTAATTTTTCATTTGAGCACAAAATAGTGTGAAATTCTTTCTGAAGTTTTCGGTTGGCTAGATAAGCATTTTGGTAAAGTTACAGTCCAAGATCACAGCTAGTTTTGAAGATATTAAATTTTTCATTTTGGAGGGGATCTAATGAAAGGTTTAAATTTGATTTTGAGGACTCTAGAGGCCCTAAAATTCCCTAAAAAAGTGGGCATAAAGGACGTAGCATTTATGAGGCAATAGAGCACTTTGCGAGCTTTCTAATGCTTCAAACAGTTTGTCAATCGAACAGACAGCTCACAAGTTATGGCCTCCAAAAGTTTGTACTCTTGAAATAGGAAATATAATTTATATCAGATACATAAATGAGATGTAAAAAGGGAGGGACATGTCATAGGGCATCTAGAAGGGAGATAAGGTTAGGTACTCATTATTGGGTGGTTTTAGCCAATGGTTTTGTAATACCGCTTGATGGTTTCTTGTATTGTATCTCCTATATATGAGGTATGTGAGATAGAGGTTGTGTGAAAGAGTCTTATAGCTATTGAGATACCTTTGAATCTATGATTAGTAGTACTCCTGCAAAGAGCTTTCTCTACAAGTATATTATAATCTATTTTTTATTACGGAATAATATATTGGGCAGCTTTTGGAGTGTGGGGTTATTCTCTCAAAAGGGTTTTCCCCATGTAAATCAATGTGTTATGATTTGAATGTTATTATATCTATTTATATTTTCTATAACTATTGTGACTGATGAATAATGATGAAATACTAAGGTCCTAACCCATATTGAGAGGGGGGGTGAATCACTGCACAAAAAAAATCTGCTTCAACACTTTGTCATATCAAAAATAGTTGACCGGTTGTCATCGCCACTGAACTCAACCATAGCTATACCGATTAGACAAAAATAATTCAAAAAAAATTCAATAGTTTTAGGATTCCCAAAGATATTGAGAGGGGGGGTGAATCAGTATCTGACCAGTTAATAAATTTTCTAAACTTATTATATGAAAAGCATTCCAAAACAATGTACCAGTTAACCAAAATTAATGCAGTAAATAAGAACAATAAGTACAACATGAAAGACACACCATACCACAATATTTTTAACAAGGAAACCTAGTGTGGGAAAAATCTCGATGGGATTTGTAACCCATAATATTCACTTACTGGCCAATAAGAGAATATTACTATTACAATAGTGGCCTGCACATGCAGGAAGGCCAAGTGCCTAGAGCTCACTGCTCAGTTACAAAAGAAGTCTCACTAACTTACAAAATGGATTATACAAATCCAATGTCATGTACTACTTTAGATCAACATCTACTATGCCAGGTTTAGTACCAGTTTAAGCTCTGTAATAATCATAAACCCTTATCCAAAATCTGCCTTACAATTCACACATTAGGTTTGCAATAATCTAACCATACACACCTTTTAAATGACCTACAAGATCACATACTTATATGATTCATGTTACAATTTTCCATGTTGGCTTACAAAAAGATTTTACAATTAAATACAAAGTATAATTAAACAAAAATCCCATCGGGCAGGGTGTCGGTAATCTTTTTGGTGCTGGTGAATTGTATGCCGGTGTAGAGTCTGTCGATACTGGTGCCTACCAGTATCATATGATTGTAAGGTTTCCATGAATGACAATACCTTCAATCACCTACAATTTCTCATTAGAGTGTGCATTTTCCAACAATCTCCCCCTTTGGCATTGATGGCAACACTCATGAGAAAAATCAAAAACTTGTCCAAAAATGTTGTCTAAAAGGAATCTGCCAAAATGTCTTGCCAAAACTGTGTTATCAAAAATGTGTGCTCCCCCTAAGCTAATGATCTCTTCTATAAGTTATTTTTCTTAGTTCTACTACTCCCCCTTTGACATCAATGATAAAGGTTGTCAAAATATCAATTGAGTGCAGCTTCAGCTTGAACCTTGTAACCAATTGGTTACAATCTAGAATAGGTCTGCTAATACCAAATTTAGGCTCTGAGTAAACTTGTTGCTATCCTTTAATGCAGCCTCTATTCTCTAAATTGTACCAGTGAGGTGATGCATTTTCTCTTTTGATGTCTTCTATCCCTAAATAAGTGCCTCTGAGATCTCTTTCTTCAAAGAGATGAGGTTATCCAATTTAGGACTGAGTCTATATTTGAGTTCCTTTTCTTTTCTTTTTATTTTTTCCTTCTCTTTCTCCAGTTTTTCAAGTTTCTCCTCAAATCCTGTTGATTCCTGTTCCATAGTTGAAATAGGTTCAAATGAACTAATGATATTGTTAGCTATATCATCAATCTCTTTTTTCACTTTGTTGATTTCTTTATTAATATCTATTGTTAGAAGATTAGTCTTGTAGGTGTCTCGGTATAGTTCCTTAAATTCCATTATTGTTGTGCTCAGTGCCGGTAAGAGGGTATCAATGTGTTCCGTGCACTTCTTTGAAGTTTCATCAAATACTTTTTGTTTTTCCTTATCCATTTTCTCTTTAAATGTCTCTTCATTTATTTGATCCACAGTCAGTATATTGCCAGTTATGTATTTAGACAATGTGTCTAACTAACTCAAAGAATCTTTATTATCTACATTGCACTTGGGTGCAATCAATTTAAGAATGGGGATGGTGTCATCTATAGCCTTATATGCTAATACATTGCAGTCTGTTATCTTTTTAATCGAATCCAAAAGTACCTCAATTACATCTGTTGGTCTAGATTTAGTCATTAATGTGCTGGATGTCTGCCAAACTGACTTCACAATCTCCATGCTGCCGATGGTAGTAACAATTTTGCTTGTTTTGACCTCTGGTGGGTCAGTTTGTGTTTGCATTTCTATTAGCAAAGGTTTAGGCTTTTCAGTTGTTGCTAGTGGCATTGTCTCTATATGAACTTGTGACTTTGACTATTTTTCTACTTTTGTCTCTGTCGGTTTCACTGTACTCTCTTCTGCCCATTTTTTTGATTGTTTCTCTATGGTATCCATTGCCAGTTTCTTAGTCTCTGTAGGTTTTTCAATGTTTGCATCAATGGTGTCGGTCACCATTCCAATCTCAATATGTTCCATTGCATGTAACTTTACCTCAATATTTTTAGCTAGTGGTTCAGTAGCCACATCTTTCTTCTCACCAGTGGTCTCCTTATCAATCACAATATTGACCTCCTAAGTTTCTATGTTCATGTTATACAAAATTTCAGAACCAGGATTTGTATCCTCATGTGGAGTCTCCATATTCTCAGTAGCTGGTGAACTATTAGTTAGTACTGGTGGAGTGATTGAGGGTGGTGGCAAATTGTCTATCACTTTTATATTTGGTGGTCCACCTATTTTGCCTTTTCCTTTGTCCTTATCCTTTTGGTATACCTTAAAGAGTTTTGGTCTTTTTAGTTCCTCTTGTTTTTCTTTCTCCACAAAGAAGATGTCCCATTTATCAGCTATTTCTTCAAATAATTCATTTACTCTGTCAGCCATTAGACTTACATGCCAATGACCACTAGAAAAGACTGTCCTATTTGCTTCACTAATCAGTTCATCAATTTCCTCAACTGATTTCACTGGATGAACAACTAGCAATTTCTCAACCTTGATTTTCTTGTCTAGCTCCATAATGGCTAATCTTTTAGCATCAAGCCACCTATATAGATCACTAGGAAAATCATCTACAACCTCTATCAAAAATTTCTTATAAATATCTAGGTGTAAGATGATGCTAGTTTCTATGCTTTCTTTCTCGTCATTTGTAAAAGTATCATACAATTTACTTACATTTGATAAGTTTCCATCATCTGTTATTTCATTCAATAGGTTGTCAAGAGGAGGAATGACCTATTTTTGCTTTTCTTTCTAGGGATCATCTTTTTAGTTGGGGGCCTTATTGCCTATTGTTTCTTTCTTGTCTTTCTGGGTGTAGGAGAGGGTGTCGGTGAGGGTTTTCTTTTCCTTTCTACCCTTTTGAACTTGACCGATATCTCACTATCAGAAGAAGTTGCAACCGGTGAAATATGTGCTTCCAGTTAAAGTCCTTCCAGTTCACTTTCCTTAATACCAGTTTTCTTTAATACATCTTCTTTTATTGTTTTTTCCTGTCTAGTCCCCTTCCTCACTATCTGTTCAGTTTTCTTAACTCTTTTTTGGGATTGAATTTCACTTTCAATTGTTTCAGCATTTCCAAAAACTTTTTTAGTTGGTTCCTTAGGTGCTTCTAAGAGGACCACATAAGTTTCAATTATATTATCATCTGTCTCATATCCCATTCTAGCCTTCAGTGCTTGAAAATGTTCATTAATATTTTTCTCTGTCTTCTACCATGTTGTTTAATATGTCTAACAATTGATTTCCTACCAGTATATCAAAACCAAAGTCTTTCTTACCAATACCGGGTACTTCCTTGGTAATGTATAGCATTAAGCATACAAGCAAGTTACCAAATCTGAAAGTTCCCTTCTTATCACCTTTGATTTTCTTCAGGTTGTCTATCAATTCATCTTTAAGCCATTCACACACATCAATTCTTGCATTGTCATTCACCATGTCATATGCACTTTTAATACATAAGCTAGATACTAAGTTTAATCTATTTGTATGTGTAGCCTTATAACCAAGAATCATACTGATAAATCTAATATTGATGTTCTTCACATCATTGACTCTTAGGGATCTTTTGTCAAATGTTGCACTGGTTAAGTTCATCACAGTGTCATTTGAGACCTTTTTAGTTCTGTCAAGCTTGCTACCGGTGGAAGGTAACTTTGTTACTGCCCTAACTGCTTCTTTAGTGATCTTATGGATGGAATCCAACCAAAATAATTTGCCATGGACTCTGCTTAGGACTATCCTTATCACATCTTTCAGAAAATCAAGGATGCTAAGAATGTCCACAAAACCTAGGGTTTCTACTACCTTGTGTTCCGGTTTAATATTTCCATTTACATCACAAATTATAGTCCTATACATGTTCTTGATTTCATCATCTCCTAGCTCCTCAATATGATAATTTATGTATATTCTAGGATCTTCTGCAAAAACTGCTCCCTTAGGTATTTTTGAAAATGCTCCGAGGGTATCATCTTTCTTTGCAATTTCGGGAATAAGTTTTAACATGGGTCTAGGGCACTTGATAACTTCAATCATAGTAGGGTTTGCAATAAATTTAGGTGCTGATGAAGAAGCCATAGTTATAAATACCTTAAACTACCTTTAGGATGATTTGCTTGAATGAACTGCTTCACTTTTCGCTAAAGATGCCTTCGCTTGGGAGTTTTGTGCTCTCTGGAGATTTGAATGTTTGGTGAATGAAAAAGATCCAAAACATTTGTTTTATATTGTTATAACCTTCAACTACCACATTTAATGCTTGTCGGTTAAGTCAAACTTAACTCATCTATCGGTAAAGAAGTAATTCAACTTCTCACTATAAACCGAGGGTAAACTAGCATGTTTTTCATTTTGTTGCCATACCCCCAAGGGATATTTCTTTAGTTAGATGAAGAATCTCCTATCGATGGAGTGATACCCTATTTTGTCGGTGGAGGAGTATTCCCATCAACATTCTGATATGACTTTCTAATCCATTGTTTTGAAAACTCTTACTTTACCTCTTCAACCTTTTCTTTTCCTTTCAAGCTGGGTCCATTGTTGTTTGCTGGTGATGCCTTACTTCTACAAAATTTTGCAATGTGTCCAATCTTGTTACAAACATAACAAGTCACATTGTTTTTCTGAATAGCTTTCCCATATCCTATGTTGGTATGTGTTCTGCATTGATTATATAGATGTCCAAATCTTCCACAAACATAGCATCTTACATTCATTTTGCAATTTTTTGATTTATGACCAAATTTGTTGCATTTAGAACATTGACTGGTGGGTATATTAGTGTTCTGATAATTTCTAGATCTACACTGATTTTCTCTATGACCATACTTGTTACAGTTAAAGCATTTCCCATTAAATTTGTAAGTATTAGGTTGTCTTACTAGTTTGTTGTGATCATGATTGTTTGCAGTACCGGAGATTTCACCAACTTCAAAGCCAAGGCCATTTGTATCACCATTAGGTTTCTGATTCTTCAACATGTCATCAAGTTCATCTAAACTTTTCTTGAATTTCTCCTTGTGTTGAACTACAGTAGCCAACTCATTTTCCAAGAAATCTTTTTGTCGCATGAGTTCAGTTTTGTCATGTTCTAAGTGAATTAGATCTATTTTTAGCATATCATTCTCATGATTGAGTCTTAGGTTTTCATTTGCAACATCATTGATTCTTCTAGTCAAATCATCTTCATTCTTCTTTTGATTTTCAGACTCTTTACAAAATCTCATAGTCATATCCTGCATCTCATTCTTCATTGTACTATTTTCTTGTCTCAATTTGTTCACCAGATCATTAAGAGTTTGTTTTTCATCATCATCATTTTGCATCTTTTCACAAAGTTCTCTTCTTTTGTTCCTTGAAATAGTGATATTTTCTTGAAGCCCTTGTATGATATCCTATGCAGCCTTCAGATCATCTTCAAGTTTTATATTCTTCACTTTTTCTACATCATAGTCTAAAAGAGTTGTTTCCAATTGCTTTCTCAAGTTTTCCATCTCTACCGGTGTCGGGATCTTCCTCAAGCTATTAGGCTTTTGAAAATAGAGGACTAGGCTCTGATACCAATTGTTAGGATTCCCAAAGATACTGAGAGGGGGGGTGAATCAGTATCTGACTAGTTAATGAATTTTCTGAACTTATTATATGAAAAGCATTCCAAAACAGTGTACTGGTTAACCAAAATTAATGCAGTAAATAAGAACAATAAGCACAACATGAAAAAAACACCATACC
Organism: Cryptomeria japonica; assembly: GCF_030272615.1. Lineage (NCBI taxonomy): Eukaryota > Viridiplantae > Streptophyta > Pinopsida > Cupressales > Cupressaceae > Cryptomeria > Cryptomeria japonica. Next base: position 50,254,156 of record NC_081415.1, on the reverse strand, counting down.
ACAATATTTTTAAAAAGGAAACCCAGTGTGGGAAAAACCTCAGTGGGATTTGTGATGCACAATATTTGCTTACTGGTCAATAAGAGAATATTACTGTTACAATAGTGCCCTGCATATGCAAGAAGGCCAAGTGCCTAGAGCTCACTGCTCAGTTACAAAAGAAGTCTCACTGACTTACAAAATGGATTATACAAATCCAATGTCATGTGCTTCTTCAGATCAGCATCTACTATGCCAGGTTCAATATCGGTTTAAGCTCTGTAATAATCATAAACCCTTATCCAAAATCTGCCTTACAATTCACACATCAGGTCTGCAATAATCTAACCATACACACCTTTTAAATGACCTACAAGATCTCATACTTATATGAGTCATGTTACAATCTGCCATGTTAGCTTACAAAAAGATTTTACAATTAAATACAAAGTATAATTAAACAAAAATCCTGTCAGCTAGGGTGTCGGTAATCTTTTCGGTGCCGATGAACTATATGTCAGTGTAGAGTCTGTCAGTGCCAGTGCCTGTCGATATCATATGATTGTATTGTTTCCATCAATGACAATACCTTCAATCACCTATAATTTCTCATTGGAGTGTGCATTTTCCAACAAATAGATCTCAAACCTTGATATCTACTTCACTGATATAATCATGCATGAGTTGTATGAATAATACCACAACCATTTAACAATGCATGCATATCTAACTTAATCAAAACCACACAATCATCACATGAAAATATCACAACCCATAACACACAAATTTTTCACGTGGAAACCCAAATGCAAAAAACCACAGTGGGAATGAATACCCACAAGCTATTTGTGAACTTTTTTTGGTGCAGGAGAACCTAGGACTTAGGCTGGTAGTCTTTTCTCAATTTTGGCTTGTACTGACCCTAGAAAAGTAAGGTGGTGAATAAGGATTCTAGAGGGTCCAAGAGTGAGTGTTTAGAGTCAATGTAGGCCTAGGATTGAGTTAATTCTTCTTAGGTTTACATTTTGTGCATAAATAGTGGTTTGAGTAGGTAGTTGACCTTCTTGATGGTCAAAAATGTCAAAAAATGGTATAGGCATTAGGGAGGATTAAATTAGTCTTATAAATGTTTTAAAAGTCATGAGTGATGACTTAGAATAGGTCTCATAGGTTGAGAAGGCCAAAAAGCGCAAAAGTGCAAAGTTGCAAAAAAGTTGTCATGACATCTTTTGAAAGTTGTCATGACAACTTTTGAAAGTTGTCATGACAAATTTTTTCCTAATTTGATTAGCGATGGAGTTAGGGATTTTCCAACACCATCGAAAGAATCCACACATGGAAAATTCTATAAAAAATCTCTCTTTCATGGTTACCAAGGTTAGATTCTTTGCTTTGTAAGTTCAACAATCTGATCAGACTAGTTGGCATCGTTTTGGCTTGTTTAAATCATTTTGTGAATGCAAATGGATTGAATGCAATGATCCAGTAATGGATTGCATTTATTTGGTGTGTTATAGATTTTTTAGGTTATTTCAATATTTTTAGATAGTTTGTATTAGTGTTTTCTTGTTTTGGTTTGCAAACAACTAGTTTTGGCTTGTATATAGCAGTTTTATGTAAAATGGTTGCCCCATGAATTCCTCATGTGCTACCATCATGATTGGTTGGGACATGAAGGGAAACCACTTGTACAATGTACATATGCATGGAGAAGTGCTAGATATGACATTTAATGTGATTTTCACCTTGTTCTAGGTGAGTCCAGGAGCAACTCGGCTAGAGGAGACAGGGTGAAATTGAAGTGCAAAGGGCAGGGGTGAACACCAAACCACCATCTAAGATTTTGGAGGGGTCCATAAAGTTAACACAAAGTTTCAAATGCTAGGGGAATCCTTGAAAAATTCATTTGTTTTCCAAACACCAACTTGACTAGTCACTGTCAGTTAGAAAGACTAGAAACCCTTCAAAACCCTCATTTTGGGGTTAGGATATTGCGTGGTGGAGTAAGGAACCAAAACCACAAAAATCACTTGAGGTTAGGTGAGTTATTGAAGAAAATACAAACTTTCTATGGGTTCTTTTGGACCATTTTTTTCCAAGCATTAGAAAACCAGATTTTGGAGGCCTAATTGGGGCTCTTTCCTTGTAGCCCTTTCCTAGGCAAAATGGTGAAATCGGTAAGGAGGGAAAATAAATAAAACCTTTAAAGGACCCAAAAGGAATTAAAAACATGTTGGTAGCCACCTCCACACCTCTGCATCAACTCATGATAGTAGGAGGTCAATTTGACAAGTTGAAGCCAAGACAACCATGATGAGAACATGGGAAACATTGTGAATTGGTAGGGATCCTAGCTAAAACACTTGAAGAAAACACCTTGAAATGGTTAAGAAGAAAACCCTAGAAGAGATTGAGAAGGACTTGGAGGTCTAGATTACAATTAGGCCTAGAGAGTTGGTGGAATTGAGAAACACCAACTAGGTGAAGTGTTAGCAAACTAGGTGAACCCCATCAAATTGGTATCAGAGCCTATAAGATTTGGGCTAGAAGAGTTGATGTCCTTAGTGGAATTTGTAGGAGACAACAACATGGTGACCAATGCAGAGCTAACAAAGAAAGTGGATGATCAGGAGCAAGAGAATAGACTCCTGAAAGAAAATTTGGTTGAATTGGAGAGTAAGCTTGGTGTAATTGAAACCAAGGCAGATGAAGTGCTGGTAAAGGTTGAAGGAGAAGAAGGGAAGGGTAAAGAAGTGTCAGAGATGGAAAAAGTACCTGAACATGATCCTATTTTAGAACAAGAACCTTTCCTAAAGGCATTGAAAGTCTTGAGTGGTAAATCACTAGTAGGGTTCCCATTGTTCACTAGTAAGATGGAAACAAAAGTGGTCCTAGAATGGATAGAAGGCATGGAGAACCATTTTGAATGTGAAGGCATAACTGAAGCCTAGAGAGTCAAGGTAGCCAAGTATAGGATGAGAGGAGCTGCTCTCACATGTTACTACTTATCAAGTTGCCATTACTTTTATATCCAAAGTCATTCTATATACTCTAGTCGGTTACTACTACCAAAATATTTAGTCGGTATGCACAAAGCAGTTGGTAATAGAAGAAACTAGTCTCAGAGCCCAGTATACACTGAGCTGTCTACCGAGTGTCATTCTATGTCTACCGAATAGCAAAGATGATACACCGAGTGAAACATGTTACCAGATTCATTGAACTTGGACACACATATGAAAACGTGTTACAAGATCGAGGAACATGTAACCGTTATCACATTGGAAATTGCACTTAAAGATTGTGTATGATTTTGAGGTCATTTAACCAATGAGATATTTTGTATAGTTATTCATTCGAGAAATCATGTTTGTAAGATCGAAGCATGAACGAGATCACTGACATAAGAGATCTATTTATACAACATGGATTAAGGATAAAAGAATGAGATAGAGACATACATAAGTGTATGAAGCAAGACATGTGTGATACATGAGAAAGCACTAAGTGTTATGATTGTTATAGAGACACAGAGGTCATTGAGAAGGATTTAAGAGAACAGTCAAAGAACAGAGTAAACAAAAGGGTTTACCGAGTTACTTTATGAGCTACCGAGGTATGCTATAAGCAAGGTAATCTTATTTTGAGCACATAGAATCTGATATAACATTCTAGATGTAAAGTTGCAGATAGTTGTAAAGATTTTATTGAAAATTTTTGAAGTTGTAAGAGAAACCTTTAACAGGGTAAACAACTCTAATCCAGTCTATAAATTGTAAAGCTTTTAACCAGGTGCAGCATTTAGATTAAGTGTTGTAAAATCCTTTAGCAAGGTAGATCT